>NC_086090.1:2638842-2962611 GCF_948474715.1 Cydia amplana
CTGATTCCCTTTTTCGTGATCATCAAAGAGTATTTTGAATTTTCGTTTTTGAGCTTTAACATTTTTAACAATATCGTAATCTATGTTTCTGATACCTACTTTATATTACCAAATATGCCAAATGACGTCAGCTGTTAAATAGTGAGAAAATACAACATCCAAATGATTAACATTCACGTACAACGTTACGTATAGATTTTTATTATTATTCCCATTCAAAAGCAACATGAAAGTTCGGATACTTGGTCCTATTATCCTTGCAACAAATAAATTTTAGATTTTAGTAAATTGGATATTCTATAAATCTATAAGAAACACAACTATGGCTACAAAGATCCCATTATCACATTCTTCATGCTTTATTGATTGTCTTTTAAAAGGTTTAAACTTAACAATTAAAAAATGGTCTTTAGAATCTTTAACACGATGATCCAAATTGACTGCTAGCATGCTTGCAAGCTTGTGAAAAACATCACCGTGTTATGAATTCTCAGTACCAGAGAACATTGCCCCTTTCCTACGTTATTATCAACTTGTTTTTTATCAAAAGGTGTAGCGGGCATTTCGCCTATAACATTATCATTAGTTATTGCAGGATTATTATCAATAATATGCCTAAAATTTTCCAACACAATTAAAACATTGGGTAAAGGATTATTGACTTTAGAATCACCACGTGGGTCATTATAGTTTTAAAATTTATCAATTTATAAATTCTTTTCGGTATTGATTGGTGATCTACAATCGATAGTCCCTTATCACATTTTGGACCCCAGACTTGTTTCAACAGTAACATTAAAAACTAAATATTTAAAAAATATTTCTCTCTGTTCTAGGTATGGGAATCCGAAAACAATCTTATACTAGGGTAAACAAAACTCCTTTTAAAGGATAACAAGCAGTAACAAATCTGTCTTTTAGAGGTAATGTCTTCTATACTAGCAACTTATATTTGTGCTTTAATTCGTTGTGCTTATCACGCACATTCTTAGGCTTATGAATCTATAGATGTTTCAAACCACTTTACAAGACCTTTTTTTGTTGTATAGCACAACATGCAAGCCACAACACCAAGATAGAAGTTTTCAAAAATTACTCGTATTTATTTAGAATAGTAGACCATGTTCTAGTTACAAGTACCTACAACTTCAGAAATTAAACTTAGGGCTGATTTAGACGGTGCGAGAACTCGCATGCGAGTTTCATTACATTGCATCAAATGACGCGGTCGGCTGAATTGACGTAACCTCAATGGTCCGCAATGTAACTAAACTCGTATACGGGTTCGCGCGCCGTCTAAATGGGCCCTTAAATAAATAAAACTGTTGAAGACAATATGAATTATGCTGTTGTAAGTAAAACACATCCGAGCAACGATGTTTAAAAAATACATAAGTGTGTTATTGTGGTTATTTGATTATATTTTCACTATATGTACCTGAATCTTTTTTCTTGTCAACCAACTAAAGCATACGATTTGATGCATCTATAGACGTACAATAATAATGATAGCACGTGAAACCTGTTCACTCTTAAATCTAACTGAAGCTAACTACATCGTTACCAATGTAAGAGATAGACGCCCTAAGACAAAATCGTCAAAAACAACACACCTGATTAGACAAAAGTCTAATTGAACACGTCTTGCATCACTTAAATGTTCCTAACTTTTCATTGTCAACAATGAAATCCATCGCTAAATAAGAGGGAAGTATAGCTGCTGACAAAGGGTATTTTTTCATACAATTGCCGTTTCGGGAGAAAACGGTTTCCACTAACTAAATCTTAACATACCTATCACTTCGAATTTGACGTCGATCGCTTCAGAATAATATATTCTAGGTTTATAGATTTCGCATTTTTTTATTTGCAAATTTTGAAAAAAAGGAAAACCCAGTCTTTCATTGTGTCAATAACGAACTAAAAAATAACGTACGGAAAATACTCAGAAGTGGAAAAACATTTTCTCTTTTTGTATGGAGGAGTAAGTAATATTCTTCCCTCTTATGGAAAGAAAATGTAATGAGACAGTTGCCTTGAGCATGGTGATGTTTGGAAGACTTGAGTAAATGAACGGTCTAAAATAATAACTGATTTGAATTTAGCTTTTATTCCGGTGGGGAAATCACAAATAACTTGAAACGAGGAAGATTTGCGACGGAATTGATATACTAGATGCTGTTTTACAAAGAAAATTAAACAAGGATTCATGGCTTATTATATAACACCTGTTTTTCGTATCGTTTAGTGGGAATAAAATTTTCGTATCGCGGTTTCCCTTTACACATCAGCATAAAAATTTGCAGCAGCAAAACTATCCTAAGAATCCATTTTGCTCGCTTGAACTTCACGCTCTCGTCTACAAAATGTCAAATATGGAGTATTATCAAACATGTCAACAATTTACAAAATATCTCTCTTTGTCCATTCCTGCATTTACTGAGGCTAATCGAAATTAGAAAGTAAGAACATTAATCGACAACTTGGTTTTATCTTAAATTAACCTTTCATAGATATCCCAGAAAAATATGACAAAGGCATCATACAATGAGAAATCAAGAATCATGACAGCAGCATCTAGTCTTGGAAGTAAATGTCTTGATAAAAAATTCTGGATAGCATTTAGTCTCCATCGCAAACCCCTCAGCGAATAGTTCAGTAGATATACGCAGGGTGGAGAGGGGGTGGCGGCACGCGGGGCTGCTTGTCAAGGGGGGCGCAGCATGAGGGTTCGCAGCAGGTGGAGTATGGCGCTGGCACTAAAGTGTACTGCGTTGGTGGGGCATAGAGCGCTGGGGTTGCTGAAATAATTTAAAAGGTTATTTAGATTATTTTAATTGCTGCTGACAATAAAAAATTTTGTTCGTCAAACTCTTCCTTTTAATTATTTTATTTTTACAGAATGTGTCAAAAGTTGATGGAAAATTAGTAAAATTTGATGGTCTTCGTTTGATTTCAAAGAAAGAGGGGCGCGATATCATTGCTATCCATAAACATCAGTCTTTCTTTATCTCTACCTTTTCTCTAGATATGAATTTAAAAATATGAAAAATTGGACCAATAAATTCTACATACACAGTTTCTTTAGAACAGATGCGGTATTTCTTCTACGACAAAAAAAAACATTAATTGGTCCAACAAAAAATACGCTTATTCTACATAATGGTTCCCTGGCTTTGTGGAAGAAGAGTCCTTTGACTAAATTCGGAGAGACAAGTTTCTGTGATTGGGAGAGATAAGAATGAGTTGATATTTGAAGAAAAAAGTAGTGATGAAAGGGAAACAGGAAAACAAAAATTTGTAGACCATTATTTATTCTTTGGAGTAAAATTCTGGCAAGTAAATAAATGCGTTACCTTGTCTGTCAATGATGTACGTACTGTCGAATGGCAGTGGATACATGGCGTACGGTGGCGGGGGCAGTTCACAGGGCGCACACGTGGGTAAGGGCGCCAGAGGGGGCGCGCACAGCAACTGGTAGCAGAGGGGGGCGGGGAGCGGCGCCGCCTCGGACCCTAGGACTGGCAGTTGGCTCATCTGGAAAGTTCAAAGAAGCTCCATGACATTGGGGCTGAAACTTATGGTCTGTTGCATCACCTACTTATCAACGTCACTCAGCAGTAAACTAGAGTCTGTTCGGAAAGAGAAGAGTCGTGAAATGTATTGGGCCCCATACATTCCACGACTCTTCTCTTTCCGCACAGACTATCCTCGTGCCGCCCAATGTACATTAAGATGTACACTCAGTTTCGATGCAATGTCAACCTTAATTAATAACAAAGTAGGTAGCATTTTATTTTTCTCGTAAAATTTTCGAGCAAAAAAATTCAACCCAATATGTATGGTGGGCGGCACGAGGCTATATGAATATCCCATATTATTTTAAAATTAGAGAGAGTGAGACAGTTAGGTGCAACCAATTCTTACTGTTCAGACTATACCTATAGGTCCACTCTAAGTGGCATCAATTTTAACCCCCGACACAAAAAGAGGGAGGGATTTATATAGTTCTTCAACGGATGGACCAATTTTGATGCGGTTTTTTGACATGAAAGCGAATTTCCTTGCGGTAGTTCTTAGCTATGTTTGATAGAGAGCTTGAAGAGTATCAGCTCTTTCCCAAAATGATGTAAGGCAGTTTTTGTAAAAAACTTTACTAGTTTTTTTCATAATTTCTTATCCTAAAATAATCAAATGATGCGAAATTCATATAAAGGAACCAAGTGCACAAAAATTCTAAGTAAATAAGTAAGTATTAAATATCAGTGTCCAAGTGATACCTATTTCAAAAAATAATTTTATTATTTGTGCCCTAGTTGGACCTGAAAATATATTATGAAAACATAAAAAAGGCGCATAAGGCGTTAAGTCCGCCATTTGTACTCTTTTTGTGTAAATTTGTGGAATAAAGTTATAAATAAATAAAATTAGTAAAATAACCCCAAAAATCTCAACTCAAATCCGATCAAAAGCAAATCCCTCCCACAGATTTAACCTTCCAGACGCCTCAAATATTCTGCCCGTATCGACCCGCTCTGAAATAGCTTACTCCACGCATTATTTATTATTTCAGAAGGAATGACAGGCGGGTATTCTAATCCTTAAAGGAGCGTGGCGAATCCAATGTCCAGTAGTAGATAGTATGTTTCCCGTAAAATTTTCCTGCTGAGAACTTATCGAACTTTTTGGAAATTATTGCAACTTGCACATCTGTTTGTATAAGACTACGCTTAATCGACGGTATTGTGCCTCTGTAGGATACGAAAAACTCCACATAAAAATAACTGTATACTTCCCTTATTTTCAAGATAAGATAAGATAAAGATAAAAGATAGTTTATTCAAGTAGGCGTCTTACAATGCGCTTATGAACGTCAAATAAAGCTACACCGGCTCCAACCCTACACCTCTGCCAAGAGAAGATTTAAATCACCCCTCAATTGGAGGAGGATATCCCAATATGGGACCGACAACAAAGGATCTCAAAGGTCCAGTTGTTCTGGTTTGTTACAGCAGTCTATCGCCTCTCAATGAGCAATGCGAACAAATAGGTAATTTGCAAAAGGTCGCGGGTTTGATGCCCTGTTTTATTAATGCGAGCCCTTATGTAGGGACGTTAATAGCATTCTTGTTTTGAGGTCAGCTGGACACTTTCATGCCTAACGCATTATTGCTGGAAAGGGATAGGCACGCTGTCACCATCTGATAACATATTTAATAGGCTTAAAATAACGACTTAATGACTAGATTAATTTAGTGTTACTTTGAAAACACAGGAGAAATCATTCTTAGCGTATTTCATACAGATTTTTCTGCTACCTATTCCTCAAAGATTTTACTAATAAAAGATGCGATCCAAAAATAGTATCTCCCCGGCGTTACACCATAAATTGTCCGTAATAGACGAATGGGCCAATAATGATGATAAATGGTACGACAGGTAACAGAAACATGTGAAAGAGAAAGACAAAGTGAATGATAATGAGATTGAGGAGCTAAATAGAAATAATTGTATAATTACCTGCTTTCTGACCGCCTGCGCCACTCTCAAACGGCCCAGCGGTGAGAACATAACGCCTCCACTCTGAAAATAAAGTAACAAACTCATGAGTGTGATTAAGTGGACAATATACCATCGTTATTCCCGATGTCTTTTTAAAAGAATAAAGTTAAAATTTTGAATTAACTATGATGAAAATAAGAGAGGGTTCCAAATTCAAAACTGCAGTGTAAGGCCTGAGTGGACGCTCGAGTTGGGCGTGCAGCGGAGCGGGGCGTGCGGCGTGAGTGTTAAACAAATGCAAGCGTATAGGAGCGGCCTTAGTGCACGCTGCTCAAATCCCTTGGGAGCTCAACGCCACGCTGCACGCCCCGCCGAACGCTCCGCTTCGAGCGTCCACTCAGGCCTTACACTAAGTGTAAGTGTTCACAAATGATTTGAGCAGCGTGCACTAAGGCCGCTCATATACGTTTGCATTTTATACTTAGTGTAAGGCCTGAGTGGACGCTCGAGTTGGGCGTGCAGCGGGGCGGGGCGTGCGGCGTGCATGTTAAACAAATGCAAACGTATAGTAGCGGCCTTAGTGCACGCTGCTCAAGTCCCTTGGGAGCTCGATGCCACGCTGCACGCCCAGCCGAACGCTCCGCTTCGAGCGTCCACTCAGGCCTTACACTAATTGTTCTCGTCTGGGACGTAGTCTCCACGGAAAGAGAAGAGTCGTGGAATAAAAGGGGAAACTAGAAATTATTGAGACTTCTCCCGATATTGTGGCTATTCATAAAATACGTCATTTCAAATTAAGGGGGAAACAGGGTCATTCGAAGCATGATTTTTGGATGATTTTAAGGAGGGAAATCGACAAAAATAGATGACGTAATTTATGAACAGCCCCATTGCAGTATTTAACAGAATTTTACTAGATAGAAAGCTATTTGTATCTGCTACTTTTACCTTATTATTAAAATCTACAACCGTCTCTCCAAAAATGTGTCCACGCCGTCCACGGAAGCAATTACAACAAAAACAATTGGACCCTGGTATTTCCTCCATAAGTGCCGTGTTTCGAAAGGTAAACAAACACCCTAATCAGGTCACCGTGATTTAATAGCCTTAATAAACAGGGTGGTTTGATAAATACTGCCGCGTCACTGCCGATACACCATTTCTGCTTAATTTAAACGCATTGTTGCTACAGGGCGGGTTTACGGAAATGTTTAGGTTAAGTTACAGAGAGTTAGCGAGTTTTAACAGTTAATTAAAATTTCGGTGGACACAGACACAAATTACAATTTTTTTTAGAATGTATCATTTGACTTTACGTCTGATTTATACAAAATTCTAGCAATGACTGTAAAATCATTATATATTTTTGGTTGAAAAAGGCAAAGAATAAATCGAAATCGGAAGATCGTCGCTGGAAGCCACCAGCAACATGCTGAGATGAGGGCATTTCGTGGTACTTTAACCTTATATTCTATTTTCTTTTATAATATGTATTGTCTTGTTTCTTTGTGCTTGCGAATAAATTCAATTCTATTCTATTCTATCTATTTCATATTATGTACAGTCAGCAATAATACGTATAAATTAAGCACCTTTTCATACAAATTTATATGCAGAGGGGGTTCCTTTTCTCTGCAGCTGACAGTACATTACGTAGCGTCTGTTTCCCCAGTCACTACGCTAGTGGTTAAATTTTTGATATTTTTGCTTGCTCGAGTATCAAAATTAGCACGAGGGGTTAAACAATAACTTTAACCCCTTGTCAAACAAATAACTATTATCAGCACAATAAATACTTAGTTTAATTTCCCAACGCTTGTGCCTTACACCCTTACCTGTGCTAGCGTGTACGCGTACCTTAATTCGACAAAGTCCGGAAAGTGCCTTCCCGTGTATGTGATTTGCAACTTTGTCGCAGCAGCACGGACCTTATAATCCAATATTATTGTCGCAAGCAAAGGCATCGATATGATAACCAATATAACAATGTACTGAGAGTTGTGATATGTGTATATTTGTAATCAGACAACGAAAGAGGAGCTGAGATTTAAATATTTTAGGTAATTATACCCGTCTCGCTAACGGAAACGGCTCCTAAAACTAGTGCGATAAGGACAAGGCGAAAAATCCTGCGTAAAAATCTCAAAAATCGAGGTTTCGTACTCGACTGTTTCCTCTTCCAAAACTTAACCAATCGTAACCAAATTTGAAAATCTAAATGATTATGAAATTATCTGTGTCGGACCGTTTTGCTTTTTTGGCTAATTGATATCAGTTTTGAATACCACGCCTCTCATTGCGGCATATTAGTCAATTAGGCCATTTTGGCCATTTTTGAAGGGCGCTAGCGCCAAAACAAAAATATCAAAAAAAGCAAAACGGTCCGACACAGATATTGACAATATTAATCTATCGAATTTAAACTGTTGTGAGACATACTAAGATTGACCGATTGAGTCTAAACCGTAAAATTATTCAATATTAATCTGTGTTGAAAAAATCATTGCTCTAGCTTCAAAACCCACGGGGGAAACAGTCGAGTACGTTTGTATGGAGAAATGACCAGTCCTGTTGGCTCTTAAGGTACCGTTCGGATTCATACTACTTCAGCATTACTGCTGCAGTAAGGTGGGGCGACTTTACTGCCGACTACATTGCTGCCGCGAATGTCAAAATCGATGTCATTTCCCTGATTTCTTCCCCATACAAAACGGAGAACATTCTCGAGAACGGCTTAAATATGGTCGGACTCCTCGGCCCGAACCCAGACCCTTTTAGCGCGAGTCATTTTTCTCTGTAAGCAGTTTGGAATAACAATCCGGAAAGTATCACTATTTCAGAATTTAATACTAAATTATCAATACTATTATAATGATACCTACGGGTTTTGTATCAAACGCCTGGATGCAGTTATCCCTTAGTTCAAAATTATGTAGTAAATAATTGGAAATATTCTATTTTCACGTTAGGTTTAAATTTCAAATTTATTGTGGCGGATAATTATTCTTCTCTGTTGATAAGTAGTCTAGTATTATAATATTTAAAACTTTCGCGTTTTGAACACATATTAAACTCACATTTATAGACAGGTCTATCGCGAAATTTATTTAATTACCTTTATTTACCCACGTTTCCAGTGTAACCTGTGTCGGAAACGTCGGTAAATAAAGCTAAGTAATTAAATAAATTTCGCGATAGACCCGTCTATAAATGTGAGTTAATATGTAGTCTAGTGTTGTAAATATTTATGAAATAAGAGTAGGTTCTTATTTATCAGCTACACTACTCGTTAAAAACATAACTCTGTTTGAGAGCTACGCGCAGTTGAGTCGGACATAAAAAGCAAAGTTCTCTTATGAGAAAGACGTTTTTGCAATTCAAAGAAATATGCAATATGAAGAAATAGCTGTAAGACCTTTTGTGATACTGGCAATATAACTGAATACTTTATTAGGTCTGTCGGGCATTTGAGTTATAAGAAGCAAAAATTTCTAGCTTTAGCGATGTAATAACTGGTGGTCTTATTAAAGCTATATCTTCCTAATAACCTTTGGGTAGCAGATGTTACAAGAATTACCTTTTTTTTGTCTGAGAAATTGAGTAGGAGTTGTATACTTCTTGAAAATTGTAAATCGCTTCATACATCTCGATATATATCAAATGAAGGGTGAAAACGAGTCAAATCGGCTTAACCTGCCCACAACAAACAGGAAAAATAAACCTCCATGCAAATTATCCAGGGACGTGAGGATACAAACGTTAAGAGATTTATTTGGTACATAAAAAGGGTCGGTCAGTTATGTACGGGGCCAAGCAAATAGGTCAACACGAGGAAGTCTGGAATATAAGATAGGTACTATAGATGCCCCGGTACTTCGTCTGCGTATAATTATTATTTCCATACTATACTTACTATTAACATGGTAAATTCCACCCTTCACCATTCATTCTTTTATTCTTTCAGTGGTGTAAGTGTGAAGAGGTAACATACAAACAGAATTACTTTTGCATTTATATATATACCTAGATTAATAGGGATTTGGACTAAAGTGTAGGTGCAACTATTAATGTTTCTACAGAGTGAAGCTAGTAAGGCAAGCTTTTAAAAAAGTTATACTAAACACCCGTAATTAGACAAAATTTGTTACATTGATTTGATTGTCAGATGATCCAATACGTTTAAATTTAACGAACTACGATATGTACTTATGATCAAGAAACGTTACTTTACCTACTTGTAAATCGAAACATTAAATGGCAATGTCTCTAAATTAAGCTTACAACATACGGGGACAATTAGAGAGAAACAGTAAATAATTCAAGAATACGTCTGCTTTTTAAAATTTCTTCTATTTGAGGTACCATTTGGTTTAGCTACAATGCTATAGATACCTAACCTAAAAAAAACGCCCAAATAGCAAATGTCTCCTTCTCAATTACAGAGTCGATAACAACGCTATTTAAAGATTCAAATAACATCGTCCGCAAAAACCATGCCTAGGGTTTGCAATCCGGATCCGAAATGTATGCAATTATCCGGATCTGGATCCGGATCCGCGGATCTTCCCATACATTTCGGATCCGTCGCGCAAACCCTAACCACGCCCTTTTGAAATTTCCCTACAACTTTATCAGCATCGTAAAAAAATTCGCATTTTACAAAAGACCTTTAAATTTGACGAACAATAGCGAAAGATACACAAAGGGGAACTTCAGACGGATTAGGCCCTTGGAAATATGGCGAGGATTCCCCAATCGGGGCCACGGGATTATATTATTCGATATGGATCCGAATGGTAATTCATTAATATCCTGTTTCACAAGGACGTCTCATTGTGGAACGAAGCCATAATAGGGAATATAACGCGAAACTCTGCGTAGGGGGCGCTTCCACAATCCGTCACAATCTAAGGGTCTACCGCAAACGAGAGTCGAAATTTTGTTATCTAACCTCTCTATCACTTTTGCATATTTGAGCGATAAAGATGCAGATAGCTGAGTTTCGATTTCGCGTTGCCCGGTGCCTTTGTAAACAAACCGCCTTGATGTATCAATATCATATTTTTATTTAGTTCTTGAATTTTCCTTCATTCTTTTGAAAAATCTACTATCCTCCGAGATACCTCCACTGAAATTTGATGAGATTAGATGAAATTTAGTACCTATGGAGATAGGTTGAGTTCCAAGAAGTTTTATAGGCATAGTTTTATCACGGAAACATTTTATGATGTAGACCAGTGTTTTTCAAACTTTATGGTGTCACGGCCCTTTATGACCACTAAAATTTATTCGCGACCCCCAGACTCCGTTTCTACGTTTTTCTATCTAGTACCTGTAGCCGCCGTGCAGGTCAGGAGCTCGACGACTCAAATAAAAGCTTCGATTTAAAGTAAACTGATGTAATTCTCCAATGTACTGGTTTACAAGGGTTCTTGCCAAAACGGTTAAATGTAGAAGTGGTGTAGTTATTGTATGAAGGCTGATGAGAGAGTGATTTGCATAATTTCAATAGTACAAAAGGTGGTTTAAATTTAGGTGCCTCTAATTGGCCGCGATACAAAGTATGTGGAGCGCTCCTATTGGTGCTTAAGAAAAAGCTGCCGAATACTAGCCGAGCCCGACGGCCGCGTTTAGCTACTGCATTAGGAATATATGTATTGAGATTTTATACAAATATAAAGGTTGCGTTCGCAACAGTACCTATAACAAATTTGGAACCACAGACCAGTGTTTGGAATGCACCTTTCTATCATTCACTTAGTTACATATGCGTTTTGGAACGCACTCTATATTTATTTTAGATTCTGCTTCACAACCTACCCATTATTTTTTATCACGGGAGGAAAAATGCGTAGATTTGGATATTATTAAGTAAATAACAAAAATGGATAAAGATAAAGTTAACAGACTTATAGCAAAAATTGAGTTATGGATAACAGTATGCAGTTTGATTCTTTCCTTTGCATGTCTAAAATCATTCAAGATATATCATCATCGGATAACTCCGTGACGGATACCGGAGTCTTAGTAATAGGGTACCGTTTTTACCCTTTGGGTACGGAACCCTAAAAAAGGAATAGATTTAATTCTGAAAATGATTTAATCGTCTGCGTGTCGCGGCAGGAACCCCGGTTTGACAAATTAGTCAAACCGGGTAGTTATGAAACAAGCTCATTCTTCACACTAAATGCATAGGCCAGGCAAATTAGATCCAAAAAAACCGTTTTGAGGAATTAATTCCCAGCAAGCTGGAAATCATTTTAATGCCTTCATTTGGTCCTAAATGCGAATAGTCTGAGTTTGCTCCCTTCCAGGTGGTTTGGATAAATTTTGGGAGCCTTGGGAGATACATTTTACCTTGGATTGACAAAACCACTCGATATAGAAGGAACGCACCGTCAAAATTAATGTCACTACCAGCAAGGTTGTTGTGGATCAGACACTGCTAAAAAAATCGGAACTTAGCTACATTGTAGACGAATTAGCGATTTATTTAGAAGAGTATTGTTTCTAAATAAAAAACGGCATAATAATAGTAATATAGCCGTAGGTACTATTTTATACCTGTGTTATTTTTGTGAACGCGAACCGCTTTATATAAAAATGTCTTTCAGACATCTGATGGATTAGAAACCCAACCTTGACCTAACCATTTGCTCATTTTATTCAATCAATTTAGAACCTTATATCAATAAAATAAGGTGTACTTACCTAACCCCTTATATGTATTTTCTTTAGGGAAATAGTTGCTACTTTGAGAACGTGTATCGATTTTTATTTCAAAATTATTTCAGGCACGTTTTCTTTTGGACAGTGTGAAATGTTGGGTCAAGATTTTCGGGTTTCTACGCAAATACTTAACTGAATTCTTCAAATAAATAAATATTATAGGACATTCTTATACAGATTAACTAAGTCCCACAGTAAGCTCAAGAAGGCTTGTGTTGTGGGTATTCAGACAACGATATATATATATTAATATACAAATACAAAAATACATATAAAAACACCCAGCCTCAGGAACAAATATCTGTGCTCATCACACAAATAAATGCCCTTACTGGGATTCGAACCCAAGACCGCGGCTTCACAGCCAGGGTCACTACATATTAGGCCAGACCAGTCGTCAAGGCGTCGGGGATTTTTAAATAGGTATTTAATTTACTTCATACACTAATTTAATTTGTTCCCTATAGTTTGTTTTTAGCATTAGAAAGAACTTGAAAGAAGGTAAGCGATCTTGACATGTCTTTTAATTGAAAAACGCTTTTTAAAAATCAGTAACTTATGAAATATGAAATTACTTATGACAGCAGAAGAATATAAATGATCGTATTAGATTAGGGTTGCCATATGTGTGGGGACTCAGACCGGGACATTTAAAGAAAACCGGCCAAGTGCGAGTCGGACTCGCGTTCTAAGGGTTCCGTACATTACACAATTTTTAACAATGTATTTTTTCATGTGTAACGTGAGTGAAATGTCTATAAAAACCCGTAGGGGTAGCATCAAAAACGAAGTATTTAAGTCCGACTCACGCTTGACTGCACATTTCTAATAGGTTTTCCTGTCATCGATAGGTAAAGAACTATATTGTGTTTTATTTTCAAAATTGTAGCACAGTAGTTTCGGAGATAAATGTTCCATGTGTTTAAATGACTATTCATTGACCAGTCAAGCTATCATGTAGATTCACACACAGGGTCAACCAGCAAAAAACGCGAGCGCAGCGAGCGCGAAATTTTTTGTGACAAAATTGTGAAAGCGTGTTAAAAAGGCCGGGCCGGGCCTAAAAATTTGTCCAGTGAGGCGAGCTTTCATGCGAGGTCGAAGCCGTCTTTGAGGATTTAAGCTCAGCTAGAGCATAGACGCCAATCAATGTCCATTGTATTAAAAAGCGAGACGGCAGGCCGAGCTTGGCGCAGCGAGGTCAAAGGCTAAGCTGAAGAAGAGGAGATTTGCAAGACAAACCAAAAATTTTGGTAAAAAGTGAGGCTGAAGGTCGAGCTCAGAAATCTTCACATTACTTAATAAGCCCGAAGCGTACTTATAACCAGCGCGGTGAGCTTTCATGCGAGGCAAATGCCAAGCTTCTGAAACAAATGTTTATATTTGTTACAAATTAAGTGACGCCGAAGGTCGAGCTGTAAGAAAGCAGCGCTCTAACACGAACCAATCGTCAAATGTTACTCAACAATAATATGTGTCATATGTACAAGAGTTACTCCGGTTACTCGGAGGGCCGAAGTTCCATTGATGAGGTTTTAGGCCCTCGGGAGCCTGAAATTCGAGCTCTACATTACAGACTTTAAAAG
Organism: Cydia amplana; assembly: GCF_948474715.1. Classification (NCBI taxonomy): domain Eukaryota; kingdom Metazoa; phylum Arthropoda; class Insecta; order Lepidoptera; family Tortricidae; genus Cydia; species Cydia amplana. The sequence goes on from NC_086090.1 coordinate 2,652,660, forward strand.
CTATAAAATAACATAATTTACATAATAATCTAATGATTGTGTGTCTGAGAAACTGATATTGGACATTAGGTAAAAGTAGGTACAATAAAACATTTTTTTTTTAATGTTGGCCATATGAAACGTAGAAATAAAGAAGGTATATTATTATTTAATCATAATCATAATCATTTAATCGCAATCCATGGTATTACAGGTGTTAACTTTACCAAGTCCAGCCCCCTACTAAATAACTATGATTTTTAAACCGGGACAATTTCCTTATCGGCCGGGACGCCGGGACACCGTGCTTCAAACCGGGACATGTCCCGGCGAACCGGGAATATGGCAACCCTATATTAGATTCATAATTGTTACATATTTGCCGTAAGTTATTTTTAAAATATGTTTTAATAACAAAACTTCCGTGAGACAAAGACATAGTAAATATATTTAAAGCGTTTTTCGACTTAAAATACGTGAGTGACCCGTTTTTAATATATTTAAAATATGTTTTTCAATCAAAAGACACATCAAGATTGTTTACCTTATTTCTAATGCTAAAAAAACGAACTATAACGCAATTACCAAAAAAGTTATTTTGGATACAAGTGCGAAAAAGAGAAAATTCGAAACGAGTGGCGATAAATTAAAACACGACAGAAGGGAGTGTTTTAAATCGACACGAGTTGCGAATTACCTATTCGCACGTGTATCGAACAACGTTTTATAGTACTTAAGGCACTTTATAGTTTCGACATACGCACGAAAAGTGCTATTTTACGCACTAGTGCGGAAAAGTATGGGGCTACTTTTCCGCACATGTATACTGTAAAAATATTAATAAGTACCTTCATTTCATTACAGTCTGATAATGTATGTATCACTAAACAAAAGCTCGTGAAATACTTTTCAAAGCGAATTCCGATCATCGTAACTGCGAAAGAGCAGAATGAAATCCAAACAAAGATGCAGTAGTTCTGAACCAATATTGCCACGGCTGATACCGTTCAAACGTTCATTTCAATCTCTTTTCAATCGTTTTTAGGGTTCCGTACCTCAAAAGGAAAAACGGAACCCTAATAGGATCACTCGTCTGTCTGTCCGTCCGTCTGTCACAGCCTATTTTCTCCGAAACTACTAGACCAATTAAGTTGAAATTTGGGACACATATGTAAGTATGTGACCCAAAGATGGACGTATAACGTAAATAAATCAATTTTAAATATGGAGGCCATTTTTGGGGGGTAAATGAGAAAATTAAAAAATAAAGTTTTTCAAATTATATCATGTTACATATCAAATGAAAGAGCTCATTGTAAGAACCTCAAATTTTTTTTTAATAATTTTAGGATTAATAGTTTAGCAGTTATTCAAGAAAATAGGCAAAAAATGACCATCCCCCCCCCCTTTTTATCTCCGAAACTACTGGGTCTAAAATTTTGAAATAAAAAAATAGTTCTTTACCTATAGATGACAGAAAAAACCTATTAGAAATGTGCAGTCAAGCGTGAGTGGGACTTAATGTGGGAACCCTTGGAACACGAGTCCGACTCGCACTTGGCCGGTTTTTTGCTTTTAGATACTACTTTTGTGATTTTGAATGACATTTGACAACCTAATTAGTTATTATTTTTGTGATACAAGAGTAAGATAAAAATTATTTTTACAACTAGTTAAAAAGAACTGTGAGTATTTACAGATAGTCAATGAATATACCATTGCTTTCCAACCCTGCATAGCTCAGTGAACTCGCTGAACGAATAACTGTCATACTTTATTCAGTTTCAACTCTTCCCAAGTTCTGTTATTCAGTTACCGTTCTAACCTGACAAGTTTGACAATGGCTAACCTTTTGTGAGATTCTTTTATTCGAACGCTGAGTTGGCGGGTCTTGGGTCTTGAGCGTTTCATTTCAAACGCTTGCCGAGCGAATAGTTCAAGATTTCGTCTTTAAAAAGAGAAAAAAACACCAAATGATCGTCAGGTTGGTCAAAAGTCAATTTAACAGGGAGAAGGGGAATGACCCCCGTTCTAAGTCATGGCTTGTCCAACAGGTCTCCATCGCCATACAGCGGGGTAACGCTGCTAGGTGTGATGGGGACCTTTGGACCCGGCATGGCTCAGAACGGGTCTTAGTTTCTTAAGTTTTGTACATATTGTTAAATGGGCATTTCTATTTAAAGTTGTACCATGACTCACTTGACGAGTTGAAAATATAATTTGGGTTATTTGGTACTTTTTCATGTAATTCTATGAGTAAATATATTCTAGTTTACCAAACACTAAAGAGAATCGTCATATTTTTAGGATAAACCAGTTAAAATTAATATTTAATAGGATGAGGGAGGTTTTTTGTAGTCCGTTTGGTTACAAATAGTTTTTGATGTAGTAAGTAAACGACATACTTGAAGCAAATATTTTTATGTTCAAAGCTTAGAACTGTTAATAAACAAACTAAAAACAATCATCATTGACCGATTTAGAACTGTTATATATGTAAGAAATGTGGGGTAGATTTATTATTATGACTTTGAGGGTAAGCCCAAAATAAATCAGTTGTGTCGTTGACTTGGAGTTTACTTTCGTCTCCTACTCATAAAAACCCTTAAATATTACTGGCGCCGAGAATAAAGGACAATTTTCATTAAAAATAGTGTTTAAAACGCGTGCAGTGATTAGTAAATATGCCGATCGGCAAAATTGAACCGTTTGACTTAGCGAGTAAAAAATGGCTGGCGTACATTAGGCGTGTCAAGCAATTTATAACCTTAAATGAGATACAGGATAATTTACAAGTGGCCACCTTAGTGACGTTAGTTGGGGAAGCTACTTATAGTTTGATGTGCGATTTGTGTGCGCCGGTTGACCCAGAGACGAAAACTTTTACGGATTTAGTGAAAATAGTCGGCGACCATCTCGAACCAAAGCGCTCCGAAATTGCGGAGCGACACGTGTTTCGTCAACGAAGACAGAAGGCGGGCGAACCTGTAGGCGAGTACTTGCAGGCCTTAAAACATCTAGCCAGTACGTGCAATTTTGGTACCACCCTAGAAGAAAATCTGAGGGACCAATTTGTATCCGGCCTATCGGGTGACGATATGAGGTCCCGCCTATTCGCGGAGGCGACGTTGACGTATAAGCGAGCGGTGGAGTTGGCTTTGGCGCTCGAGGCGGCAGAGAGGCACGCGCAGGCGAGGCGGTGCACCGGGTGGAGGCGCGCGGTGCGCGCGCGCCGGGCGGCGGCGGCGGCGGCGGGCGCGCCGTGGGCCCCGGCCGCGCATGTTGGCGGTGCGGTCGACCTCATCGGGCGGACGGGTGTCGTTTTAGAAATTACTCATGCGACAGCTGTGGCCAGAAGGGCCATCTCAAGACGATGTGCAAAACGGGTCCTCAAACCTCGAGCGGGAAGGCGCCGGGTCGTGGACTTCATTATCTTGACAGCGATGAAGAGTCGGAGTGCGACTTTTATAACCTAAAAGTGAGCGGGAAGGATGACAAACCGTATTTAGTTCCGATGTTGGTGAGTGGAGTGAGTCTGACCTTGGAATTGGACACAGGAAGTAAGTTATCCGCGATTAATACTGACTGTTATGAGCGATATTTTAAAAATGTACCATTGCAGGTTAGTGATTTGTGTTTACGTTCTTACAACGGGACCCCAATAAAGCCCGTTGGTTATATTCTAGTCAAAGGTATTTTGGGTGAACATGTTTCGGAAAACCTTAAGCTGTGGGTAATAAAAAATGGCGGACCGCCCTTGCTAGGACGTTCGTGGCTGAGACGTTTACAGGTCAGTATAGTTGAAATTCACGATTTAATTTTACATTTATCGGAAAGTAATTTAGTAGACGATTTGCGGCAAAGGTTTCCGACCGTATTCACACCAGGGTTAGGCACTTGTACTAAAAAGATATCACTTAAATTATCTAACACTGATCCTGTGTTTATTAAAGCGAGGTCATTGCCCTTAGCATTACGTAAGCCGGTGGAGCGGGAACTCGATCGACTCGTGGCGGAGGGTACGATATGTAAGGTCGATTATTCTGATTTTGGTACACCCATTGTACCAGTAATTAAAAAAACGGGCGAAATTCGTATTTGCGGCGACTACAAAGTGACTGTTAACCCTAAGTTGGTACAGGACCCGTACCCGCTGCCACGAATCGAGGAGTTATTCGCCGCGTTGAGTGGGGGCGAGCAATACAGTAAGATTGACCTTACAAACGCGTACCAACAATTACTATTGGACGAGGAATCCCAACCATTCACTGCCATTACTACCCATATAGGTACTTTCATATATAGACGCACTCCATTTGGTTTGAGCTGCATTCCAGAGAAATTTCAGAAATTTGAAAGATTGCGCGATGTAGGTCTCAGGATTAAATTAGAAAAATGTTCATTTATGCAAGATAGCATTGTTTACTTAGGGTTTATTATAGATAAACAAGGTTTGCATCCCGACCCCGACAAGATTAAAGCTATTGTGGAGGCGCCTGCGCCGAATGACGTCGCACAGCTACGATCATTCTTGGGGTTAATTAACTACTACGCGAAGTTTATACCTAACCTTAGTTCAACGCTTTATCCGTTACATCGGTTGCTACGTAAAGATGTACCTTGGGTTTGGTCGACAGATTGCAATAATGCATTTTTACACGTCAAGAATGTCGTAGCTGGCAGAGGCGTACTGGTGCATTACGACCCCGACCTTCCGTTAGTGTTAGCCGTTGACAGTAGTTCGTACGGTCTCGGCAGCGTGCTGTCACACCGCTTCCCGGACGGCTCGGAGCGGCCCATATGTTTCGCGTCTCGCACGCTGACCGCGGCCGAACGGGCGTATAGTCAACTCGATAAAGAGGCGCTCGCAATAATAGCGGGTGTTATTAAACACCACCAGTATCTATATGGCCGTCATTTTATTATTAAAACGGACCACAAGCCTCTCACTTTTATATTTGGCTCTAAACACGGTTTACCGCAAACAGCCGCTAGTAGATTACAAAGATACGCGACTAGGCTGGCAGCTTACGATTTTGAGATTGAATTTGTCAAATCTAATGATAATAGTAACGCAGATGCACTCTCGCGGTTACCGTTGCCGTGTCGGCGTAATAAGGATAAGGGGTTAGATGCAATGACATATATAACAAGAACAAACATTTTTCATAAAAGGGAACTTTAGGTGGTTTGGTTACGAGGTGACCCCAAATCGTACCTTATTTTTAGGTTTATTAAATAGTTATTGGCATTACTGCCATGTGACGAATAACAATCATTAGAATTAACAAAACATGTGATTATTGTCAAAAAAATTAAATATTTTAGCTTTTAAACATTAAATAAACAATAATAAATACGTTTGAAAACAAGGGGACATTTCCAAATGGACACCCATGTAACTTAATGGACAAAGTAAAGACGAGATCACAATTATCAAAAATTTACACAAATACTCAGTGAATAATAAAAGGACTACAATATATGTACTAAAATCAGTAGATAGAGTTTTAAACATAAAAAAACTCAATATTACTTCATAAAATATTACTTATTAATTGCACATTAATTAAATAAGTACAGACAAAGTCACGGTAAAAACTACATATACTCAATGTGCGTGCGACTTTACCGTGTCCGTTTGGTTACATTTTTCTAGTCCGGCTATATGTTACGCTTCAAATTGTTACCAAACGGACGTAACGATTTGTCTGGGCCAGAATTAAACATATTCAAAATAATACAAAACTAACCACAATATTCAACTTATTTACTTGAAAAATAACTGTATGAGACATAGTTTTATTTATTATAAACAGTATTTCAGTTACTTAAGGTTTAAGCTGCATAAACTGTTGAACAAAACGGACAAAACATTGAGTAAAATTACATGTCAACACCAGCAGGCCACGATGGTCGCGATTTTGACCGTTTAAAATCAAATTTAACGTTTAAATAAGCTTTATCTATGGTCACAGGTTTGCCAGGATAAAATAAAACCTAAAATGTTGGTAAAAAATATTTCGCTACTTGGCGAAAACTGCGTAACCAACCCGGACTATGTCCGATTCGCTGTTTTGGGAGGACAACGGTTTTATCGAATTTAGACCCTATTATTGATGTTTTTAAAGCTGTTTTTCATCAATTACACATTTTTCAACATTTAAACTATGCCAGGAATGCATTACTTGGTGTTGCCTTCATAGAAAAAATATGTGTAAAAGTCCATCAAAAGTTGAAGTCGCTGAAGGGGACAGTACTACGGGGTGATTTTATAATATCTAAAAACCTGATTTTAAGTAAGAAAAAAGTAATTTATTGAGCATTAAACTTAATAAATGATGTGTCCATATAATATATTTCAATAAAAAACATCATTTGCCCAGTTAAAAAATTCGTCTTAAGAGTAAATCGCAAAAAATGTAAGGGGACATGCGAAAAAGTCGAGGGTACAACTTTAAATAGAAATGCCCATATGGGTCACGGCAAGCCTTTACTAAAAGGCCGTAAGGTTGACAGTTAACAGTTGGGACAGCGAACATGATAATATACTAATACATAAATAGAAAATACGCAAGACTCAGCAACAAATATCTGTGCTCATCACACAAATAATTACCCTTACCGGGATTCGAACCCAGGACCGCGGCTTTACAGGCAGGGTCACTACCCACTAGGCCAGACCAGTCGTATACGCACGCGAAAATGATAAATTATTAATAAAAATAATTATGTTTCAATGCCAAAGAAAAAACGTTTCTTTTCCAAGAATTACCAAGCTCAATGGAATCATTTTTCATTTTTGTAAAAACAAATTTCCTAGCTTTGAATATCGTGAATATTATTTTTTGTATCAGCGAGTTATAGCTCATCGGTGGTAAAGCTGAGCCAACTGCGAAAACAACCGGTCAAGTGCGAGTCGGACTCACGTTCCAATGGTACATTAAGTCTGACTCACGCTTGACTGCACATTTGTAATAGATTTTTCTGTCATCTAAATCAGTCTGTGTGTCTATAGATGAAGAACTATTTTGTGTATTTTTTTTCATAATTTTAGACCCAGTACTTTCGGAGATATAGGGGGGGGGGGGGGAGAATGGTCAGACAGACAGTGTTACGTCCTTTTGAGGTACGGTCAAGTGCAAGTCTATTTAATTTTAATTGGCGCACCGAGGGTTCCGTACAAACTGTCAATTATATATTTCATGCGTGCACTGTGCGTGCATGCCTCTGCTCACTAATTTGCGCGACCTTATGTGTATAGCAATAGGTATGATGGTTTTTCAAGAATAATTGACCGAGCGTTAGCGAAGGTCTCCGTTTCAGCTGGGGCATAAAATATGCTTTCGTATGTCCGGATGTTCTTTTCTACAGGTCGCAATTTTCAACCATTTTTCCTAAAGTTTTGTGAGCGGAATCAGCATTTAAATAGATTTATATATAGATTTATAGATTTTTTCTAAATGGCGGAGGCATACATAGAAGGATGACTCAAGTTAGACCGGGCCGCGTCCTGGCCGGAGCTTCCGAAGCTTCGTTTTCTATGGAAATCATCACGTGATTACCGTCATCTGTCATAGAAAACTAAGCGCCGGAAACTCCGGCCCGGACACGGCCCGGTCTAACGTGAGTCATCCTTTATTCATTATTGAGCTATGCTTGCGAGGTCTACAGCTCACAGACCTACTAGTTATTTATCATGCGATTTAAACAATTTGTTTATTAACTTCTTCAACAGTAGGTCCACGTTAAAACGTTAGCATTTTGCTAATTTAAACAACCCCTGGCTCTAAATTCTAACTAGACAGTATTTAGCACATGTGCTAACCGAGTTAGAAATAAAAGCAGCCCGTACCTTTGTTAACGCCTGGCTGGTCCCGGTAAAAGGTAATAAGTCTAGAACTGACGCTTTGAGGGAAAACAAAGCTTTGTGGGTTTCGCTTTGCTTTGTTATTTGTTTCTGATTTGTTTTATTTAGGTAGCTCAGTTTGTCGAGAATTTGAAAAAGTGTGCTTTTTGTTTGTTGGTTTAAACTTTAAATGAAAGAAGTGTTTTAATGTTTTAATGTTTATGTCATTTATCTACTTCTAAACATTTGACGGTAGCTATGCAAAGATACTGTCAGACGCATTGCAAAGCTTATTATTTAAGGTAAAAACCTTGGAATTTTGAGATATGAAATATTGGAGGAAGGGTTAAAAATGGGGTTAAAATATTTATAAATAACTAAACAGTAAAAGCCTAAGTTTAATTCTAACGTAACTTTAACATACCTACCTATATAAGTCACGACTTAAATTCGAAATTAAAGTCTATGCAATCGTCTATGTATAGTGTGCCATTAACGGTGTTTCAATTTCTAAATATGACAAGTAAGTAAACATTTCAAAAATCAAAAAAACCTATTTTATGCTCCACTCACGTTTAAACTAAGCTACACATTTATTGTCTTAAGTCGCAACGGACTAACTCAAACGGAGACCTAAATATCTAACAGTCACTTAAGTATTCTCTCAAAGCTAGCTAAACACCGAGACCATACATTTAAGTCTTTGCCCATAACAGATGGATTTCATTTCGTGCCGTATCACGATCTGGCGCGTTCAGGAAATGAACGGATTTTTAGCGGCCATTTTGATTTTGTTTTCATTTTTATTAAAGTTGGGGCGCTTTGCCACGCGGTGTGTGATTAATGTGCGGCGTTAATGAGTTTTGATATTGATGTGTTTAGGTATACACTTTGTGTATGTATTGTTATGTTTATGTGTATAGTGGGTGTTGTAGCAGATGTTCCAAGGTTGGTAATGGTGGTAATGGCAGATTAATATCGACAGGCAATGTGTGAAAGGTATAAGCTGACAAGATTATGTTTGGTCTTCGAAATGTTACAGATTTTCATTAGTACCTACTTGTACCATCGCCCACACTGTTAACAGCTAACAGTTTGTAAACCTTATTACAAAAGGCATAAGGTCCAACGATGGACAGTTAAGAGTGTTGTTATTTGTACGACACATCTTGGTCCTGGGCTAGTCTCATCCAGAAATGGGTTGCGATCATCCAAATGTCGTCCACTCTGCAGCTACGGACGCCAGGCGCTTCTATCATACGAAAGCTGCCAGTACGGCTACCATCAGTTTGGCACTGACATAAACGCCGTCGAGAACGTAATTTACTTTCTATACATCTCGCTCGTACTCGCATATTAGTGCAGACGAGATGTATAGAAAGTAAATTACGTTCTCGATAGCGTAAATGTCAGTTTTGACACTGTCAGTGACTCATGGTACGGGCTCAGCAATCTGTTAAGTGGTAACATTTTGGTCCACCTGCCCTGCCATCACTCTGTCTGGTAACATTAAAGCTTAAAATGTTGGATTGAGTTGAAGCCTGTTTTAAGGTTAAATAAAAATACCTACGCTTCATAAAAGGACAATAAACGTTACAATTGTACCTATTTACAGGTGTTTATTTCTCAAATATTGAATAAGTACGGTGGCACAGACAGGATACATTAAAAGGACATTAAGATTGGCCAGCTCTCGAATTGTTAGGTATTATAGTAAAGCACTTAGGTACAGCATTTGAGCTAGACATCTTAATTACAGACATTACAGTCAAATTTGCAAAGTTTTGTGCTTTTAATGTTTAGCTGAATGCCACGGCAATTAGGTATTTAAGACGTTCAACTATATAACAGAAGGCATAGTAACTAAACGAATTTCCAAAAAGGAGGAGGTTATCAATTTGACCTTATTAAAGGTTCCGTAGTCAACTAGAAATCCTTATAGTTTCGCAGTCTGTCAATTAAAGAATGCATGTTAATAGATGTAATGTTTTGAAAAGATACCCGCCGAGTTTATATGCCGGTCCCATATTGGGATGCCCTCCTTCAGTTTAGGAGGGACTTAAATCTTTTCGGGCGTAGTGTAGGGTTAGAGCCGAGCCGGAGTAGCTTTATTTGACGCTCATAAGCTAGCGCATTGTAATATGTCTACTTGAACAATTAAACTATCTTTAGCTTTAATCTTTACATTTTTTTTTGTAAATAACCTGAACAACATTCAATAAAAACTGCAGCAAACGTGATCAGTTAAGCCGCTTTATCGCAAAAAAAAAATCCCTTCGTAGTGAAAAGACGTACACGCGCTGTGAAGTACTCCCTTTTTCATTAACAAACCAAGCATTGTTATTCAAAACAGTGATTTAATAGAGAGCACTGCTCACGGCAATGCAGTCTGTGCGGAAAGGGAAGAGTCGTGGAATGTATGGGGCCCAATACCGTAAAATGGGGTGAGTAGGGACAAAACTGACAGCATGCAAACCTCGATAAAACTTTATTTTTACAAGTGGAAAACTGATTTATATACATACATAATAAATGTTGCGGTCGTTTTAGTATTTTGGCTTTTTTATGATTTTGTGTAGTTCCATTTCATAACTTTAAAGATAAACACGAAATAGTAGGAAATCCTAGCTAGGACTAAGGTGAGTTTTGAAATTGTTGTTATTGTTGTAATAGCTTGATTTGTTTTTAAAATATATAATTTACGTAGCAAAGTAGCCTAGTAAAAACCAACTCACCCCTCTGTCATCCCTTCTCTCCCCATTCATATCCCGACTGCCCTCGTAATCCCTACTCGCCCCATTTTACGGTACATTCCACGACTCTTCTGTTTCCGAACAGACTAGCAGCAATGCGGCCCAAGAAGGAAATCGTCATTGACATCTAACCATTTCTACCTTTTAGTTCGAATAAAAATATAACGTGTCAATTCGATTCATATTTCATTTCACCCGAGAGCGAAGCTTTAGCTTCAGGCACGAGGAAATTTAATAGAATCCCTCTCAAACCAACAGGCCAATTCGAACAATATCGGATTGATATTGGAATCATATTATCGTAGCTAACGTGCAATCGCTTACGCTCTATAGCGATCGGAACGCAACTGTCACTGTCACACTAATATGGAAGAGTGATTGAGAACCTATCGAATGAAATTTACACTAGACGTTCTGTAAGCTGTCATTCGCATGGGCGTCTCGCTGCACTAATACACAATTCCGAGTAAAATGACCGCGCAAATGACAGTTATCTGATATGATTAAAAAAAATTAATAGCCTATATTGTGTCCCGCTGCTGGGCAAAGGTCTCCCCTGTCTTTCGCCACTCCTCACGGCTTTAGGCATGCTCCCGCCAGTCGCCAAAAAATGAGCCCAGGTCGTTCCACCATCTCATTTTTGGTCTGCATCTGCCTCGAGTGATCTGTGGTGTACCCATTCGGTCGCTATTTTGGCCAATCTGTCCGGGTGCATCCTACAGATGTGTCATGTGTCCCGTCCTATCCCATTTGAGCTTGGCGGCCTTCACACCCACAACTACGATATGATTTCAATATGATTCAAATATTGTTTTGATGTCAGGTGCACATTCGAATCGGCCTGCCAGTCAGGAATATTCAAAGCAAGCCTTCCGTGAATTTCATTTGAGCAAAAAGGACATTTTAAAACTGTATCGGAGTTATTAAATTTTTTCTGACTTTAGTCGGGTCAGGTAAGTACTTAATAAAAAGTTTGCAAAAATGCTAAAAGTGAAAATGGAGTAGCTTTTAGGAAATAAGGGCTACTTTATCAGAATTATAAGACTTAAAATTATACGCATTATATTACCTATACTTAGCATATTTTACTATACGTTTATAATATCGTGAAGTTAAAGATCACAGCTACTTACCTTATTTCTAGGGGCTGTCCGCTTGGCAACTACCTAATCCTAAGAACTGGCGTAGGCACTAGTTTTTACGAAAGAGACTGCCATTTGACCATTCACCTCGAATCTAGTCTTCCAACTAGGCCTCTATATTGGGATTATAGTTCGGTTTCCTCGCAATGTTTTCCTTCACCGAAAAGCGGCAGGTAAATAATTATAAAAATATCAAAGAATAATTATATGGTAGGTACTCATAAGCTCCGAGCTCATTGGTACGAACCGGGGTTTGAAGCCGCGACCTCCGGATTGAAAGTCGCACGCTCTTGCCGCTAGGCTACCAACGCTTTTTCTTTTGATATTAATAAAATTGTTGATAAGACTTATAAATATGTTCTCCTTTAAAAAAAAACTACAGTGGCAAATTGTTTTTAGTAGGTATTTATACTTTTTCCAATTTCCATTGATATCCATTTTATTTTTTATTTACTCGTAACAAGATTTTATTAGGTCGACCTGTATGTAACTATGTAATGGAATCTAAGGTAACTAATTTAACCCATAGAATTAGAATAGACAAGAACAACTGTCAATCTTCAAAAGTGCGACCAAAAATGAAATGCAAGTGTGTGCGTAAATTATCTATGTGAGATCAAAAATAGTGATGTCATGTTACAACATATTAATAATCTGTCGGTGTTTGATTGCTTTATCGACTACTTTTTCAAATGTGTTATTTTAAACGTTAAAATTCTACGACATTATGATGTATAAAATAACACATGCACTGCGTGTGCTATCAAAAATCGTTACAGCCTTATCTTAGTCTAACTCAGCGGTTCTCAATCTTTTTTTTTGACGGAACCCTTTTGGAAAGCGAAATACTTGATGGAACCCTACAATATAACAATAGTTTTTAGAAGTGTATTTTTTTATTAATAAGCACAATAATTATGCTTATTTTATTATTCTAAATTCTTGCGGAACCCCTGCAGGGGTGTCGCGGAACCCTAGGGTTCCGCGGAACACACTTTGAGAATGGCTGGTCTAACTCTTACTGTGTTGGAAAGTGAAGTTTAAATTTACTGCTAAACATCTGCACCTTCAAAAAGGTATAACAATCGTTATTATTTGAAGTCGGTTATAAAGGTTAATATCTTAATTATGTCTTGTGAAGAAATGATTACATAGCTATTAATATACCGACAAGTTATCGATACTGTCATCTGAACATTTTGTCAAGCCCTAGCGTAAAGTAACAGTTTATGTTTTTACACAAAATATTTTAAATTATTGAGTAATATGATAAAATATTAGCACACAAAGGAAGAAAAACTTATAATCAACTGTATAAACCGGCTTCTTACACTTTTTATGCTGTTAATTTGACAAAATATCGTTAAGAAAATTTCGCTCGGAATATCATTATTCCTCTGAAATAAGTATTTGCTAGGTTTATTTGGCCCCGTGACACTGAAATCCGGTACACTACAAGACACTATCTTCATTGTATTACTTTATCAAATAGTTTTCTTCCGAATTTGTGTATATTTTTCAAATTGAAAATTACGGTGATACGCTCTTGGCCGTCCGCGGCCGTCGTCAAACTCAAAAATGGTCACGTTTTCTCATTTGTAGTCTGACTCTTTCGCACTCATGCGATGTTCATATACGTGATGGCTTCCCTTTCGCACACTTCAGCTGTCTGTCAAGCGCGAGCGCGAAAATGACAAGTCTGTGGGTACCATCGAGCTGATCTGATGATGGAGACAGGAGGTGGCCATAGGAACTCTGTGATGAAACAACGCAACCTAATTGTGTTAGGGGTTTTTAGAATTGTCTCGATGAGTATTAGTTGTCTGTCGTAAGAAAAGTACAGTCAGCGATAAAAGCTTGTACCAAAAATTAAATTTTTGCCAAAAACTTATTACATATTAACTACATATACCTATAATTATATTTTCTCAAGACCAATGAATAACAACGCAAAAATGAATGACATCCTTCAAAGAGGCCCTTAAGAGCGCAGCTCTAAATTTTTGTCGTTGAAGAATGTCTTTGAACCCTCAGGAGTGCTCGAGTTCTTAAGCCTCAATGGAGAGCGGTCAAGTGGGAAAGGTATTTTTGACATAAGCATTTTGAGATTTGGATTCGTTTTACATTTTTGTCTTCGAGTTGTAAAGTCACCATTAGATATATCGGAGCGGCCATGGTGCTCAAAAATATCTAAAAGAATTGAGGGTTTGTGAAAAAAGTTGTCGATGGCGACTGTAGGTAAATGGATGTTTAGATCCTACTTAATTCACTAGTTATCAAGGAGTTTTAACAAATTATTTGTCCATTTTCCAATTAATAATTATGGTCAAAAACTAAAATACCAAAATTAAATTAATATTTGTGTACACAGATATAAAGGTGACATTCGAATGGCAACCGCAGCTACATTACTGTTACTGCATTACTGCTGCGACTTAGACATTCCCACAGCACACTGTCGATTTCCTTGATAAAATGAGTGTCATTCGTTGCCACATTACTGACGTGATTTAGAATGTTCAATACGACACTGTTGGAAATTGTCTGTGTAGTCTATGCCGTACATTAGGTGTCAAATATTTTGTATCTGTGATCTTTCTCTTTCTCGCTGCCCTCAGCTCATGCAGCCGTAAGATTGTGTCGTCCCATTTATTTTAATTATTTTATGTTTTACAACTTATACAAATCTTTATTTTATCTCAATGTTTCTAATGATATACAACTAGATATAGTGCTGTGTTAATTTTGGTATATTAATACAGACTGATATCATAACTTTGCGTTATTCATTAACCGTGATCTCGGCTAGTCCTTCGCCTGCTTCCCTGTGCCCGTGTTCCTCATATATCTCTAACAGACACTCATTTTATAAAGTAAATTGACAGTGACAGCTCAGCGCCCGCGCCAATTCCGCAGCAGTAATGCAGCTGCAGTTGGCAACCGAATATCACCTTAACATCGACAAATCCTGTTATTAATAAGCATTATTTCAACTTTAAAGAGTGCACTAAAGTTTCTGCCATAAAATAGTAATATTTTGCTAATAGCCGGCGAACGAAAGCACCTGCCTGCAGCGTGGGAAGAAAAAACAAGTCATTTAAGCTCTAGAGATTAAAACCGGTCAAGTGCGAGTCGGACTCGCATTCTAAGGGTTCCGTACATTAGAGATAGAGATAGAAATAGAGATAATATATTTATTTGCATACCAGTATGTTACATAGGTATTAGATACATAATGGACCCTGGAAGGGTTGAGCAAAACATGTTATTTATATTAAGTAATAGGGCTTTATTACTTCTATTTCATTACCCAATTTTTAACAATGTATTTTTTATGTGGAACGTGAATGAAATGTCTTTAAAAAACCGTAGGGCTTGGATCAAAAACTACGTAATTAAGTCTGACTCACGCTTGACTGCACATTTCTAATTGGTTTTCCTATCATGTATAGGTAGAGAACTATTTTGTGTATTTTTTTCAAAATTTTAGACCCAGTAGTTTTGGAGATAAAGGGGGGGGGGCGGATAGACAGGCAGACGCACGAGTGATCCTATTATAAGGGTTCCGTTTCCTTTTGAGATACGGAACCCTAAAAACAAGTCATTTAAGCTCTAAAGATTAAAAATAAGAGTAAAATGGCTCGTTTTCCCTGATTGTTCCCACGTGCACAACTAAACTATAGAAAGGTCACAGTTCAGAACCCCTAGTGTAATTTTCAATCATATAGCGTTATATAGCGTTATACGAGCGTTCGCGTTTGTGTTATGTTTATTTTTTATGGGATTTTGAAAAGCGCGCCAAGCGGGACATTTAAAACTCTAAATCCTATACACAATGACACTAAACACGTACGCTATCGAATGAAAATTACACAGTGCAATGAAAAGACAAAAACTTTGTGAAAATTGATGACTGTATCTTTTTTTGAGTTAAGGTACCGTTCTGATTCTGACTTCACGACGACATTACTGCTGCAGAATACGTCAAATTTTAAATAAGGTTTTTTATATAAAATTTCCGATACTATAGCCAGGGTCCGCTTTCCTTGATCGCCGCATGACCTAGGGCCTTGGACAGTTAGGTTGAGGCATCTTTTTCCGACGTAGTCTACCGATATTATAGATGGTCAAGCAGATCTTGTCAGTAGAAAAAGGCGGCAAATTTGAAAAATTTAGGCGCGAAGGGTATCGTCCCATAGAAAATTTGAATTTCGCGCCTTTTTCTACTGACAAGATTTGCTTGTCCATCTATACATATATACATAATTATAATTATTACCTACCTATACTATAATTATTATATTTAATCAATATTTATACGTATTGCGAAAACTTCGTTTAATCACGTGCAGCTCCGAATCAAGCCCCGAATCTATTCATACAAGCCGAGCCGTGGCAATTAAAGTGGCGAAAGGTCAGGGTTCGTCTGTGCGACATCATAGTCTAAGAGGCGGTGCCGTATACTATACCAGCCAACTATAGTCTATAGTCCAGTACTACAGTCAGCATTCGAAGTAGCGGACTAAACTACGCGTCAAAAATATCTCACCATTATCTAATAACTTAACAAAAAGAGAGAAGAGAGAGAGAGAGAGAGAGAGAGAGAGAGGGGAGAGAGAGAGAGACGAAAGAGAGAGTTAAATAGAGAGCTGGCAGCTTTCTCTCGCAGCGCATAATTATTACTATTCAGCGAGGGAATGCTGCCAGCATCTTTGGCACTATCCCGCGGGGGCCTTCTTTAGATGTATTTTAATTTAGATTAGTTTAGTTTTTAATTTTATTATAAGTAGTTTTATATAATATATTATGTACATGTAAAGTTTATTTGCAACACCCAATTTTATAGTAAAATAAAACTAATGCATTTACAAAAATAGAATGACTCTAATCATATAGTTAAAGCAATTAAACTGTAACACATTCCTACTTTTGAACGCGAACTGTAGAGATTTATATGCGTTATATTTATGAGGCACGTCATAGTTTCATCAGGGCCTTACTCGACTACTATAGGTACGCCTTAACTTCTTAAACTTAGGGTTCTTATATGCGCAGCTCAAACACGAACAAAACTAGTACTTCTAAGTAGTAGTAGTAGTAATAACTGTAGCAAGTCTTTAGTAGTTATATGATATAACGCTGATGATGATGATCCTTCCGAACGATTTCGGCAATGGCGACCACTTCGACTCCTAATTTGCTCGGCGCTCGTACGCCCGAAGATGGCTAACGTAGCCGCGCGATCTTCGAGGTGAACCCCCGCGCACATTGAGGACGTGAGGGCACCGATATAACGCTAAAGGGTATTCAAATTCACTCTAAAACTACAATTGAACCAGTTTTGGGAATATTACTACTATTACTACTTTATTATGTTTCGATTCGCCTGCTTTCTTACTTATAGTTCGTTTTATTAGTATTAGAAAAAGACTACGCGATCTTGACGTTCTTAATTGAAAAACGCTTTTTAACCCTTATTTTTTTTGTATAATTACTTAATAAATTGAAATAGATGGGTAATGTTTGTATAGATTGTGGGGAAAAATAAAGAAAAAATCATAGTATAATTAAAAGATATAGCTAGTCAACCAAATCTTGTCAGTAAAAAAAGGCGCGAAATTCAAATTTTCTATGGTACGATATCCCTTCGCGCCTACATTTTTCAAATTTGCCGCCTTTTTCTACTGTTAAGATCATTTTCATTATGCATTTAACCCTTAAACAGGTTGTGTATCTATAAGTACCACATAGCAAATGATTTTTTTTGACAAGCTGAGTAAATACAACGACCGCAAAATGTCATTGCCGTAAAGTCTATTAAGTGGGTGATATCGGAACGTAAAAAAATGACAGGTGTCAAAACAAATTTCTTTGACAATTTAGATGTCAAGTTCAAATCGACAACAAATGGCAGTTTTTGTACGTTTCTCCCGCTGTATAAGTTCGCTACGCC
Organism: Cydia amplana; assembly: GCF_948474715.1. NCBI lineage: Eukaryota > Metazoa > Arthropoda > Insecta > Lepidoptera > Tortricidae > Cydia > Cydia amplana. The sequence continues at coordinate 2,670,336 of NC_086090.1, forward strand.
GAAAAAAAGCACTGTATTTTGTTTTGTATTTTTATGGTAGATTATTAGATAATGTATGTGTAGTAAGTCATAACTTACCTTAGTTATTGTTTTCTGATAAAATATTCGATCTAAAAGTTTGTGGTTCGTATGAACCCTCGGCTCTGCCCGTCTGGGGCACGTTCGAGTGGTTTATAAGTGGCCTCTGCCCTGCAGGGAGTTTACATAACATTTAAGGGTCAGATTCATTACTATGAATGAACCCTCATAGTACAAAAGTCATTCAAACTAAGAAAAATATATCGCAATAATATTATATTTTCCTTTGGTTTTTAAATTAAATATTTATTCAACGATTAATCTTACGAGCCACGATATCCGCGCGATATCTATTATCTTAATTAAATTGTGGTTTTATTATTTTATCGATTACATGTGAACGGGGCAGTGGCCATATATGTGCCACGCAGCACCATTTTTAACGGGCAGAGGGCATATAAAAACCATCGGGTTTTTTTTATTGAATTAATGATAATAATAAAAAAACAAGAAATTACTTTTCTTTTAACGCTATTATCTATCCAAATCAGTAATCAAAAGTAAAAAATTCGTCAGACCTGTTTAAGGGTTAAGGGTTAAAAATCAGTAACTATTACTTATGACAGCAAAATAATGTAAATAATCGTATATGATTCATAATTTGTTACATATTTTCCGTGACTTATTTTTCAAAAGTATTTTTCAATAAAAAGACACGTCAAGATTGTTTACCTTTTTTCTAATGCTAAAAAAACGAACTATAGAAATGTGTACCTATTTATTAGTCACTTAATCCCCATCATGACTATCTTCTGTAAGCTTCTTACGCGAAGTATTCTAGACTCAATTTCAGCATGAACGCTACATTGCAGCCAAATTGATCAATAAATTGTGCCTCCCTCGTCGTTCGAGTGAGACCTAACACCCTCTAGGACTTTTAAGAAAAATCTTGTTTAATGTGACTATTATTATAATTTTTATAATTGTAACGAAGGCTGCTGTCCGTATAGAAAATAAATGCAAGGATTGAACAAATAAAACAATTACTTAGACTCTTTAGCTTACAAAGCAATCGTTTTTAGGGTTCCGTAGCCAAATGGCAAAAAACGGAACCCTTATAGATTCGTCATGTCTGTCTGTCTGTCCGTCTGTCCGTCTGTCCGTCTGTCCGTCTGTCCGTCTGTCCGTCCGTATGTCACAGCCACTTTTCTCCGAAACTATAAGAACTATACTGTTGAAACTTGGTAAGTAGATGTATTCTGTGAACCGCATTAAGATTTTCACACAAAAATAGAAAAAAAACATTAAATTTTTGGGGTTCCCCATACTTCGAACTGAAACTCAAAAATTTTTTTTTCATCAAACCCATACGTGTGGGGTATCTATGGATAGGTCTTCAAAAATGATATTGAGGTTTCTAATATAATTTTTTTCTAAACTGAATAGTTTGCGCGAGAGACACTTCCAAAGTGGTAAAATGTGTGTCCCCCCCCCTGTAACTTCTAAAATAAGAGAATGATAAAACTAAAAAAAATATATGATGTACATTACCATGTAAACTTCCACCGAAAATTGGTTTGAACGAGATCTAGTAAGTAGTTTTTTTTTTATACGTCATAAATCGCCTAAATACGGAACCCTTCATGGGCGAGTCCGACTCGCACTTGGCCGCTTTTTATTGCAGATATCGTCCTTTAAAGGGACCTTTATAAACAAGGGTGGAATCGATGTTATTTTCTATGGAAATACATAAAAAATATAAATACATTAGGGGCCATCTCTTACACAGATTAACCTACCCCCAAACTGACCAAATCCTAGTAAGTCTATGGGTGCTAGGTAACAATATATACATATTTATGTAGATAAATACATACTTATAAATACCTACATAGAAAACTCCCATGACTCAGGAACAAATATTTGTTTAATAATCACACAAATAAATGTCCTTACCGGGCGTCGAACCCAGGTCCATCGGCTTCACAGGCAGGGTCACTATCAGAGATGTGAAAAATACTTTATAAAAAGTATTTAAATACAAAATACAAATACTTCCTTGATATACTATTTCAAATGCAAAATACAAAATAGTTTTTGAATTTGTATTTAAAATACAAAATACGAAATAGGTATTTTCAAAATACTTTTTAAAAATACAAATACTTTGCGATAAAAGGTACTCTGAATAGTGAATACCTAGTCTGAATTAAAAAGTATTACTCAGAATATCCGAATTGAAAAGACTCTTTATTCTTTGAAAACAGTGTGTCAATCAGTCCTCTATCTAAAGTGCAAATTTCTAGTTGTTTGCTCATATTAACCGGAAGGATGATGGTTTATAACGGACAAATTTTAAAAGCATTAATTTAGATTTGTAATGTTTTACAGCTAGTATTATGCCTCTCGTTAGTGTGATAAAAACGTCGTCGTGATAAAAGTATTTTGTATTTTGAAAATAGAAAATAGGTCCCAAAAACTATTTCAAATAAAATACAAAATAGTTTTTTTCAATAGGTATTTAAATACAAAATACAAAATAGGTATTTTGCATTTTGTATTTGCATTTTAAATACAAGTATTTCAAATAAGTCACATCTCTGGTCACTATATCCTATATCCATTAGGCCAGACCGTCGACCGGTCGTCAAAAAAAAAAACGTGACATAGCTTTATTGTTATATCTTATATCGTCAATTGTATATTTTTTTGTTTATAGAATACTGCACATTCTAAAGTCTCTGTCTGTGTGTTAGGTACTTTTAGACGCCTAAACTGATGAACCGATTTCGATGCAATTTATTATTGAGATAGTTTGAGTCGCGAAAGGACTTAGGAGAGTTTTTATCACAAGAATCATTAACCTGTTGTCTGTGTTTGATAAGATTAAGGACCCTGACCAAATTTTATTTTTTGCATTTTTATCACGAATATTTTTGTCTACTCTATACAGCACAACCGACATTTGTACCCATTATTTTTGACCACCTATGAAAGATTATTGGGGTGATAACAGGGGCGTACCTAAGCTCTTCCGCAATTACCTATGTACCAAACCTTTCGTAACCTTTTAGTACCTACCTATACCTTGTGCATTCTTATTTGCATTATTTGACACATTATGACTGACGTTTATAGAGATGTAACTAACCCAAATCGATTGTCACAGGAAGCGATTACGATTGGATGGCACCTAGTCTGAGGTATCGAATTGTGACGTTTAATGAATTTTTATTTGAGATTTAAATGAAGCTATAATTATATGGTTAATAAATAATAATAAGAGCATATAATACATTTAATAATGCTTTGTTATAAATATCGATTAACTATTGTAATATGAATGATTTATACCAAAATTTACCTAGATTTAATAATGTTTAAAAATTTGACGTGTAAAATGTATATTTTATGAATAAAACATTGAATTGAATTGAATTGTTGCGACCTAAAATGAAAAATTTATATCGATTTACTTAGACGACTACCGATTCATAACGGTGGTGTCCGGCTAACCCTAAATTTAAGAAAAAAATCGAGTTGCACTCCGGGAGTGCCGACAGAAGTGAAAACTCAATGACTAGTCCAAAATGTCTGCAGCACTATGTATAATTTACCCATCCTCCTTTCTATTGAAAAACTTTAGTTCCGAAATTGCTGGTCAGTGAGCTTATTTAAAATTCGAATTCAAATTTGTAGCGTTAATTGTTTAAAATTCGAATAGAAATTGTAAAGTTACCTTGCAGACCTCGCATCTAAATATAAATTTGGTCATGATATTTTGAGTTTTATTCACCAGTAATAGAGTTCACTTTTATTAGCGATTTCATCAAGATGTAGCTTTATTGAATTATGTCATTGATTTTTTCTTTATTTATTTAAATGCCATCTAAATGAGTGGTCATCTAAACCTTACGGTCACGTGATCGCTTTACGCTGTCTCGAGTTTATCATTTTTTCCCCACCTCAAAAAGTGCCCAGCGCCGCTAAAGAATTTTACACTTCAAAAAAAGACGTAGAACGTAAACGTTCGCAGTGCAATTGTCTTCCTTTGTGATTTCGATGTGCAAGACATTTTACGTTGTATTGCTGTTGTGAGTGACGTGTGTCAAATAATGCAAATACGAATAATCCCACTATAAATTACTACATATAATATATGTAGGGTCGAAAAGCGCTGGTGGCCTAGCGGTAAGAGCGTGCGACTTGCAATCCGGAGGTCGCGGGTTCGAACCCCGGCTCGTGCCAATGAGATTTTTGGAACTTATGTACGAAATATCATTTGATATTTACCAGTCGCTTTTCGGTGAAGGAAAACATCGTGAGGAAACCGGACTAATCCCAATACGGGCCTAGTTTACCCTCTGGGTTGGAAGGTCAGATGGCAGTCGCTTTTGTAAAAACTAGTGCCCACGCCAATTACTGGGATTAGTTGCCAAGCGGACCCCAGGCTCCCATGAGCCGTGGCAAAATGCCGGGACAACGCGAGGAAGATAATAATATTATTATGTAGGGTCTTAAACCCTGAAATATCTACCTAAAAGTTGTATAAAACTACCATTTCCGAAAAACATTTGCGAAATACGAAAAATCTCGCGTGTCTACTGCTGTGGAATCTTATCAAATCACGGTAACGTGTCAAGTGTCAACGCTGTTATCGTGACAAATCTCTCGTTTCGACTGGTAAAATAAACTGACAAAAATTACACGCGACTAACTGAAATAGTTAATAATAGTAATAAGTCAACGAATTTCGTTAATTTTAAGAAGCGATGAAACAAAGGAATTGCTACTTTATTTGGTCAATTAAAGGTTCTAATTATTATTAAAACGAAGTGTCGGTACAATGTAATGCACTTTGGGCCTTATTTGCTTGACTTGTAAAGTTCTATTAATATGGTGGTTAAACTGTAAACTTCATGTCCATGAACCTTTGTGACCAAATTTATTTTCTAATTATTTCTTTATAATTCATAATAAAGGCACTGACCTGTTTAACGATGAGCCGCGCGACCCTCGGGCTAGCAAATGTCACAAAGCCATAACACTTGGACACTCCAGCTCTGTCGTAAATGACCCTCGCAGCTGTCACAGTCGCGAATCCAGAGAAGAACTTCCACAGGTCCTCGTCCGTTGTCGTCAGAGAAAACCCTCCTACGAATATCCTGTTGTGGATGACTGTCCCGAATTTAGGAGCGTCAGTAGGTGGCAAGCTGTCATCCGTATCATCTTCAGGGGAATTCAACAACGCTTTCAACTTCTCGTGTGGATCAACGCTCTTTCTATTGTTCGCTGCACTTTCTTCGACCATATGAGCACAACTCGCGGACTCACTCCTAATGTATCTTTTAACTTCCATCTTTAATACATGATCCCTTGTTTACTATGCTAACGCTAGCGAGGACTACTGTGGAACAGAAAACAACTGAGCGCGTATCGATTTTACATGTATTTTTTAGATATAGGTATAAACCGTGCGTTGCGCGGTAGGCGTACCGTTCAGCTGATCCTGTAGAGTGATGGCAAGAGTTGAGATAAGCATGTGGACTCAGATTTTAGAGATACGCGATATAAATAGTGTTTGAGCTATTGTACGGCGCTATTTTTACGAGAAGCGAGAACTGGGTCAATGGTAGACATCTAGCGGCGGGATGCGTTAACTTGACGATTTTCGTTTAGTTTATTCACTGTAGGTGGCGCTTATTTTTTGAAACTTCGGCTTGTGAAAAGTTTTTTATACTTTTAGAAGTTATCAACAAAAGGAGTAACTTATATTAAAGGGGGCAGGACATTGCATAGAATAACTTTTAATCAAACGGGAGATTAACTTGTAATGTATAGATTTCGGGTGAGGTTTACCGAGTTTCGAAAAGTTTTCAGTTTATCGGGTTTGAATCCGAAATTGGAAAAGTTTTGAAGCATGTGTGAAGGTTTAACTTCCTTTGTACAATAGTAGTTTATGTGACTGCTACATAATGAGAGGCATTAAAATACGAGTGTGGGTTTAAGAAACGAACGTTAGTGAGTTTCTTAAAAGGATCACACGAGTATTTTAATGCCTTATTATGTACAGTTACATACACTACTTTATCTAAACACATGCTTAAAACTAACTAAAAGATAAACTGTACGTCAAATGGCGGCGAATGAAAACTTTTTTCACGCATGTCACATATCCGTAGTTTTTTTTTAATTCCTAGACAAAAGAATGAAGTCCCTATTCTCATGTCACTCGAGATCAAATATCGTGCGGTTTATATTACAAAAAACATACTAAATTGACGTTTCGTATCGATAACTGTTTTAATATCTATGGATACTAGAATAGAGACCCACTTGAGTTTTGACTGCTGTTCCAAATTTAAACTCATAACCTTACAAAAATCTATAACGTTACCTATGTACTCGTTTTTTTTTTTTTATTTTTTTTTATTTATTTTTTTAATTAGTATGCAGTTTGGTCGACCTTGTGACCAGCGACTGCTCTTGTTGGGAGAAGATTGGTAACGTGGCCGTAAGGGCCACGTCACCACCAAGGACGAAAGGGAAAGGAAATTCACAGGAGTAAGAAAAGAGAAAAGCAAGAATAGAGAAGAGAAGAGAAGTTAATTTGTAGCAAAAACAATAACGCTAGGTACAGAGTATGTACTCGTACATTAAAGTACAAATTTTCCTACTACCACAGATAAGAAAGTTCTCATAGTAAAATTGGTTGTAATAAAGCTTGTCATTTCCTACGGTTTCTGAACGCATTATAGAGCACTAATGACATGTGTGTAGATAAAGTATAATTAAATGCACCTAAAGAAAGCGAAAAAGGTGGGGTACTAAGGTTTGATAATTATTCTTTTATGCGATTTCTTCGATTATCTTCAACTTCAATACTATGGTTTCAACCACTGACTTAATATAAAAGAAATAGACACACAAAGCCATTGATATAGAATAAAGAACTGGATACCCAATCAGCCGCAAAAAATGGCCCCATAAAAGTAACGTTGAAACAGATCACGCGTTACTTTTTCGTTTAGTCTTGTTTGAAACGCTCAAATGTGAAGTTGTCAACAATTACGAAATGTGCCGTTAAAATATGTAAAAATAACAATGATAAAACAAGGAAAAAGGATGGAATGTATTTCTTTCGGTTAGTTCTTTGGATAGCATTACATAATTTATGTAATCTGGTGGTAATTTTATGGTTTTGAATAAATTAATTTGTTAGTACCAAAGAAGGGATGTCAAGGAACAAAAATCTAATGAGTCGATGTGAGGTCAATATTTATTTTTATTTTTATATGGAATTCGTAAGGAATAATATTATGTTTAAATAAAAAAAAAAAAAATAATAAATAAAACGTTTATTCAGAGATCTTTCTTATAACTAATTACATATATTCTTCTGCCAAACCACAGAGTGGTTTGTTGGCAGACGAGGCTCCTTTATGTATTTGCAAGCTAGGTAGTTGATAGGTAACTTAAACTTAGGTATCTACTTAACCCTTTACCTCATGCGCAGCCCTATATAGCAACTATTAAAGTTCATTTTTAAACAAATACTTTTTATTTATGACATGAAGTAAGGGGTTAACTCTATATTCTTAGCATACAGTAAAAGAAAATCAAAATAAAATTAAAATGTAACGTATTATTGACTTTGTATTTTGTTTAATAAAAAATTGCTTAGTTTCTTTTTAAATAATAAGAATAAGAATAAGAATAAGAAACCATTTATTGCAACACAAAAAGCATACAGGTTACAAAACATAAGGATTGAAAAAATAAGAATAATTGTGCGGCAAAAGGAACGGGCTCAGCATACGCTGCGTGAGTCATTTCATTACAAATTGCCTGCGCAGCGCTGATTTTCAGTCCGTCCCCTTCACTGAACCACATTGACATTTATGCGGGTTAAAAAAAAAATTCTAAACAAAAAACCACTACAAAGATCTCTAGTTAAAGTAGGTAATAATAGTTTAAGTCTTGTTATTGGATAAGTCTTATCTTAATTTTACAGTTTGCAATTTATCAGAAATAAGTACTTTTTTAACAGTTAGAAAAACAAAAAAACCGACATTATTATTAGAAGTATGTTAAAAATCGTTTTGTAGGACTATTTTTACTACAAATGAATATTACAATGTGTTAAATTACGAATTAGCTTGACATTAACTACTGGTTAAATTTATAAGTGCTTAAGTTTATTACTAAATAGGTAAGTAAACATAATAAGTACTTTTTTGTATGAGAGAATACTTATAAATAATAATAATGCTGGCGGCACCCTAGGTTAGGTTTTTTTATAATATGTTTATAAGTATTTTGTATTGTTTTTGTAAGTGTTTTTGTATTTTATTTTTATATCCATATTATAAATTAACCTAACATAAGATGATAAATAAATAAAGAGAATAATAATAAACAAAAAAAAAAAACAAAATTATAAACAATAGGAAAAGAAAGTGCCCTATATAAGTATAGCACAACACCATTTTAAGTAATTATATCCTCTGTCGAAATTTGGTGATTTAATAAAAGTAGGCTCAGTTTGCGTTTAAAAGTTGGAAGGGACATTTTAGCTCGTAATGGCGGTGGTAGGTCGTTCCAGATCTTAGACGCAGAGTATTTGAAACTGCCACGATAACCAGCTGTTCTATGTTTCGGAGCACACATTTTATTTAGAAACTTACTGCGAGTATTTCGACCGTGAATGTCTTTCATCCATTGAAACTTATTATAAAGATATTCTGGTTTTTGACTAGAAACTACATTTTTAACCATACTAGACATATGCAAGGTTCTACGTGCTGCCATCTTTAGAATTTTCCTCTCGTTAAGAAACGGTGTGATATAGGCTCGTTTTGGCACCGAGAAACAAAACCTAGTACAAGCATTTTGGACTCTTTGAATTGCATGCGCGGTTTTAGCCAGCAGACGTGGTCCATAAACGATATCGCAATAATTAAACTGTGACAACACTAGCGCCTCAACCAGAACCAGCCTCACCTCTTCCGTTAGGTAATTTCGAATACCATACAAAATTTTTAGCCTGTAAAATGCGTTTCTTATTTTTGTATTGATATGATCAATGTAGCGCATGTCACTATCTATAATCAATCCCAAGTTTTTGGCTGTATCCACTCTCTCAATCCTTTTACCATTAATCACTAATCTAGGATCAGAATTAATTATCCGACTCCGCTGTAACTTAGATCCAAATATAAGGTACTTAGTTTTTGAGGGGTTTAAAACTAGGTTATTGTTATACGCCCATTTGTATATTGCATCCAGATCCTCATTTATTTGCTCTATAGCACATTTTGTGTCTTTTGGGTCAAATGAAAAATATACCTGCGTATCGTCGGCATACAAATGAACACTACAATGCTTGAGTAGTTTGCCAAGGTCAGCAGTAAACAGAATAAAAAGCAACGGACTGAGAATCGAGCCCTGTGGTGTGCCTCTTTTGACTAGTTTTACTGTCGACCGTATCTCCTGTCCCTGACCATCCTCTGTAAGAACATACTGCTTACGATCTGTCAAATACGACATAAACCATTTCCGTGCTGATACTGACAATCCGTAGTAAGCCATTTTTGCTATTAACAATTCCTTACTGATGCAGTCAAATGCTCGTGAAAAATCAAGTAATACTAATATAGTGCATTTGCCATCGTCAGTAGCTGATATTATGTTATCCGTAACTTGGGCTAACGCGGTGGCCGTACTGTGGCCGCTACGGAACCCGGACTGTACGCTCGGTAGCATATTATTTTGTTCCACGTAGTTAGTCAGCTGCATGCAAACCGCTCTCTCAAGAACCTTTGACATGACCGGCAGGATGCTTATTGGTCGTAAGTCTTTGTGAGATTCTACAGAAGTACTTTTGGGCAGACATTTAACTCTGGCGAGCTTCCATGCCTCCGGAAATACCTTTTCAGAAATTGACATATTTATTATAGCCGTAATTATTGGCAGCGTGAGCGGCAGGGTCATACGAATCATCTGAATAGTAATTGAATCACTACCGCAGGCATTCGTTTTAATACTAGTAATTATTTTTAAAATTTGATCCTCGGAACATTTTAGAATATCAAAAGTATTGTCTCCAAACCTGTTCTTAATGAAATAACTATAAGTGTTTAGATCAAGGTGACCATTACCTGGCACATCCAAAAAGTAATCATTAATGTCATCGGGATTGTTCAGATGGTCAGGTATTATCATAACATTTTCGCTACCTAACGCTGAAGAGCGTTTTAAATGCTGCCACATTTTAATAGGCGTCTTGATATTATTGTTAACATAAAAATTAAAATAAGCTTTTTTTTCTCGTTTAATAGAACTGTTTACATAGTTACGCATTTCTTTATAGTATTTTATATGTGATTCGGTTCTGGTTGAGTTTGCTTTTACAAGTGCTTTATTACGTAAACTTATCATAAGCCTAATGTTATCAGTCAGCCAAGGATGCGGTCTCTCTTGTACACAAACTCGTTTAGCTGGTGCATGCTTATCAAACAATATTGTCAACAAACTTTCAAAACGTTTTACCATTTCATTAACATCGCCCGCCAGCAAAACGTCTGACCAAGGTACGGCATGCAGGTCACTTTGAAATTCCGCCTCGTTTATCCTATTTAAAGATCTACAAGTTATTAACCGCGGTGCCTCTTTTGGCTTCTTGATGAGAAATTCTGAAATAACCATCGCATGGTCGCTTAAGGACGGATTGTGATACACATTGGTTTGTTTACATAATTCAGGAGCATCTGTCAGGATTAAGTCTAAAAGCGTAGCAGAATGTTCCGTTACACGCGTCGGCTCTTGAACCAGTTGTTTAAGGTTCTGTTGTGCCAAGAAAGTCAATAATTCGGACCCATGGTTCCTATTTGGCTGTAAGAGATCAACATTAAAGTCAGTCAATACGAACACATAATTGCAATAAGCGAAAACACTTACCGACTCACTCAGCGCATCTATAGCCTTGCCCACTGTCAACGACTCTGGCCTATAGGCTGTGCCCACTGCCAGCCGCAACCCGCCAGGCAAGACAACCTCGAGCCACATTTGCTCGAGCGCCGATACAGGGTGGTCGCGCACGCGCACCCGCAACCCGCGCCGCACATAGAACCCCACCCCGCCGCCTCTGCTTGCGCCTGCACGAGGTTTATGCTTGAACACGTAACCCGGTACTACTGGTGCACACTTTTCTTCGCCTTGTTTTAACCAAGTCTCGTTAAGAGCTAATAAATCTGGTTTATAACTGGTCATTGCAAATAAAAACTCATCTTTACCCGTATTAAGTGACCTCACGTTTAATAGTCCCAATAACAAATGCGATTTCCGTTTATTTGTCGCGCCGCCTATAAAAACAAAAATGACCTACATTTGAAGATATATTCATATCACGGTGTCCTGTGCTAAAAGTATTTAATAGATAATTATGGATTTTATAGTAATTTTTGTAAAGTATTCTCTCATAATAACTATTTACTAAAATTATTATTAAAAGTAACTTAGAATATAACATGCTTAGATTAGGCACAAGAAAAATAAGTCATAACTGAAAATTATTCTGCCTGCCGTCAACTGAGGAATCAATGCCATCTATTTCGCGTGGAAATATCTCTTCTATATCCTTGCTTGAACGCAGTGTGTATAGCTGAGAGCCATCAGATTTTCGAGCGTATATTTTTCCATATTTCGTCCACACATACCGCCAACTCAACCGTTTCGCTTCTTCTTTGGCCTTTTTGAAGAGCTTACGATTTTCTTTTGTCAATCGTTCATTTACGTACACCGAAGTGGGTTTCCCTGGCAGAGACATATCAGCTGTAGTTACGTTGCGCCGTACACGCGCCGCTCGCAGCAGGCGATCCTTGACGGCGCGGCGAGTCACGCGCACCACCAGAGGGCGCGGCTGAGCCTGGGGCCCGCCAGCGTCGCTCACTACGAGGCGCCGCGGGCCGGCCCGATATGCCTCCACGACGTCGGTCTCTTCGCAACTTGTTCCCAAAGTTGAGGCAAGAACGCTTACTATGTGGTAGACGTTTTCATTATTTGTTTCCGGTATATTCACTATCTCGATATCATTTACTAACAGGCTTTGCTCCTTGTCATTCAAATCACATCTTAATTGTTCAAATGTCGCCTCGGTCTGTAAAGCCGCCTGCGACTGTGTGGTTAAACGGTCCTGCAGCTCTGTGACAATTGCTTTTAAATTTGCATTTTCTGTTTGAAATTGTTCTAAGGATGTAATTCTTTGTTCACAATCACTTATCTGACCTGTAACAGTGTCCAACCGCTGATTGCATTTTTGAAGTGAACTCAACACCTCCGCGATCTGGGATCTCATTGAAGAAACATCGCTTCGTAGGTTCCTTATTTCGGCAGTTAATTCTGCGATTTCTGTCTGGTCCATCTTATCCTCCGGTAGTGATTGTATCTCTTTTTTAAGGACCGAAGGGTTGTCCGCCGGAGTTTGAGTTTGAGGCCGTACTGGTGTTGAAGTGTTGTCGCCACCTCGTTTTGCGGCGGCTCGGCAGTCCGGGCACGTCCAATTTGTTATTTGTTCCGGGGTGAGGTTGGCCGAACCACTGCAGAGGTTACAAAATGGCTTCCCACAGGCGGGAAGTTTGCAGGTCACAATGCTGTTTTCCGAGCCTTTTAAGATGGTGTTGTGGCACCCAGAGCATGATCTAGCCGCCCTTGTAGATCTTTGGAACTTCGACATTGTCAATAACACAAAAACAATCACGTAAACAAATGATTGGCCGGTACCACGATACCGGTTGACGAGCGATCGTTCGATAATTTTGTATCTGCAATTAGCCGTCACAGGTATACAAACTACTATCGTGGTACGGGGGATCGAAGCGGTCAGCTGTCCGGTCGGTTTCTAAGTACGACGGCACTATTTAAAAACTTCGCACGCTATTATCCAGGAAACTATATATCCGATTTAGTTGCGAACACTTATAGTAATGAACACTGTTAAGCACTTGACTTTAAAGGTACTTTTGATTGCTAATAATGCATTTAAACATATTAAAATAAATTAAAATACGGAGCCAGCGCTTGCGCGCGCGGCGAGCTACCCGCTTGTTTTCGTAGTGAAATGTTTGTTTTGTCATCCTTGTGGTCTTTAAATCCGACGGTAACTCATTATAGATCTTAGGGACTAAATATTTTCTACTTCTCTGGCCATAATAATTCGTAAAACTAGGTACCAGCAATTTATTACTATCTCTGTTTCTTATTAACCTTTGATTGACAATAGGTATTTTAAACTCATCATTACACATTTGTTCTAGAGCTAATACTAACTTGACTTTTTCATGGACTGTTAAAATATTACATTCTAGGAAGAGCTTTTCATAGGTAGTACTTTTACATTTTATTTTAGTTTTCTTGTCAACCATTAATTTCATGAATCTAATCTGCAGTGCCTTTATCTTATCTAGATACGTTTTAAATGTACGACCGTAACTTGACAGCCCATACGACAACAGCGAATCCACTAGAGCATAGTACACTGCATACATAGTAGCCCTATTTAACACGAACTTCAGGTGGTGGAATTTTGCAAGTACTGCTCTTAATTTATTGCATAAGCCATTTACATGTGGCTGCCATGAGAACTTATAATCTATAAGCAAGCCCAAGTACTTGTATTGTTCCACCACCTGGAGCTCGACACAGCCGCACACGCTCCCGGCCGGCCGCGCACTGTGGAGGCAGTCGAAACTGTGCCCCACAATGCACGGCGTCCTGTAACTATCTTTAGAGTAAGGAGACCGTATGCACATACATTTAGTTTTTGCGATGTTAATAATAATGCCATTATCATGTGACCATTTAATAATGTTAGTTAGATCCTCCTGTACTCTGTTTTCTATTAGGCCTAGGTCTTTATCCGCGTATATTAGGCAGGTGTCATCTGCATACATGTAGACACTACAGTTTTTGACAACATTACACATACTGTTAACATGAACTATGTACCCAACGGGCCCGGTTACCGAGCCGGTCGGCACGCCGCAGGAGACGAGCGCGGGCGCGCCGCACTCGCCTCCCACGGCCGTGCGCAAGGTTCGACCCTCGAGGTATGCGCGGAGCCACCCGTGGAGTCCCGTTTAAATTCAAGATTTCCAAGAAAACCTATGCGACGTGCAAAGTGGACTGCTATTTAATTATAGCAAGAGATAGGGGTGATGCAGTTTTAAACAAAGCAAAACGGCACTTGTGTGATCGGCCCATTTCCCTGTTTCCGACAACCAATAAGGGCTTATATCGACTAACTGTAAATGCTAAACCTGTCTGAACACAGTGACAACCACAGGATTTTTTTGGGTTATTTCCACCAACTCGCTTTGGTGGTAACTAGTGGGAATTATTTTTCCCAGTAGTTACCAGTGGTAAAAGGTGGGAAAAAAAATCCTAGTAGTTACCACTGATATCAACTTGGTGGTAACTAGTGGGAACAACCCGATTTTTTTTATAAACTATGGACTTTATAAAAAAAATTCAATCAGTACCTAAATGTCCCCGTGCACCCGTGCGATGAGTAAATGTAGATCTAAAATACACAGTTATTTTATTTAATAAGTTGAATTTATTTCAAGGAAATTAGTATTTAAAGACGTATACTTACTTATTAAAAATTTAATTTGTTTGAATTTGAACCACGAATTAATTTTATTTAAACTCCCGATTAAATTAAATTTGTTTTATTTATTACTTCAATTGGTTTTTCTGTACAGTAATACCTATTCAAGTGTACCAAAGTGACTCCATTCGTTCATTATTCTCGTTTGACGATGCTTGACGTAAATACGTTACGTTTAGTGCCATCGGACTAAATTTTTTAACAGTGTTGGTACTTATGTATGCAAATTTGACACTTAATGCTTACGACATTAAGCTCTTTTCTGTACGAAACATTTATCTTGACTCAAAATTTACGTAAGCGTTTTTATCATCAATGCAAATGGTGCGAAACGTCATTGGGATCCACATTTCTTGACGTTTTTGTTCTGCTTTGTGTGTCTATTTCTTTTATATTAAGTCAGTGCACAAAGCAGAACAAAAACGTCAACAAATGTGGATCCCAATGACGTTTCGCACCATTTGCATTGATGATAAAAACGCTTACGTAAATTTTGAGTCAAGATAAATGTTTCGTACAGAAAAGAGCTTAATGTCGTAAGCATTAAGTGTCAAATTTGCATACATAAGTACCAACACTGTTAAAAAATTTAGTCCGATGGCACTAAACGTAACGTATTTACGTCAAGCAACGTCAAACGAGAATAATGAACGAATGGAGTCACTTTGGTACACTTTAATAGGTATGTACAGAAAAACTAATTGAAGTAATAAATAAAACACATTTAATTTAATCGGGAGTTCAAATAAAATTAATTCGTGGTTCAAATTCAAACAAATTTAATTTTTAATAAGTAAGTATACGTCTTTAAATACTAATTTCCTTGAAATAAATTCAACTTATTAAATAAAATAACTGTGTATTTTAGATCTACATTTACTCATCGCATGGGTGCACGGGGACATTTAGGTACTGATTGGATTTTTTTTATAAAGTCCATACTTTATAAAAAAAATCGGGTTATTCCCACTAGTTACCACCAAGTTGATATCAGTGGCAACTACTAGGAATTTTTTTCCCACCTTTTACCACTGTTAACTACTGGGAAAAATAATTCCCACTAGTTACCACCAAAGCGAGTTGGTAGAAATAACCCAAAAAAATCCTGTGGTTGTCACTGTGTTCAGACAGGTTTAGCATTTACAGTTAGTCGATATAAGCCCTTATTGGTTGTCAGAAACAGGGAAATGGGCCGATCACACAAGTGCCGTTTTGCTTTGTTTAAAACTGCATCACCCCTATCTCTTGCTATAATTAAATAGCAGTCCACTTTGCACGTCGCATAGGTTTTCTTGGAAATCTTGAATTTAAACATAATATTATTCCTTACGAATTCCATATAAAAATAAAAATAAATATTGACCTCACATCGACTCATTAGATTTTTGTTCCTTGACATCCCTTCTTTGGTACTAACAAATTAATTTATTCAAAACCATAAAATTACCACCAGATTACATATAAATTATGTAATGCTATCCAAAGAACTAACCGAAAGAAATACATTCCATCCTTTTTCCTTGTTTGATCATTGTTATTTTTACATACTTTAACGGCACATTTCGTAATTGTTGACAACTTCACATTTGAGCGTTTCAAACAAGACTAAACGAAAAAGTAACGCGTGATCTGTTTCAACGTTACTTTTGTGGGGCCATTTTTTGCGGCTGATTGGGTATCCAGTTCTTTATTCTATATCAATGGTTTCAACGAATAAATTATTATGATTATATATAGAAGTAACTTATCACAGTGTGCATTTTAAAGGAAGGCATAAATATATCCCAATGCTATTATTTTTTAATTTCACTTAGTTTAAAAAAATGTGCGGCTACTAATCATACGTGTGCGTGTGCTAACTATAGCTGCTCAACCAAATCTTGTCAGTAAAAAAAGGCGCGGAATTCAAATTTTCTACTGGACGATATCCCTTCGCGCCTACATTTTTCAAATTTGCTGCCTTTTTCTACTGTCAAGTTCTGGTTGACCAAGTATATTTTACTCGGGGCATGAATACTAAAGTGATTTTTATTATTTTAGGCTCGCGAAGGCCGAAGGCCGAGCTCCGCGTAGGGCCGAAGGCCCGAAGCGTCACACGAGAGGAGGAAGTTGGAGCTTAAACACGACCCAATAGTATTTTAGTTTATTCTAATTATTCTTTAATTATGCATTGCTTAATAAAAATTCTCTATTATTTTAAAGGTTCGAAGTCATGTGCAGGCATCGGAGTTTTTATCGCATGGTAAGACTAATAGCAAGCTATGGAGTCGAATTTTGCCATAAATGTAAACTCTTATTCATACTCATACTCATTTATTTAATTTATCTTAAAATGCCTTTAGAGCGGTCGGTCGTGTTATATTCGTCGTATTATCTTAGTCGAATTATATAAAAAAATATTTTTCTATTACATTATGAATTCATAACTTCAACTATTTTAACATACAACTATACAAACTACATCGCTGCGAAAGACCTAATGTCATGTAGGTACTGACCGCTGATAAAATTGATTAGTATTTGTCATGTGTCAATCACTGGTGATTGCAAACGTAGTAGTTATTTATATCTGTATGTGGTAAATACGTTGAGGAATATTCCATAATTAATTATTATGCCTAACCCAGAAATAGCTGCAATTTTGGCATGGATAGAGCCATACAACGATTTACAATATGACTATGAAAAATCTGCTATAGTGTGCTTGAGTTGTGAAGTACAACTCGCCCAATTGAAACATACATTTATTGCAACAAATGAGGTTTAATAAATTAAACTTATATACGTAGTAACTATTTAGTAATCTGTTCTCATATTAAATAAAATTAATCATGAGTATGAGTATGAATAAAAGTTTACATTTATGGCAAATGTCGACTCCATAACTTGCTATTAGTCTTACCATGCGACAAAAACTCCGATGCCTGGTCATGTGTAATATTGAAGCAAAACTTAAGTAATTAATACCTACCTATTTAAAGCAACGAAAGTTTTAGAATAAGTAGGTATAGGTAATGGCTCCTCTACACCAGCGGTCGGCAACAAGAATGCGGCCCGCGAACCTCTCACTTGCGGCCCCGCGAGCCTCCCTGGCTATTTTGTATGTAATATTCACAAACGACAATGCCTGATAAAGTCACAAAGTGCGGCCCGCGTCAACTTCGTTACAACAACTACTATGTGGCCCTTGGCTGCAAAAAGGTTGCCGACCGCTGCTCTACACGATGGGCCAGCGCCGGCCACTCCAAGGGACGCATTTATGCGTTAGAGGGAGCAAGTGATATTGCTATCTCATTCTACCGCATGGCTGCGTCCCTTGGAGTGGCCGGCGCTGGCCCATCGTGTAGAGGAGCCCTAACATTTTTTTCGTTACCATCACTTTTAGTTCCTTCACCTTGTAGTTCGCACATCTTATAATACAAATACCTAGTTAGCCAAAAAACAGCTATAGATTTTTGTGTATTATTTCATAAATACTTTTTATAATTTTTCTACTCCAGCACTTAAATGTGTCAATTAAATGACTGACAGTGATATCTAAAGCAATGTCATTTGAATGCTTTGTCTATAGGCTCATAAGATGACTGCTAGCAGTCATCTTATGAGTATAATACAACTGCTTTATTTTTTTTAATAGTAGTTTTTCTACTCCAGCACTTAAATGTGTCAATTAAATGACTGACAGTGATATCTAAAGCAATGTCATTTGAATGCTTTGTCTATAGGCTCATAAGATGACTGCTAGCAGTCATCTTATGAGTATAATACAACTGCTTTATTTTTTTTAAAGATACAAGTTCCGATCATCTTGATTGAAAGAGGTATGTTTTCATTTACAATAATAACTCTTTTTTTTTTAAATAATAACTCTTTTTTTTTTAAATAATAACTCAATTTTTTTTAAATAATAACTTTTTTTAATAATAACTCTTTTTTTTAATAATAACTTTTTTTTTTTTTTTTTTTTTTTTTTTTTTTTTTTTTTTTTTTTTTTTTTTTTTTGCTGCAGCTGTCATAGAAAAAGTAATGTATGCAACAGCTCATAATTGGTTCTTAAAATTCTCGGGTCTTTTTTTACAAAACTCGACTACGTCTCGTTTTGTAATTTCGACCCTTGAATTTTAAGAACCCTTATTATATCACTGTTGCATAAACTACTATTATGCAACAGTGATATAATAAGGGTTCTTAAAATTCAAGGGTCGAAGTTACAAAACGAGACGTAGTCGAGTTTTGTAAAAAAAGACCCGAGAATTTTAAGAACCAATTATGAGCTGTTGCATACATTACTTTTTCTATGACAGCTGCAGCCAAAAAAAAAAAAAAAAAAAAAAAAAAAAAAAAAAAAAAAAAAAAAAGTTATTATTAAAAAAAAAGTTATTATTAAAAAAAAAGAGTTATTATTTGAAAAAAATTGAGTTATTATTTAAAAAAAAAAAAGAGTTATTATTTAAAAAAAAAAAGAGTTATTATTGTAAATGAAAACATACCTCTTTCAATCAAGATGATCGGAACTTGTATCTTTAAAAAAAATAAAGCAGTTGTATTATACTCATAAGATGACTGCTAGCAGTCATCTTATGAGCCTATAGACAAAGCATTCAAATGACATTGCTTTAGATATCACTGTCAGTCATTTAATTGACACATTTAAGTGCTGGAGTAGAAAAAGATACAAGTTCCGATCATCTTGATTGAAAGAGGTATGTTTTCATTTACAATAATAACTCTTTTTTTTTTTAAATAATAACTTAATTTTTTTTAAATAATAACTCTTTTTTTTTTTAATTATAACTCTTTTTTTTTAATAATATTTTTTTTTTTTTTTTTTTTTTTTTTTTTTTTTTTTTTTTTTTTTTGCTGCAGCTGTCATAGAAAAAGTAATGTATGCAACAGCTCATAATTGGTTCTTAAAATTCTCGGGTCTTTTTTTACAAAACTCGACTACGTCTCGTTTTGTAACTTCGACCCTTGAATTTTAAGAACCCTTATTATATCACTGTTGCATAAACTACTATAATAATATCCAGATATTTCTGTAAATATCTTATAAAATAAATAAAATATCGTTAGAGTCTGTTCGGAAAGAGAAGAGTCGTGGAATGTAATGGGCCCCATACATTCCACGACTCTTCTCTTTCCGCACAGACTCTAAAGATTTTATAACAACATTGCAATAACAAAACGCCTTCGCAAAATTCTGCTAAGTTGAGAGCTGACATTAGGTAAGAGTTGCCATACGTGTAATGAACTCCCTAGACAACGGGTGTTTAGAAAAAATCCCTATTGCGTTGATCAACAGCAAATTGTACAATATTAGTTCGTATTTTTACCAGACGACAATCAGTTATAGGTATTTTGAAAACATACTAATATTGAAAACAATAATTCACATTTTAAATCAAAGTAAGACCACGACAATAAAAAAATGCGTTAAAAATAGTGCCAGGAATATCTACAGTAATTTGTTTATTTGAGACGTCAGAAAAACAATAAGTTACACCAAACATAAAAAAAAAGAAACAAAAGATACCTACCTAAATGAAGTCCTGTGACTCGAATAAAAATAAAGATTCAATAACTATAATCATGGAAATGGAAACATGCATGAGTGAAAATTATTTTGTCACAAAGATAGTATGATTCTCTCTATGTCTGAAATGAGACAGTCCTTTGATTTGACAAACTATAGTTGTCATGTTTTACAGGTTGTACATATTTTTCTCGTGGTGGTGTGGTGCAAAAATTTTGCATTACACTCAATAGCAAAATAAGTTCACCTCTCGCGCTTTGAGACACTCGCACCGCTCAAGATTCTACTTTTTAAAGTCAACGTATCCAAAAAAGGGATGAATCGTAATTTTTTTCTACTGCTACTTTCAAATTGGCCTACTGGAGTGAGCTATCCTCTATCTATGGTTACATTATGTAGTTATGTTCTTATGTTACACTACTTATAGCGGGTCTGCGCTGCGCTAGGCCCGCGAACATCGAAGTTCGCAAATAGCGGACATCTTTCTCTTTCACTTGAATTACGCCTTAATTGGAGGAAAAGAGAAAAATGCTCGCAATTTGCCGACTTCTATGTTCGCGGTAGGCCCTATATACGGGCCCACGATTCTTCGCTTTCCACCGACTGTTTAGGACACAAGTTTAAAAGATCCCTCCAGGGAAATAAAAATTTCGCACTGGCAACATTGACATTATTTACTTCGCTTCGCGTACTTATGTGTGCGATGTGTTCGTTCGTTTTCTCTTTTATTTATTTCTTATTATAAAGTTCTGTATTTATTTCCGATTCTAAAGCTTGTGTAACACCGCAATGAGAAAGTTCTATATTCTCTGACAATAACGTGTCGAGTGCAAGTTTTTGCGAAGTTTCGCCTGTGTTTTGTTGCTTCGCTCCAATTTTTTAACAAAATACTCACCAATGAAGATACTCTGACTGGCATTGAGTAAGTATTTCGTTGTAAATTAATTACTTCATGACCTGAATTACAACAACAAAGTTGATCATGTGTCTGTAACGCGAATATATCGAGTTCTAGCTGTGTAAAACGCGTAAATTGTGGGTACCCCCGAGTTTTACATTTATATTGTGTCGGGCGATTATGTTGTTATAGGTATCCGGTATGTTTGTATGTTACGTCAGGACCATAAATAGGCTAGAACAGGTTTTGCATTGAATGCATGTGGAATCTGTGTTTAGTAAGAGAACTACTTTTCCAATTCAAACTGAATAAAGTTTAAATTGGCATGAAGAAATACAAGATACTGTTTCCATTTGCAGAACGTTAAGGGATCTAGAAAGATTTCCTTTTGAATAGAGTTAGGTAACATAGAAACTTAAAAACTTTTTTTATCTACCCCCTTTTTATAGTAGGTAGTTAAAGAAACTAGTTATAAGTTTCAAATATCTTAAATAGTGACCCGCCCTGGCTTCGCACACGTTAACAAATTATACATAAACCTTCCTCTTGAATCGCTCTATCTATTAAAAAAACTGCATCAAAATCCATTGCATAGTTTTAAAGATCTAAGCATACATAGGAACAGACAGTGCGAAGTGACTTTGTTTTATACTATGTAGTGATGATTTGAATTAGCCACACTCAGCAGGAAACTATGAAGTCTTCCGTACAATAAAATGTAGCAAGCAGTTAAACGGTGACAGACGATTTGGTGCAACCAATTCTAAGACAAACCATTAACCTGTCCTCTACCCAGAATGGATATCTCCAGCCAAAAAAAGCCATATACATTCATCAAAGTTTTGCGAAAAAAGAATCCCTCTATCTACCCCGGTCGGCGTCTAGTAATTTGTGCCCCAGAATTGTCGTACTTAAGGAATCTCTGGCCATTTAAACCGCAGTCAAAAAGCAGTTTTATTAAAATCAGAATAAAGCTGTTTTTCGACTGCGAAATTGTTTGGTTGCAAAAGTCCGTAGTAACAAAACTGAGGTGGTCCGCGCGAGTGGGCAGCGAAGACAATGGCAACAAACAGTTGACCGGAGATCTCCGACCTGAGTAGATACAGGGGTGCTTTTTTTACAGCTTTGTAGAAGACAGGTTAATAGCTAATGCTTGTAGCATTAATGATGCCATAGTTTTCAAGTCAAAAGTTAATCTCTATTTCTAGAGTCGGTTGCCAGTTGCAAATTATGTCAAAAGTTTTAAGTCCACAGACTCCATAGTCCTCCTTAGCCCATGCTAAGGGTTCATTTAGACGATGCGAGAACTGGCATGCAAGTTTCATTCCATTGCGGGTTTTGATCGGTTGGTTGAATTGGACGTAACCAACAGTCGGCAATGTAACTTAAATCGCATGCGAGTTCGCGCGCCGTCTAAATCAGCCCTAACAATCACTTTTAAGAGTAAGTAAATAAGAATTGATTTTATTTGATTGTCTGTAGGTGAGTCATCATTAGCAAATATTATTTTGTGCATTGTAGTACATAGCTGTGTCAAAAATCTAATACCTTTAAACGAGCAATTCTTGTTTATTTATTTATTTATTTATTTATTTATTTATATATATATTTCGGGGATCTTGGAAACGGCTCTAACGATTTCGATGAAATTTGGTATATGGGGGTTTTTGGGGGCGAAAAATCCATCTAGCTAGGTCTTATCTCTGGGAAAACGCACATTTTTGAGATTTTATATGTTTTCCGAGCAAAGCTCGGTCTCCCAGATATTGTATGTTAAATACACAAACTTTTCTGTGCAGTCATCTTCCATACTATAGTAAAATGCAAAACTTTGCTTGGTAGTGGCCCTGGCTACCAAGCAGGAGGTCCGGGTTCAAATCCAGAAGGGACATTTATTTATTTTGTGTTCCTGAGTTATGGATGATTTCTATGTATTATGTATAATTTGTGTGCAATACGATAGCAGTCAATAAGAAAATCATAATTAGGGATTAACTAAAACTTATATACCTTTTTAAACTTTTATAACTAAGATCAGGGATGTTACAGAGCTCCGTTTCCGTTTCCGTTAAGTCGGAACTTCCGTTTGGTATTACACAACCGTTTTTGTTCCGGTTCCGTTACTTTTGAAACGGAAGTTATATCGGATGTCAATGCTTAGCGCGGCAGCGGGAGATGAGCGGGTGTACATCAAAAACAAACAGGTTTATACCAGTCATTCGCTCATAGCCCCGCTTGCCACGTGCTGCAGTAATTAGATGTTCTGGTTTATACGTGTTTTTGAATTTAAAGTACCTATTCGTATGTGTTGTGTTGTGTAATGTATACCTACTGATAGTACTGACTCAGGCTCCGGTTCTGGTTCCAGTTCCGTTTTCGGTTCCGATTCGGTTTCTGGTTCCGATAAACTAAATTTAAAACATCTGGTTCCGCTTTCGGTTCCGATAAAACCACATCCGTTACATCCCTGACTAAGATCAATTATTTTGGAACTTTTTTATTATTCTTGTGCATTCCTTGACATTTTTTGAAAATTAACTCAACAACATTCCGTTAACATTCCATTTCTGACCGCAGCTACACTACTGGTACTGAACGCGTTGCTGTTACTGTCAATTTCCATAGTAAAATGATCAGTAGTGCAGCTGTGGTTGGAAATGGACTGTCACCTTAACCTTCACTTAAATAAATTTTGGAACGAAGTATGACGGGAACACGCAGACAAAAAACAAAAGTGACCGACATACTCACTAAAATAGACCAGCAGAAGTGGAGATGGACTGGCCACATGTTGAGAGATAAGCAGGAAAAATGGAGTAAGATCGTAACAGATTGGTACCCAAGAGGTTGCACACGGAGTCAGAAGAAACCTCAAACAAGATGGGAGGATGAACTCAATCTCACAGTGGGCCCGAAATGGAGAAGAGTGGTCCACGACAGATCCCAATGGAAAGAGCTAGAGGAGGCCTTTGCCAAGCGGCACACTGAGCTTAGAGACATACTCTAACTCAGAACAAAAGGGCTTAATAGATAGATAGATAGATAGAAATAAATTTTACTATACTTTTCTTTATGACAATCTTTGTCGCAAAACAGTCTGACTTTGTTGTTGATTTTTTACCGACTACTGGGTTTGTCACTTGACGAAGCACTTGGTATAAAAACTTAGTGTGGTCTGACTCTACAAACAATAGTAACTTTTGTTTAAATTTTCAATGCAAATATCTTTATAAACCAAAACCCATATTTTTCTTGACCTTGTATCAACACTACAAAATGTATTAACTAAATTACGCGTCATTACGGGGAGGTCCCTTTTTGATCTCTAATGACTTGTCACGTGAGTCATCATTAGGAAATCGTTAAATAAAATGAGATCGAGATTTTTATGCATAATAAAACTGGTAAAATATTGTACCTAATAGTAATGCATTTGATGTCATGCATCATAATATAAGAAGTCTCTATAGCTAACAATTTACTTATATTTAGGTATTTTACGTACTTAGGGGTCATCCATTAATTACATCACACGTTTAGGGGGAGGGAGGGGGTCAAGAAAATGTGACATATTGTGACATGTGGGAGGGGGGAGACACAAACTTTGTGACGTCACTTTAACTTCATCAGTAACCGAAAATTTATTTAAATTATTTTATTCGCTGTACATTTAAATAACAAGTTTTTAAAACGATAATCGTTTTTATTCGTTTAATTTTCTTTCCTAAGCAGTTTTGGGTTATAAAATTACTAATATTTATATCGTCAAAAATATTTTGATATAATATTCGATTCTTAATTCGATTTGGTGATCTCGTAGAAAAAATGTGACGTCACACTAGGGGGGAGGGGTTTGCCAAATGTGACCAAGTGTGACAAGGAGGGGGGAGGGGTCAAAAAACCTAGAAATTCGTGTGACGTAATTAATGGATGACCCCTTAGAACCGAATTTAATTTTTTTAAACCTCTAAAAACATCGGTTAAACTAACCATAGTATATCAGCAGTATCAGTAATGATTTCTTTGTTATAATAATATTGAAACTAGATTGGACATTTAAGTCGATCCATACACTGACACTGCTGGGATACGCCGCACTGAACACTGTCAGCATCAAATTGGTAGTGAGGGCCAAAGTGGCCAAATATATCGTACCACGCCTTTGCTACAATAGAAATAAGGATGTGAATCGATATATTTGGCCACTTTGGCCAAATATATCGATTCACATTCGTCACTGTCTATTTGCGATTACCGGGAAGCGACTCCTCATGCAGTTTGTCGTACAGCCAGGCGTGGCTCACTCCGCGATTTCGTCGCTTTGCTACAGGTAGCTACAAGTACATCCGTTCCACACCAATTTTGGTGACTAGCCATAAGCCGCGCGTGGCGCTTTCGCCACCTAGCGGCCATATCTGTGCTGATCGTAACAAACGCGTTTTGTTAGAGACGAGTCTTTTGTACCTAGTACTATTATTTATTCAGTGGTACAGCACTTGTTATGATAAATAATAACAAACTGATATACTTGCATACATTGTTAGTTAGTTGTTACACTATGTTTATCTTATTTATTTGCACCCTCTTTCATAATTTTATTGACTTTCCTCTAGTCTATTGTACTCAGTGCTATATTTGTCTACCGTTCTTCATCAATTCTCATTTACTCCAAGGTTAACTGAAAGAAATCCCTTAAAGGGATAAGTTCGCCTTTGTACTGCCTATAATGTGCCATAAATTTGTGTTCTGTGTTTTGTACAATAAAGGGTTTATAAAGTGTCATTCAATAGAACTATGTAAACAAACCGCCATACTAAAATTGACACTGAATGTCAAATTACTAGTAACTTTTGTTTACATAGTTAGCAAGTTCTATTGAATGAAACTTTACATACATACATACAAGTCGCGCAGCTAGCCGCAGACTGCGGTGTCAGTGTGTGAATGACCTTAATATCTTAACAATTGTTTTCCGAGCAGGTCAGTTATTAAACAAACAAATAACAATTTAAGTAGGTACTTTATCATAGTAACTTTGATAAGAATTTTGTGGGCTGAATGAGTTAAATCTAATAGTGAAATTACTTTAAACAGAAAAATAGGTATATTTGAAGACTGACAATCTGTATATAAAGTCGTTTCCAATACTTATTGTTATACTTAGTTTAGTCAGCTATCTTCACCAGAAGGGCTATTTATCATTTGTCACCATGCCTGTCACGTTCTAACAAGTATGTAAGTGCGAAAGTGATGCATAACATGACAGGTGATAAAAACGCGACCATGATACCGCTGCAGAATACAAACCTCCTTTAAATATAAGTCTGTAAAAAACAGATGGTGTTGTCATTGACATAAATCTAATATGTATATCTTAATTATTTTTATAGTTTAACACATTACAATAAGGTACTAAATAATTCATAGCAATAACTGTTTTTCCGATACCTATTAGGCCACCAAACGAATGAATTACAGCGGAAATAATACATGTGTAAGCTAATTTTAGCATGGGTGTTGTAGGTAATAATCCTAGCGAAAAAAAGTAGCATTTATTTTATAATAAGGAATCTCAAATAGATAATTTATGTAAAAGATAATTTATTGTTGTGGGCTACCGACCTACCGTTTACGAGTTATTTACGAAAAACTATAAAAAAAAAACGACCTTAAAACAAATTATACGTGACTTTCCCGCCTTAATATATTGATCCTAGCGAAAAAATGCATTGAATGTTTTTTGTAGAAAATTTTATGTAGATTACATATGTGATAGAACATTTTTTGCTACGGGCCACCATTTAAGAGTTATTTACGAAAAACTATAAACCCCCAGCCCAGCTTCACCCCCACCCCCCGGTACTTTTAGTATCTTGTTTAATACACCATTACCTACACCCATGCTAAAATTGGCTTACACATGTATTATTTCCCCCGATTGGCAATTTTTGGTGTTCGTTTGATGTACTATAATATATATCACAGTCGACGTCATAGTCATATTCTAGAAATATAAGATAAAATGAAAATTTAGATACGTTAAATTATAAAGGTGCTATTTATAACGTCTGTCAAGTCTATAAGGCCTTGATAATCATTTGTCCCTGTCCGCCATTTTTTTTTTCATTTTGTGTTTGTTAAAAAGAGACAGAATTTTACAGAGATTTGCCTTGTTTTATGATCAAGGGATAGTTTATTATCTGCAAGAGTGAATGTAGGGCATGAAGACCTTGTGATAAATAAAAAGGTTTTTATCATTAGGGCACGTTCAGAAGATAGTGGTTTTAATATAAACAATACCACTCATTTTATATTATGTTTATATTCTTATCTTTGCATAAGTATTTGTAAACAGGCTTTAGTTCACTAAAGGCTGATACTATTGTATTGACGTAATTTGAGGGAGGTAACTCGATAAGGGCCCGGCCACATGTGCGCGGTGCCGCGCCGCGGCGCCGCAAAGCGGTGCGCGTCGCCGCGCGCGGTGCCGCAGCGCGGTGCGCGGCGCCGCGCGCGGTGCCGCAAAGCGGTGAGTTTCGCCGCGCGCGGTGCCGCCAAGCGGCGTGCGGCGCCGCGTGTGATGCCACGCTGCATAGTAAAGAATAAAATTCGACTACCAGTTGTTTAATCAGACATGGATCCCTTCACACGTGTTCTGCTCTTGCTGTTGTTATAGCGATAGCGGTTCGCCAAAAAACGCTGTAAATGGTGTTAAAGGTATCAAAATCGGTACGATTGATCTTTAGGACATTTGAAACAATTTGACCCGAAGCACCAACAAATAAAAAAACGAGAGGAGTTATGACGTCATCTTTTTTTGTATGAAATTAAAAAAAAATTGTTTAGAAACCTATCGTGTGTAGTATTAAACGAAAGGGCTTTCTAAGACGGTTCCAAAAATATATCACATCATTACATTTGAGTATTTTTTTTTTTAATTATAATAAAAATATTTTTTAAAACATACCAAGTTTGGGTTTCTCCAGATACAATACCGTTAAAATTTTTTTTGTTAAATATACCTCAAATTATACCTAATATCCCCATATCTAATTCTAATAAAGCAATTTTGAAAATATTTACATTTAGTATATTTGTTTTAATTTTTTCTACTCCCGTACCTTTATTTGTCATTTAAAAGGTCATCTCATACACACACCTTTAAACCCCTATGTTATAGTTGTCAAGACAAGTCTTTAGTCTATTCCCCAAAAAAGTATTTGTGCATACACGCAGTATCTTTTTGGTACTTTTACGATACTTCGTGTAATCACCACTTAAAAAATATTGTATTAAATACATTGTTGCCAACCTAATTTTAATTGATTGATGAGTACTAAGTGCATTGCTGCTAATTTACAAAATTTTCATTAGGTTCTGTAGTAGAAACAATAAAATTCCTTCAGAAGTCAGAAACGCGCATGTGACACCCGTAATATAGCAAGATCCATAGACTACGAACACCGCTTAGCGTTGCTTGTTAGTCTCCATAGGCTACTGTGGCCAAAATCGAGAAAAAAAAAACTATCCAAAATTGTAATTTAACTAAGAGCAAGTACCAGGGCCTCACGAGTTACTAGAAGGTGTCGCTGACCATCCGGCCGTGGGGCGCGGGGCGCGGTGGCCGGGTCGCGTATCTTAGCTGTATACTTTTGGTTTGTTTACCTACATATATGTCCTATATGATTCCACTTGTTTAAAGTATTATTTTTGTTGAATGAAAAATATTTGTTAAATTTACAATTTTTAATATTTAAAGGTGAGATTTTTCAGTTAATTCTTACATAAATAATTTTTACTACGAATTATAGATTCCGAGATATAAGCGACTTTCTGGAAAACCGTTATACTTATATTAATTTTATGCTTTCTATTTAAATATTTAATTGAGAAATTCATAGATCACACTTTGTAAAATTGAAAAATTAAAAAAAAGTACTTCATGTAATTATTTTCAAAATTGCTTTCTTAGTGTTAGATACCTAATATCCTCGTAGGATATTAGGTATAATTTGAGGTATATTTTACAAAAAAATATTGAACGGTATTGTATCTGGAGAAGCCCAAACTTGGTATGTTTTGAAAATTATTTTTATTATAATTAAAAAAAAGCGGCCAAGTGCGAGCCGGACTCGCCCATGAAGGGTTCCGTATTTAGGCGATTTATGACGTATTAAAAAAAACTACTTGCTAGATCTCGTTCAAACCAATTTTCGGTTGAAGTTTACATGGTAATGTACATCATATATTTTTTTTAGTTTTATCATTCTCTTATTTTAGAAGTTAGGGGGGGGGGGGGGACACACATTTTACCACTTTGGAAGTGTCTCTAGCGCAAACTATTCAGTTTAGAAAAAAATGATATTAGAAACCTCAATATCATTTTTGAAGACCTATACCTATCCATAGATACCCCACACGTATGGGTTTGATGAATAAAAAAATTTTTGAGTTTCAGTTCGAAGTATGGGGAACCCCAAAAATTTATTGTGTTTTTTCTATTTTTGTGTGAAAATCTTAATGCGGTTCACAGAATACATCTACTTACCAAGTTTCAACAGTATAGTTCTTATAGTTTCGGAGAAAAGTGGCTGTGACATACGGACGGACAGACAGACGGACAGACAGACAGACAGACAGACAGACATGACGAATCTATAAGGGTTCCGTTTTTTGCCATTTGGCTACGGAACCCTAAAAACCGGCCAAGTGCGAGTCGGACTCGCGTTCCAAGGGTTCCGCGCATTACACAATTTTTAACAATATGTTTTGTTTAATGAAAAGTCAGTAAAATGTCTTTAAAAAACCCGTAGGGGCCGGATCAAAAACTAAGTACTTAAGTCCGACTCACGCTTGACTGCATATTTCTAATAGGTTTTCCTGTCATTTATAGGTAAAGAACTATTTAGTGTATTTTTTCAATATTGTAGACCCAGTACCTAGTTTCAGAGATAAGGGGGGGAAAGGGTCATTTTTTGCCTATTTTCTTGAATAACTGCTAAACTATTTATCTTAAAATTATCATTCCAAAGTTTAATTAATAATTAAATTAATAAACTTTATTTTGAAACACTTTTAGGTACAGAAATTTACAAACTTTTCTCAAAATGAGCTCTTTCATTTGATATGTAACACGATATCTTAGTTTGAAAAACTTTATTTTTTAATTTGCTCTTTTACCTCCCAAAAGTGGCCTACATATTTAAAATTCATTTGTTTACGTTACATATATGTCCGTCTTTGGGTCACAAACTTACATAGGTATGTGTGCCAAATTTTAACTTCATTAAAAGTGAGTAAAATGTCTTTAAAAACCCCGTAGGGGTCGGATCAAAATCTAAGTACTTAAGTCCGACTCACGCTCGACTGCACATTTCTAATAGGTTTTCCTGTCATCTATAGGTAAAGAACTATTCAGTGTAATTTTTTCAAAATTTTAGTCCAGTACTTTCAGAGATAAAGGGGAGGAATGGTAATTTTTTGCCTATTTTCTTGAATAACTGCCAAACTATTTATCTTAAAATTATAAAAAAAATATATTTGAGATTCTCAAAATGAGCTCTTTCATTTGATACACACACGATATATTTTGAATAACTTTATTTTTTTATTTGCTCTTTTACCCCCAAAAAGTGGCCTCCATATTTAAAATTCATTTGTGTACGTTACATGTCCGTCTTTGGATCACAAACTTACATATGTGTGCCAAATTTCAACTTATTGAAAAGTGAGTAAAATGTCTTTAAAAAACCCGTAGGGGTCGGATCAAAAACTAGTACTTAAGTCCGACTCACGCTTGACTGCACATTTCTAATAGGTTTTCCTGTCATCTGGTTAAGAACTATTTAGTGTATTTTTTTAAATATTTTAGACCCAGTACCTAGTTTCAGAGATAAGGGGGGGAAAGGGTCATTTTGTGCCTATTTTCTTGAATAACTGCTAAACTATTTATCTTAAAATGATCATTCCAAAGTTTAATTAATAATTAAATTAATAAACTTTATTTTGAAACACTTTTAGGTACAGAAATTTACAAACTTTTCTCAAAATGAGCTCTTTCATTTGATATGTAACACGATATCTTAGTTTGAAAAACTTTATTTTTTAATTTGCTCTTTTACCTCCCAAAAGTGGCCTACATATTTAAAATTCATTTGTTTACGTTACATATATGTCCGTCTTTGGGTCACAAACTTACATAGGTATGTGTGCCAAATTATAACTTCATTAAAAGTGAGTAAAATGTCTTTAAAAACCCCGTAGGGGTCGGATCAAAATCTAAGTACTTAAGTCCGGCTCACGCTCGACTGCACATTTCTAATAGGTTTTCCTGTCATCTATAGGTAAAGAACTATTTAGTGTAATTTTTTCAAAATTTTAGTCCAGTACTTTCAGAGATAAAGGGGAGGAATGGTATTTTTTGCCTATTTTCTTGAATAACTGCTAAACTATTTATCTTAAAATTATAAAAAAAATATATTTGAGATTCTCAAAATGAGCTCTTTCATTTGATACACACACGATATATTTTGAATAACTTTATTTTTTTATTTGCTCTTTTACCCCCCAAAAGTGGCCTCCATATTTAAAATTCATTTGTGTACGTTACATGTCCGTCTTTGGATCACAAACTTACATATGTGTGCCAAATTTCAACTTATTGAAAAGTGAGTAAAATGTCTTTAAAAAACCCGTAGGGGTCGGATCAAAAACTAGTACTTAAGTCCGACTCACGCTTGACTGCACATTTCTAATAGGTTTTCCTGTCATCTATAGGTTAAGAACTATTTAGTGTATTTTTTTCATTATTTTAGACCTAGTAGTTTCAGAGATAAAGGGGGGGAATGGTAATTTTTTGCCTATTTTCTTGAATAACTGCTAAACTATTTATCTTAAAATAATAAAAAAATATATTTGAGATTCTCAAAATGAGCTCTTTCATTTGATATGTAACACGATATAGTTTGAAAAACTTTATTTTTAAATTTCTCTTTTACCCCCCAAAAGTGGCCTTCATATTTAAAATTCATTTATTTACGTTACATCTTCGTCTTTAGGTCACAATCACAAACTTACATATGTGTGCCAAATTTCAACTTTATTGGTCCAGTAGTTTCGGAGAAAATAGGCTGTGACAGACGGACGGACGGACAGACAGACGCACGAGTGATCCTATAAGGGTTCCGTTTTGTCCTTTTGAGGTACGGAACCCTAAAAAAAATGACTAAAATATAATGATATGATATTTTTGGAATCGGCTCAGAAAGCCCTTTCGTTTAATACCACACACGATAGGTTTCAAAACAGTTTTTTTTAAATTCCATACAAATCAGAAATCAGAAATCTGCGGCGCCGCAAACCGCTCTGCGGCGACGCCCGCCGCAACGCAAAATTTTGGCACACATATGTAAGTTTGTGACCTAAAGACGAAGATGTAACGTAAATAAATGAATTTTAAATATGAAGGCCACTTTTGGGGGGTAAAAGAGAAATTTAAAAATAAAGTTTTTCAAACTATATCGTGTTACATATCAAATGAAAGAGCTCATTTTGAGAATCTCAAATATATTTTTTTATTATTTTAAGATAAATAGTTTAGCAGTTATTCAAGAAAATAGGCAAAAAATGACCCTTTCCCCCCCTTATCTCTGAAACTAGGTACTGGGTCTAAAATATTTAAAAAAATACACTAAATAGTTCTTAACCAGATGACAGGAAAACCTATTAGAAATGTGCAGTCAAGCGTGAGTCGGACTTAAGTACTAGTTTTTGATCCGACCCCTACGGGTTTTTTAAAGACATTTTACTCACTTTTCAATAAGTTGAAATTTGGCACACATATGTAAGTTTGTGATCCAAAGACGGACATGTAACGTACACAAATGAATTTTAAATATGGAGGCCACTTTTTGGGGGTAAAAGAGCAAATAAAAAAATAAAGTTATTCAAAATATATCGTGTGTGTATCAGATGAAAGAGCTCATTTTGAGAATCTCAAATATATTTTTTTTATAATTTTAAGATAAATAGTTTAGCAGTTATTCAAGAAAATAGGCAAAAAATTACCATTCCTCCCCTTTTTCTCTGAAAGTACTGGACTAAAATTTTGAAAAAATTACACTTAATAGTTCTTTACCTATAGATGACAGAAAAACCTATTAGAAATGTGCAGTCGAGCGTGAGTCGGACTTAAGTACTTAGATTTTGATCCGACCCCTACGGGGTTTTTAAAGACATTTTACTCACTTTTAATGAAGTTAAAATTTGGCACACATACCTATGTAAGTTTGTGACCCAAAGACGGACATATATGTAACGTAAACAAATGAATTTTAAATATGTAGGCCACTTTTGGGAGGTAAAAGAGCAAATTAAAAAATAAAGTTTTTCAAACTAAGATATCGTGTTACATATCAAATGAAAGAGCTCATTTTGAGAAAAGTTTGTAAATTTCTGTACCTAAAAGTGTTTCAAAATAAAGTTTATTAATTTAATTATTAATTAAACTTTGGAATGATAATTTTAAGATAAATAGTTTAGCAGGTATTCAAGAAAATAGGCAAAAAATGACCCTTTCCCCCCCTTATCTCTGAAACTAGGTACTGGGTCTACAATATTGAAAAAATACACTAAATAGTTCTTTACCTATAAATGACAGGAAAACCTATTAGAAATATGCAGTCAAGCGTGAGTCGGACTTAAGTACTTAGTTTTTGATCCGGCCCCTACGGGTTTTTTAAAGACATTTTACTGACTTTTCATTAAACAAAACATATTGTTAAAAATTGTGTAATGCGCGGAACCCTTGGAACGCGAGTCCGACTCGCACTTGGCCGGTTTTTAGGGTTCCGTAGCCAAATGGCAAAAAACGGAACCCTTATAGATTCGTCATGTCTGTCTGTCTGTCTGTCTGTCTGTCTGTCCGTCTGTCTGTCTGTCCGTCCGTATGTCACAGCCACTTTTCTCCGAAACTATAAGAACTATACTGTTGAAACTTGGTAAGTAGATGTATTCTGTGAACCGCATTAAGATTTTCACACAAAAATAGAAAAAACACAATAAATTTTTGGGGTTCCCCATACTTCGAACTGAAACTCAAAAATTTTTTTTTTCATCAAACCCATACGTGTGGGGTATATGGATAGGTCTTCAAAAATGATATTGAGATTTCTAATATAATTTTTTTCTAAACTGAATAGTTTGCGCGAGAGACACTTCCAAAGTGGTAAAATGTGTGTCCCCCCCCCCTAACTTCTAAAATAAGAGAATGATAAAACTAAAAAAAATATATGATGTACATTACCATGTAAACTTCAACCGAAAATTGGTTTGAACGAGATCTAGCAAGTAGTTTTTTTTAATACGTCATAAATCGCCTAAATACGGAACCCTTCATGGGCGAGTCCGGCTCGCACTTGGCCGCTTTTTTTTAATTATAATAAAAATAATTTTCAAAACATACCAAGTTTGGGCTTCTCCAGATACAATACCGTTCAATATTTTTTTGTAAAATATACCTCAAATTATACCTAATATCCTACGAGGATATTAGGTATCTAACACTAAGAAAGCAATTTTGAAAATAATTACATGAAGTACTTTTTTTTAATTTTTCAATTTTACAAAGTGTGATCTATGAATTTCTCAATTAAATATTTAAATAGAAAGCATAAAATTAATATAAGTATAACGGTTTTCCAGAAAGTCGCTTATATCTCGGAATCTATAATTCGTAGCAAAAATTATTTATGTAAGAATTAACTGAAAAATCTCACCTTTAAATATTAAAAATTGTAAATTTAACAAATATTTTTCATTCAACAAAAATAATACTTTAAACAAGTGGAATCATATAGGACATATATGTAGGTAAACAAACCAAAAGTATACAGCTAAGATACGCGACCCGGCCACCGCGCCCCGCGCCCCACGGCCGGATGGTCAGCGACACCTTCTAGTAACTCGTGAGGCCCTGGTACTTGCTCTTAGTTAAATTACAATTTTGGATAGTTTTTTTTTTCTCGATTTTGGCCACAGTAGCCTATGGAGACTAACAAGCAACGCTAAGCGGTGTTCGTAGTCTATGGATCTTGCTATATTACGGGTGTCACATGCGCGTTTCTGACTTCTGAAGGAATTTTATTGTTTCTACTATGCACTTAGTACTCATCAATCAATTAAAATTAGGTTGGCAACAATGTATTTAATACAATATTTTTTAAGTGGTGATTACACGAAGTATCGTAAAAGTACCAAAAAGATACTGCGTGTATGCACAAATACTTTTTTGGGGAATAGACTAAAGACTTGTCTTGACAACTATAACATAGGGGTTTAAAGGTGTGTGTATGAGATGACCTTTTAAATGACAAATAAAGGTACGGGAGTAGAAAAAATTAAAACAAATATACTAAATGTAAATATTTTCAAAATTGCTTTATTAGAATTAGATATGAGGATATTAGGTATAATTTGAGGTATATTTAACAAAAAAATTTTTAACGGTATTGTATCTGGAGAAACCCAAACTTGGTATGTTTTAAAAAATATTTTTATTATAATTAAAAAAAAAAATTACTCAAATGTAATGATGTGATATATTTTTGGAATCGTCTTAGAAAGCCCTTTCGTTTAATACTACACACGATAGGTTTCTAAACAATTTTTTTTTAATTTCATACAAAAAAAGATGACGTCATAACTCCTCTCATTTTTTTATTTGTTGGTGCTTCGGGTCAAATTGTTTCAAATGTCCTAAAGATCAATCGTACCGATTTTGATACCTTTAACACCATTTACAGCGTTTTTTGGCGAACCGCTATCGCTATAACAACAGCAAGAGCAGAACACGTGTGAAGGGATCCATGTCTGATTAAACAACTGGTAGTCGAATTTTATTCTTTACTATGCAGCGTGGCATCGCACGCGGCGCCGCACGCCGCTTGGCGGCACCGCGCGCGGCGAAACTCACCGCTTTGCGGCACCGCGCGCGGCGCCGCGCACCGCGCTGCGGCACCGCGCGCGGCACCGCGCGCGGCGACGCGCACCGCTTTGCGGCGCCGCGGCGCGGCACCGCAAAATTTAGCGTTGCGGCGGGCGTCGCCGCAGAGCGGTTTGCGGCGCCGCAGATTTCTGCGGTGCCGCGCCGCGCGGCGGCGGCGGCGCCGCACCGCGCACATGTGGCCGGGCCCTTAGCCAAGTTTATACGTCACTTAGATATCTCATTCTGAGAGAAAGTGCACAAGTTAGTATAAATGAAATACTAGAGCCTATAATACTTGAACATTTTTTCAGGATCCCATCAGATCTTGATCTTGACATACAATGGTGACATAGCTATACAAAAAGTATTTTACCAAATAAAATTAGTTCACCATTTTTCAAGAAATCGGGGAACTAAAAAATCAAAGGATTAGTATCAGTTAGAGGGGTTCGTCGCCAAATGGTCGTAGTTTAAGGAAAAGGATTCGCCCTCTAAAATTTGTTACTTCAATGAATGACTTTTTTGACAGATTTTTGTGGATTCGATCCTTTTTTATTAGGGTTCCGTACCCAAAGGGTAAAAACGGGAATCTATATTACTAAGACTCCACTGTTCGTCTGTCTGTCACCCACCAGGCTGTATCTCATGAATGACAGTTGAAATTTTCACAGATGATGTATTTCTGTTGCCGCTATAACAACAAATACTAAAAAGTACGGATACTTCGGTGGGCGAGTCCGACTCGCACTTGTCCGGTTTTCCTATATTACACCCATTAATAACTTCGGATGGGATTTGCCTTAACGCATCTACATTACAATTCATCTGCCGTTAGTAGATTGAGTCGTTACGTTATCTTGTTTACTCGCCAAGGTAGTTGTTCCTTGGGTTATCGCCTGTATGCATCGCCCACACTGCTAACTGACAGTTCATAAGTCTTATTACAAAAGGAATAAGGTCCACCGAAGTGTCGCTGTTTGTACGAGTAGGGACTGCCAGAAATTTCTTTTCAATGTATCCTAGTAAAAATGCCGTGATGATAAGACAATGGCTACTCCCCTCCCTAGATGTCGACTACGAAATAACTCGCGTTTTGGTAAGAAAACTGTACGGCTACCATCAGTTTGGCACTGACATAAACGCCGTCGAGAACGTAATTTACTTTCTATACATCTCGCTCGTACTCGCATATTTGTGCAAACGAGATGTATAGAAAGTAAATTACGTTCTCGATAGCGTAAATGTCAGTTTTGACACTGTCAGTGACTCATGGTACGGGCCCTGATGTATGGAGTTACCACTCTTTCTTTACTTATATTTCTCTATGAGCCAGACTAAAACCCAGGATCCCTCGGATATTGTGTTTTCCATCCTTTTGCATTTATTAAATAGTTTGTTTATTAGCCTGATGGCCAACATTATGGTATTATGGAATTTTCGCCACTCCACCGAAAATTACATCTATTTTTTTTTTGTATTTAAATCGGGATTTCCTATTTATTCCACCCGGAATGGCAAGCTCTTCAAACTTACCAAATTCTATCAAAATTTTGGACCCATTACTTTCGGAGATAAAGGGAAGGTCGGACAGACGGTCGCACGAGTGATCCTATAAGGGTTCCGTTTTTTCCTTTTGAGATACGGAACCCTAAAAACGAATCCTAACAATATAAAAATCGGCCCAGGTATTTACGAGATTACGAGTAAAAACCGGCCAAGTGCGAGTCGGGCTCGCGCACGGAGGGTTCCGCACCATCAACAAAAAATAGATCAAAACAAGCAAAAAAACGGTCACCCATCCAAGTACTGACCCCGCCCGACGTTGCTTAACTTCGGTCAAAAATCACGTTTGTTGTATGGGAGCACCACTTAAATCTTTATTTTATTCTGTTTTTAGTATTTGTTGTTATAGCGGCAACAGAAATACATCATCGGACAGCGGAGTCTTAGTAATAGGGTCCCGTTTTTAGGGTTCCGTAGCCAAATGGCAAAAAACGGAACCCTTATAGATTCGTCATGTCTGTCTGTCTGTCCGTCTGTCCGTCTGTCCGTCTGTCCGTCTGTCCGTCCGTATGTCACAGCCACTTTTCTCCGAAACTATAAGAACTATACTGTTGAAACTTGGTAAGTAGATGTATTCTGTGAACCGCATTAAGATTTTCACACAAAAATAGAAAAAAAACAATAAATTTTTGGGGTTCCCCATACTTCGAACTGAAACTCAAAAATTTTTTTTTCATCAAACCCATACGTGTGGGGTATCTATGGATAGGTCTTCAAAAATGATATTGAGGTTTCTAATATAATTTTTTTCTAAACTGAATAGTTTGCGCGAGAGACACTTCCAAAGTGGTAAAATGTGTGTCCCCCCCCCTGTAACTTCTAAAATAAGAGAATGATAAAACTAAAAAAAATATATGATGTACATTACCATGTAAACTTCCACCGAAAATTGGTTTGAACGAGATCTAGTAAGTAGTTTTTTTTTATACGTCATAAATCGCCTAAATACGGAACCCTTCATGGGCGAGTCCGACTCGCACTTGGCCGCTTTTTACCCTTTGGGTACGGAACCCTAAAAATCAACTCAATACGCGTAACTTATTAACATATGTCTTTCTGTATTGATATGATGTCTTTATGTTTGACATCTATCGAATAGATGTTTAATTAATTTGATTTAATATTATGAATGGAAAGTTCCCCCAAAAGATTCCAGCACAGAAATACGAGGGGCGTTCAAAATATTCTCGGTATTGATATCTTACGACCTCTTCTAAAATTTCTTTCGTTACTGGCCGCTAAGGTTTATTCATTGACATTAAAAAAAAGTATAATTCGAACCGAGATAGTCTTTTGTTTTTCTGCAATTGCTGAACAAACATGAACATCCTGTGCGAATTGACAATGTTAACTAAATTAGAACATCGATGCGTGATAAAATTCTTGACAAAACAGGGTAAAAATCAAAAAACCATAAAAGAGGAAATGGATTGTGTTTACCGTGAGTCTGCTCCTTCTTTATCTACCATTCAAAAGTGGTCAAGCGAGTTTAAACGCGGAAGGGAGAGTATTGAAGATGACCCTAGACCTGGCCGGCCTGTAGTAGCTACTTCACAAGAAAATATTGATAAAGTGGAAAAACTTATATTGGAAGATGGTCGAGTGAAGGTAAAATCTATAGCACAAGTAACCAATCTCTCTATTGGTACCGTACATGATATTATACATGACCATCTTAATATGTCAAAAGTAAGTGCAAGATGGGTTCCGCGAATGCTGACTCGGCTTCAAAAAGACATGCGTGTAGCTTGTTGTTCCGATTTTATTGACCTGTGCGGTGAAAATCCTGATGAGGTGCTGCAAAGAATAGTTACTGGAGATGAAACCTGGGTTCATCATTATGACCCAGAGAGTAAACAAGAGTCCATGCAGTGGCACATTAAGGGTTCAGCTCATCCCAAGAAGTTGAAGGTCATCCCTTCAGCTGGCAAGGTCATGGCCACGATATTTTGGGATTGTGAAGGAGTATTACTAATCGATTATAAAGAAAAAGGTGTAAATATCACAGGACAGTACTACGCTAACATTCTACGTCAATTAAAGGATGTAATTAAAGAAAAGAGGCGAGGAAAGTTAACCAAAGGTATTCTGCTTCTGCATGACAACGCCCCCGTCCATACTGCTCATATTGCCAAGGCAGCTATTGTTGAACGTGGGTTTAAAACTGTTACTCACCCACCGTATAGTCCGGACTTAGCCCCCAGCGACTTCTTTTTGCTCCCCAATCTTAAAAAGGATCTGCGTGGAAATAAATTTTCTGACGATGAAGCATTGAAGGCGGCAGTGGAGGAGCATTTTTACACGAAAGATAAAAAATATTTTTACGAGGGATTAAAAAAAATAATTGATCGATCTTTTAAGTGTATGAACATAGGGGGGGAGTATATTGAAAAATAAAAATATCAAACTTTTCGTACTTGTTTGTTTTCATTCTCATACCGAGAATATTTTGAATACCCCTCGTAGGATGTGCAGTTATCGTTCGGTGAAAGGTCGCCCATCAACGATTGACTTATGCACGAATCTGTATCAGTACCTATAGAAACACAACTGATCAGAGATAGTCCTTATCTCGGTGCAAGAAGGGTTACTTATGTTCAAAATTGTTGGTGATGGCACTTGAACGCAAGCTAGTGGAGCGCCAGAGTAACATGAGATCTTCGATCTTCTCACTTAGCGACTTTATTTTTATAGTAACAAGATTCAAATTACAACGAAAGGCGGTCGGCCATCTTGGACAATGCCCTCAGAACGCGACGGACCGGACGGACAGTATACAGAGGACCTACCGCGAAAAACGTTCGAAGTGTTGCCTCCCTGTCACACGTCCAAATTTACGTGCGACAGAGAGACAACACGTAGAACGTGGTTCGCGGTAGGCCTTCTGGTTTCGACAAGTGATTTGAATATTGTTTAGTACATAGCTAATTAATTAATTGACGTCGCTGTTATTTGTATTAATGTATTGTTGATTCAATGACCTAGTCGATAGGTAGTGATAATGTAGTATTGTGATGAGATTGTGATGTAGGTAAAAGCGTGTTGTCATAGCATTCGGATAGGTATTCATCTGTTAAATTTAGAAAACACTTGTAAATATGAACTTATCGTCGTAACTCGAACTTACTGTCGTAAAAGTTACCCAACTACGGTATAAAGGTTCAATACGTACCTAATTAAGTATAATTACCAATGTTCTTCTCAGTTCTGTCTTGAGTTTTTTTCTTGCCAAAAATATTTTGCCTTAGAACTGCAATATTCAATTAGGTACGTATTTGAATATCAGTATCACACCTGAACGAAGATAGATATTCGAGTTTTCGACCGTAGTTGGAAGCTTTTGGACTATAAAGCTTAGAATAAATTTAAAAGTGGAAAATTTACTGTCTTGGGTGAGACTTGAACTAACGGCCTCAATATGAACCTATGAATCTATTAACGGTACCAATAATGGTATTTCGGACTTCGGTAGATTCTAAGAAGAATGATGATGACATTTGGCGTTGGGGATTTGGGTTGACCCACTACACTTTGATTACACCTTGACTACACTTTTCTAAATCCTAGTAATACTTAAATAAAATAAACTGACGATGGATTGTCATATTTGCATAGTGACAACTATTGTAAAGTATTTGCCCCTATTGACCCATTTCAACTATCCACCCTGTATAGAGGGTCAAACGAATAAAATACAGTGTTGTCAAGAAGTAAACAGAGGTTATCACGTAAATCACGTTCACTGTAGCCATAATAATAATCGCGATTTTATAAACGTTTGTGGTTTTGTACAGTCAGCAGCAGAAGTTGCTAAGCGGGCGAGGTGTTCAATATGATCTTGACGCGACTTTATCACTACATAGTATAAAACAAAGTCGCTTCCCGCTGTTTGTCTGTCCCTATGTATGCTTAGATCTTTAAAATTACGCAACGGATTTTGATGCAGTTTTTGAAGTGAAAACTTCTTTAGCCGCGCTGGGCACTTTTTGAGGTGGGGAAAAAATTATAAACTCGAGACATCATAAGGCGATCACGTGACCGTAAGCCCCGTAAGGTGGCCACTCATAATTTAAATGGCATTTAAATCAATAAAGAAAAACTCAATGTTATTTGACATTTATGTTGCGGACTCCTTTTCAAGACTCGATCTTTACCTATATGTTCAAATAATTTGACGTTGTCATGGCAGTATGGCCAGTATGTAAATAAACATGTCAATGAAAAAGTGTGATCTTATTTGAGAATGATAATAATATATAATAAATAAATAGAATATCTCCGCTAAACGTATGTATCGTGTTACCGGGCGTCGGTAACATAGTGAGGTGAGTTTTCACTTCTATCGGCACTCCCGGAGTGCAACCGTTGTTGCTTGTTTTTAATAGAGAGTGATTCTAGATAAAGCTTTAGGTATGTATAATTTGTTAACCCGCGCGAAGCCGGGGCGTGTGGCTAGTATTTAATATAATAAGAGCGCGTCAAGATAATTTTGAACACCTCGCCCGCCTAGCAACTTCTGCTGCTGTACATTCATTGATTAATGATTAACTTATAAGTTTGAAATTGTTGCCGCACCTTTGAAGCTGCAGGCTACCATAGGCTACGTAGTCCGTTTATTAATCACATTGTCTCCTCATTAGTCGCGCCGTACACTAGTTTGCCACCTTTGTATTATTTAAATATTTTCCTTATTTTCTCGTATGTATTTTTTTTTTAAAGATGTGTCCCGCCGAGCTTGTTGCCGGTCCCATATTGGGATACCCTCCTCCAATTGAGGGGGGATTTTAATCTTCTCGGGGCAGAGGTGTAGGGTTGGAGCGGGTAAAGCTTTATTTGACGTTCATAAGTGCATTGTAATTATGCCTACTTGAATAAACTATATTTTATCTTATCTTAAAACACTGCAGCATTAGTTTCATTCATATGGATATTACGAAATAGCTCATTAAATTGCTACATATGATTCATCTACGATTACTGTTTCACAACATTACTGCATTGAACATGGATATTGTGATATACATTGTATTGTAAGGGAGTAAGGTTTGCTTTCCTTTGGAAGACACAATTTGACTAGTTTTAATTTATTTTTTGTTTAAAAAAAATACTTCAATTAAAATCCTTAAGTGCCTACAAATAAATATATTATTTGTGTTGTTATTTAAATCGTTTTAAGGACTTTTAAGG
Organism: Cydia amplana; assembly: GCF_948474715.1. Lineage (NCBI taxonomy): Eukaryota > Metazoa > Arthropoda > Insecta > Lepidoptera > Tortricidae > Cydia > Cydia amplana. The sequence goes on from NC_086090.1 coordinate 2,713,186, forward strand.
ACATTTAATAACATGTTCTTATTTTGATCTGGCACAATATTGATTTAGACAAAATGATAAAAACCCTTGCTTCAATTTACACACTTATTTGAAAAAAAAAAGACTGAACTCAAAACCTACCTTTCGTTATCGATATCACATTACTCACACCATTATGAGCCAACAGGAGCTAAGATTTAAATATTTTAGGTAAATATACCCGTCTCGCTAACGGAAGCGGCTCCTAAAACTAGTGCGATAAGGACAAGGCGAAAAATCCTGCGTAAAAATCTCAAAAATCGAGGTTTCGTACTCGACTGTTTCCTCCTCCAAAACTTAACCAATCGTAACCAAATTTGGAAATCTAAATGATTATGACATTATCTGTGTCGGACCGTTTTGCTTTTTTGACTAATTGGTGTCAGTTTTGAATAGCACGCCTCTCATTGCGGCATAGACAATTAGGCCATTTTGGCCATTTTTGAAGGGCTCTAGCGCCTTAAAAAACAAAAATATCAAAAAAAGCAAAACGGTCCGACACAGATATTGACAATATTAATCTGTGTTGAAAAAATCATTGCTCTAGCTTCAAAACCCACGGAGGAAACAGTCGAGTACGTTTGTATGGAGAAATGACCACTCCTGTTGGCTCTTAAGCATTTCAAGTAGGTACGACAAAGATGTAATGGAAAATATGTCAAATCAATATGAAATCAAGATTAGATTTTAGTAATTCGAATTCCGCTCCGACACTGAACGGGGAACCTTCACAGCTATAACCGCAACTAGTCAAGCATGAATGACATAGGTGTTCTAGGTATAATTATAAAAGATCTAGATTACCATATACCTTTAGCCTAGTTTACTTATCGACAAACGCCAGGCGAAAAGAAGAATTTATCGGGAATATTTGGGATTACAGATGCTATGAAAAGTTAGATGGTAACCCTTCGGAACATTTGTTTAGAGTTTCTGGTTCCTGGACATTTAAAAAAAAAGTATTTTTTTTTTACTCAGAATCACAAAGATGTGGATTCGTATCGATTTCAAAAGGCTAAAAAGTTTTTTTTTGTAACTGCCCTGTAACTTAATGGGTAGGGTTTGCGCGACGGATCCGAAATGTATGGGAAGATCCGCGGATCCGGATCCAGATCAGGATAATTGCATACATTTCGGATCCGGATTGCAAACGCTATTAATGGGGTTGGCAACTGTCAAAGGTTTGCATAGATGGCGCCATCATAGCTTGCCCCTTTTTCTATGAGATTTGGCTTAAAGGGCTGGCATTCAGAGCATTAAAATAACAAAAAAATTACACAATTCTAGGGATTGACAGGGCAAGCTATGATGGCGCCATCTGCTAAATACTTCGACCGGCCAACCCTATTTTTAGTGTACCGCACAAATTTTGTTCGCGGTACACTTATTTTTATTTGGTTTCAGGGAGATGGCGGGCGGCGTGCTGTGGTCGCGGCGGCTCGCGGCGCGCCTGCGCGCGCTGCGCGGGCTCGTGCGCGACACGCGCCGCTCGCTGCGTGACGTCGCCGACGCACTGGAGCTGGGTAGGTAGAATAGAGCATGGCGACACGAAGACCATATCGTCAAAACAGCCTTATACTTGACGACGACGAAGCGCAGAAGCGGAAGGCCCCCCGCCACTTGGTGGACGACGGTCCAAAAAGACCTCAAAGAACAAAATATTGACAAGAACCTAACCAGGAACCGTGCCACCTGGAGGCTTAGGACAAGGAAGGCCGACCCCAAATAGGGATAAATGTCCAGGATGATGATAGATGGTCAACCAAATCTTGTCAGCAAAAAAAGGCGCGAAATTCAAATTTTCTATGGGACGATATCCCTTCGCGCCTACCTTTTTCAAATTTGCCGCCTTTTTCTACTGACTAGATCTGCTTGACCAAGTATATTCTCCTACTAGTCAAATCATGAAATCAGTTTCTTTTTTAGAATTGTCAAAACAATTTGCAAATATCAAAGAGAATAGATTTTATAGAGAGTTACTGTCATGGTAAATTATGTACCCTCAGCTCAGTAAATTTACCGCCATCTTTTGACAGAAGATTAAAACTGTTAGTACGCCATTTGACTTTGATCCTTATCTTTCACTGATATGTGTTCTAATTTACGGAAGCCTACCAGGACCTCGCAAACTTTTAAAACTTTTTTTTAAAGCGTACTTCTTTTTCATTTGTTTTTTGTTTTTATATAAAATTTGGAGTACCGGTCGTAGACACGCTGCGTGCGTACTGCGAGCATACTCCAAACCCAAAAGAGCGTTTTTTGTTAAAAAAAAATGATTTATATAAAATTACACTAAAGAATAAATGTGAAATTACAATTAATCTGTCACCTCCCAGCGGCTCATATTTGAGCCAGAACGCTTATGGGTGACGTCATATCGTGGGAAACGACAGGACTAAATTACCTCAAATAACAATATATTTTTTTTAACCCTTGCAGATATAAGGGATGTCTCCAGCCGCGTGGAGGAAATAGGGGAAGCATCAGGCCGCCCTGCAGCTATAGTGGTGTTGGGGACTAGTGCTGCCGCGCGGGCGCGCCTGCTGCACTGTCTCCTCGGACGTCGCCTACTGCCGGAGCCAGCGCCGGCTCACTGCCGCTGGGTAAGCCAAAACAACAAAAACAACAAGGGAAACAGATCTGTTTCCCTTTTTAGGGTTCCGTAGCCAAATGGCAAAAAACGGAACCCTTATGGATTCGTTACTGTCTGTCTGTCTGTCCGTCCGTCCGTCCGTATGTCACAGCCACTTTTTTCCGAAACTATAAGAACTATACTGTTGAAACTTGGTAAGTAGATGTATTCTGTGAACCGCATTAAGATTTTCACACAAAAATAGAAAAAAAAAACAATAAATTTTGGGGGTTCCCCTTACTTAGAACTCAACATCAAACTCAAATTTTTTTTTTCATCAATTCCATTCGTGTGGGGTACCTATCTATGGATAGGTCTTCAAAAATGATATTGAGGTTTGTAATATATTTTTTATCTAAACTGAATAGTTTGCGCGAGAGACACTTCCAAAGTGGTAAAATGTGTCCCCCCCCTGTAACTTCTAAAATAAGAGAATAATAAAACTAAAAAATGTATATGATGTACATTACCATGCAAACTTCCACTGAAAATTGGTTTGAACGAGATCTAGTAAGTAGTTTTTTTTTAATACGTCATAAATCCCCTTAATACGGAACCCTTCATGGGCGAGTCCGACTCGCACTTGGCCGCTTTTTTAGGGTTCCGTACCTCAACATTTTCTTAGGAACGTTTGTAATATCAATTAGATTTTTATGTCTAGGTATTACTATTTAAGCCCTGAAATTTCTTGGAATTTTTTACACAACAACAAACAAATTTTTTACACAAACGAAAGATACATACGGCCGTTAACCCTCCTTTACGTAAGAGTCCGTAAAAGTCCGCAGCGGCAACATACTATATTTAAAACAAAAACGCACCTCTACTATAAGAGTTACAGTTCGAAATCGAATGACTAGAAAGGAATGTTAAATGGTTAAAAGGTTAAAACTTAAGCATATGCTTTGATATTCGCAAAACAATCAAAACTTATAGGGCTATAGTCGTTAGTTTTCAAGCTGGCCCTTACGGCTAACTCTTTGTCTATTGTTAGTAAAATCGCTCGTGCTACTACCTGAAAAGCAAAAGGTACGCTGAGGAGGAAGAAAGTACGTACATGTAAAGGGAAAAATCCCAAAAATCCGAAATGAATTAGATAATTATTTTTTCAGCTCAGGATACAATATGGCAGCAGCACCCAAGTGCACCTCACTCTTGGTAATTCAGAGTTCGAGCTGGTCGAAGATTTGGAGTGCAACAAGGCACCCTGGGACACTTTGCCACTTAAAGTAATCCTGATTTTAGAACATAATAGAAATATAATATTTAAAACTTTCGCGTTTTGAACACATATTAACTCACATTTATAGACGGGTGTGATGTCTACCCCAAACTTTTTCATACACTTTTCGTCGGGTAGTTGCACAAATCTCTGTTTTGACATTTTGCTGGGACATAAGTTAGCCGCGACCGTGACCAGTGAAACCTGTGTCCAAACGTCGGTAAATAAAGGTAATTGAATAAATTTCGCGTTAGACCCGTCTATAAATGTGAGTTAATATAATATAAATAGTTTATAACTATTCTGTCCCATCAGCGAAGAGACAATAGTAGCATAGATTGTTAGAAGAACTACTGTACAACGTTCTACTAACATGCTCAGTAGATGTCACATTATGGAAAGGTCTTATAACTACCATAAAATGCAACTTTGGTTCATTTAAATACGAAAAACCTAGAATTTTAAGTGACTCAGGAGACCGTAACGTGTGACAAGAAAAAGTTGATTAACCCATTAGGTGTCAAAATAAAACTTAACCTACAAATACATCTTATTCTAATACATTCTAAGTGTAAGGCCTGAGTGGACGCTCGGAGCGGAGCGTTCGGCTCACAAGTGATTTGAGCAGCGTGCACTAAGGCCGCTACTATACGTTTGCATTTGTTTAACATGCACGCCGCACGCCCCGCCCCGCTGCACGCCCAACTCGAGCGTCCACTCAGGCCTTACACTAACACCAAAATGGATGACACTCAGCATTTGCCGATGACTAAGATACTTAGCCATGGCGCTGGTTTTCAGGGCTGATTTTCTACTTGCTGTAAGCTGTAAGCCATTCGGCCTTCGCGGGCTCAAACCCCACACATAAAATTTCTTGTGACTGATGTACAAACTATCATTTGATATTTGCCACTTGCTCTAACTTTGTAAGGTAACTGGATTGGACTAATAAGGGCCATCCCACACTAGCGTCTCCCGAACGTCGGGTGCTGGTCAACTTTTTCCATAGCGTTGACTAGACGCCGGCGCTCAAGACGCCAGTGTGGGGTGGTCTTTAGGCCTAGTTTTTCCTTTTTGTGGCAGTTTCCTACCAGTGTCTGCACATTATCCTCCCCCCAGTTTAGACTGTGTCTCATTTACTCGCTCGAAGTAGTCGTAAGCATTTCTGTAAAAAATGTTAATTACAACATTTTTTCCCAGGATCTCATCCGCCAAAACTCAACAGACTTCTCAACCGTATTAGAAGTCGAACTGAACATTCCCATACTAAAAGACGGTCTCCGCATCATCGTGCCACCAGACATAGCTGCCGACCAGACCACCCTACCCAAACTAAAGCAAAAATACTTGGAACTGTACGAAAAACGCGATGTGATACTAAAACTGTTCAACCCCATATACTTATACGCGATAGATAGGATAGGTAAAAACGTGTTTAGTGATGACATATCGAGTGATAACGTTGTGTGCTCTAGGAGTGAGGAGGACTTTTGGACTATGTTCAATATGTATCAGTCGCATAATAGTGAGACCGAGGAAAAGGAATGTGTTGTTGAGAGAGTTAGGAAGTGGAAAGCTAGAGATGGTGATGATTTCGTGCTTACGGCGGAGGTGAGTGGTCTTTTTTGTAAATGTAAATGTGACATGCCAGAAATATCAGAGTAATAGAGCCAACAAAGGTACTACCTATGTATCACTCGGTTTCAGTAAAAGAGTTTCCTTTTTTCACTGCTACTGAAACACCTAGCAAGGCAGTATTTAAATTATTGGCCATACTTAAAGCTCCATAAATTCCACTTTTTTAAGTGATCCGCCACTCTGATTGCTATCCACCGACGAACAGGTGCCAGGGGCCCGCCACCAGTAATACGTAGGTATTCTATTCCGTGGCTTGCTCGATAAGCTATATTTTGTGTTAAAAATACACGATTAGGTACAGACAAACGATATATAATTTAGTTCTAAAGTGGAAATTCTATAAGTGCAATTTTGTTCCAGAATTGCCTGGACCTCCACCAAATAAAAGAAATCAACCCAAACGCGCAAGTTCTCTTCGCATTATTCGCGGACAGCCAAGCCGGGGAACGAGTGGATCTCTGGTACGATGCCACGGAATCTACGGAAGAGCCGTGCTGTTTAGGTGATCTTCCGGAATCGGACCAGGAATTGGTGGAAGGAATTAGGAGGTGAGTTTCTGATACGTTGGAAATACCTGGGAGTGAGTAGATCTTTGGTACGACGCTACAGAATCTACGGAAGAACCGTGCTGTTTAGGGGAACTACCTGAATCGGACCAGTAATTTGTGAAAGGAATTAGGAGGTGAGTTTCATATGTACGGGAAATACCTGCGAGTGAGTTGATCTTTGGTACGATGCCACGGAATTTACGGAAGAACCGTGTTGTTTAGGAGAACTGCCCGAATCGGACCAGGAATTACTGGAAGGAATTAGGAGGTGAGTTTCGGATACGTTCGAAATACCTGCGAGTGAGTAGATCTTTGGTACGACGCCACAGAATCTACGGAAGAACCGTGCTGTTTAGGTGAACTTCCGGAATCGGACCAGTAATTTGTGAAAGGAATTAGGAGGTGAGTCTCATATGCACGGGAAATACCTGCGAGTGAGTTGATCTTTGGTACGATGCCACGGAATTTACGGAAGAACCGTGTTGTTTAGGAGAACTGCCCGAATCGGACCAGGAATTACTGGAAGGAATTAGGAGGTGAGTTTCGGATACGTTGGAAATACCTGCGAGTGAGTAGATCTTTGGTACGACGCCACAAAATATACGGAAGAACCGTTCTGTTTAGGTGAACTTCCTGAATCGGACCAGTAATTTGTGAAAGGAATTAGGAGGTGAGTTTCATATGCACGGGAAATACCTGCGAGTGAGTTGATCTTTGGTACGACGCCACGGAATCTACGGAAGAACCGTGCTGTTTAGGTGAACTTTCGGAATCGGATCAGGAATTGGTGGATTATAGGACCTCCTATAAGAAGACCTCACCTGAGTCTCTTATTTATTGAATTTTCTCTGAAAAATAACTCAGACTTAGTAGATATTTGGATCGAGGCCACGGATACTACGGAAGATAATCTTTAATAGAAAAAAACCGACTTCTCTAACTACTAGCCTGGACCCACTTAACGGCGCTTATACTTTATTTGGTAATATGTATACATTTTATGGTAATCATAGTGGTTTGTTTAGTTTAGGTATCATAGTGGTTTTCCAGATCAAGGTCCGGGTCCGTGTCCGGATCCGGGTCCGAGTCCGAGTACGGGTCCGAGTCCGAGTACGGGTCCGAGTCCGGAGTCCGGGGCCCAGTCCAAGTCAAAATCGAAATTCAGAATCACAAAACGTGTACTATGCATCGTTGAAGAGTTCTGTTCTGATCATCATCAGCAGTTCCGCTTCATCAAATGCCACAGTTTGTAATGTAAATGCTTGATTTTCTGATGAAAATATATAAAATTCTATACGTATGCCTTTAAGATTTGAGGAGTTCCCTCGATTCCTCATGGATCCCATGTTCAGGACTTGAGATTGACATAAATGTGCCTAAAAACCTAACTTACTTAACAAACGTAACGAAAAGGACAAATCGCCAAATGCGAGCTATGCGTCGTTGAAGAGTTCCGTTATGATCATCATCAGCAGTTCCACTGCATCAAATGCGACAGTTTTTAATGAAAATGCTTAATTTTTTGATGAAAATACAAAAATCTCTATATGCATGCCTTTAAGATTTGAGGAGTTCCCTCGATTCCTCATGGATCCCATCATCAGAACTCGAGCTTGACAAAAATGTGGCTTAAAAACTTAACTTGCTTAACAAACATAACGAAGAGGACAAATCGTCAAACGTGTACTATGCGTCGTTGAAGAGTTCCGTTCTGATCATCATCAGCAGTTCCACTTCATCAAATGTCACTTTTTTAAATGTATATGCTTGATTTGTTGATAAAAACACAAAAATCACTATATGTATGCCTTTAAGATTTGAGGAGTTCCCTCGATTACTCATGGATCCCATCATCAGAACTGGGTTTTGACAAAAACGGGACCAATCTGTATGCATATACATACAATAAAAAAAAAAATTTCAAAATCGGTCCAGTAATGACTGAGATATGGAGTAACAAACATAAAAAAAATAATAAAAATAAAAAAAAACATACAACCGAATTGATAACCTCCTCCTTTTATAGATTTGGAAGTCGGTTAAAAACTTAACTTGCTTAACAAACATAACGAAGAGGACAAATCGTCAAACGTGTACTATGCGTCGTTGAAGAGTTCCGTTCTGATCATCATCAGCAGTTCCACTTCATCAAATGTCACTTTTTTAAATGTATATGCTTTGTTGTATATATGTAATGCAAAAAAAAAATTTCAAAATCGGTCCAGTAATGACGGAGATATGGAGTAACAAACATAAAAAAAAATAAAAAAAACATACAACCGAATTGATAACCTCCTCCTTTTAGATTTGGAAGTCGGTTAAAAATAGGCACAATGGTTGTCGATTCGCGAAAAATGCCCAGAAGCACTACTACGGAAGAACCGTGATGTTTATAGCATAAGGTTGCCGGATTTCGCTCGATATATCGACAAAATCTAATGACTAAGACATTATTTGACTCCATTGTGTATCTTGAATCGGCACTTTTCTATAACATGACTAAATCGCCCGAGTTAACCGCCTCGTATTGTTTGTTTCAGAAACTCAGATGATTCCCCAATAAACAAAAGACTGACAGTAAGATATAGCGAAGAAAGACTGGAAAGACTGAGCGAGGAACGAGTGGCCTTCATGAACGAATTGTTAGATCAGTGGGAACTTATGTGTAAGTATAGCTCTTAATACTACGATTCACAACAAACTGCTCAAAGGAAATTGAACCGTAAATTATAGTCATTACAAGGCATATTTAAATAGCATCGCCACGGTTGAAAGCTTGCTGCCATTCGAATGTGGATTGTGACTATTGAATTGAAGGTTTAAATTCTTTTGACTCTTGTAGGTTACGCTCCAATTCCAACTCAAGCTGTTCAATGAGATTGTATATAATACCATTCCTGTGACGAAATTTAGTAACGGAACCTATAATATTATAAAATCGAATACGTTGAAGCCTTGTTACGAAGAATTTACATAATGTTTTAGTATAGTGAATAAGGTTTTTTTTATTGCATACCCGTTAGGTGCCGACAGGACCCTACTTCTAAGGCTTTGCTGTCCGTCTGTCTGTTTTTTTAGTACATTACCATCATTATTATTTATCTAGCTATTACCATTTGGTCTTTCTAGTTCACCCGCCCCCAAAACACCAAACGAAAAGTCAATGGTTAATAGTAGACGATGTCGAAATACTACGTACCGTCGACAGCAAAACAACAGAGCGACAGGAGAGCGACAGAGTCGTAAACACAAGAACTGCTTTAATCAACAGTGTAGTGGCCTTCGGTAGTGATTGTCTCCAGGATTATTTGCTTGAGAACAGTACTAAACTTAGTGAGGTAAGATAAACTACGTATCGATATCAGTAGGCGACACAATAGCGACAGGAAAGCGACAGTCGTTGACACAAGAACTGCTTTAATAAACAGTGTTATGGCGTTCGGTAGTGATTGTCTACAGGATTATTTGCTTGAGAACAGTACTAAACTTAGTGAGGTAAGATAAAATACGTATCGATATCAGTTGGCAACACAATAGCGACAGGAAAGCGACAGAGTCGTTAACACTAGAACTGCTTTAACAAACAGTGTATGGGCGTTCGGTAGTGATTGTCTACAAGTCTACAGGATTATTTGCTTGAGAACAGTACTAAACTTAGTGAGGTAAGATAAACTACGTATCGATATCAGTTGGCAACACAATAGCGACAGGAAAGCGACAGAGTCGTTAACACAAGAACTGCTTTAATCAACAGTGTAGTAGGTAGTGATTGTCTACAGGATTATTTGCTTGAGAACAGTACTAAGCTTACTGAGGTAAGATAAAATACGTATCGATATCAGTAGGCAACACAATAGCGACAGGAAAGCGACAGAGTCGTTAACACTACAACTGAAAAATAAAAACTGTGCGTGAATTTAAGATATTTTTTATTGTCGAATTTCTGTGTGAGACATATTTAGCCGGTTTTATTTCTCAGTAAATAAAACCTAAATCTGCTCTAAAATTTTCTTCACCTAAATCATTTTTTTTTTCAGATCCACGTGAAGTTAGTGCAGCAACTGATATTATCGTCATTCGAATTAGCGCGCGAGTTGCAAGTTGTTCCCAAGAAGATACAGTATGTCGCCGTACAGGAGAAACAGCTTTTTGAGGTAAAACCTACTGTATTATCTTATACTAGCGACCCGCCCCGGCTTCGCACGGGTTAGCAAATTATACAAGAATCACTCTATCGATAAGTGAAAGCCGCATGAAAATCCGTTCAGATGTTTATGAGTTTATCGCGATCCAAACATACAAACAGACAGACGCGGAGAGGGACTTTGTTTTATAAGGTGTAGTGTCAAAACATAAACTCTTTATGAAATGTCAAAAGGATTTGTCACGAAGTAAAAATAATCGTGTAATATGTGTTATGTTTAAGTATGCAAATTCGTGCTTCGAATTTGTCAAGTAATCTAAATGGCGCTGTATGACTCCATACATTATGCGGTATCTAGTTGTCAAAAGTTGACGTTTGACATTTCTGTCATCACAAAATATACAGATTTTTTAATTTCACACAATATTTATACAATGAATAAACTTTTGCGTTTTCAAATAAGTTATTTTATTACGCTTCCGACTGATGTCCAAAGTCGGGATCTATTAAATTGTTTTTCTACTCGTCGACTGTAATTCTTGAATTAAGATTTCGTATACCAAACTGCAATTGGGTACTTTTAATGTATGGGCTCCCAACTCAACTATAATATTACATTTTTGTTGACTTGTAGAAAAAGTATTGTATACAATAGTGATAGGTATAATCAAGCTTTTCAATCTCGTACCTCACTTAGGCAACTCAGCAAGCTTCGTTGCCTACGGTACTCGACTGAAAAGCTCTCCAATATATCAAGTATAAAATACTATTACAACGCCTTCAATAATATGCGTTGTATTTATTTACAGACTATATACCAGAATTTCTCCGAAGGTGATAAAAAGAGTGCTCTAGTCGAGATGATGCAAGAGGTCTTACAAGAATTGAAGGATGAAGTTAACAATATGGACTGGAGTATAGATGGTTAGTAGTATTTATACGAGGCCTATAGTTAAGTTAAGTCAAGTCAAAAGTAGAATATCTATAAAAGTGTCAAAAGTGACGTTTCTTCAAAGAAATACGTCACTTTTGACACTGACATACCCGATCCGTATCGTTTCAATATCTTATATTTGACGTATCTTAAAGTTCGAATATGGCTGTAAGTCTATCCGCGTACCTTGTAATTTTTATTTATAATAAACAGTTTCATTTTTAATAGTATTTTTCAAATTCGATGGGTAGGAAATGTAGGAATTGAAATGACAGCTGTCATCCTACCCATCGAGTTTGAAAAATACTATAGAAGCGATTTAATTAGATTTGGACTATTTAGGTAAAAGTAAACGTCTTGTTGATTGACAATTCAGTTACTATAAAACATAATTATGGCGCCGTAGAGCGCCATCTTCTTCAGCTGTCAAACTTGGGGCACAACTTTTGTCTACCGACAGTGTCATTCATGGTATAATAATATACTCCGCCTGGTACTCTCTTCCGAGATTCGCGAATGACCTAACTGTCACTTGCCTACGTCATTATGCTGTTTACAGGTTCTCAAACTTTAAAATGTGGGAGAATTTTAACCAACGGTGAGAATTATTTTAACGGCATTAATTTTAAGTTATTCATGTAGAAACATAGTAAAATAAAACAAATCTATACTGCACTTTTCACTCCTACTCTTACAGTTCCGAATAGAGCAGCCAACCATTTTCGTAACAAAACATTAATTACCAAGCTTACGACGTGAAAAGTTTGGATAACACTGCGACTGCTGACACTGAGCGAGAAGGAAATAACAATTAACACGCGTTCGACAAGGATGACGGTCAGGGACAAAATGGCGGATTGTCAAATGTGACAGCGCTATCCTGTGATGCCAGTCGTGTAAACAGAATTACCCGAACGTCTGAAATTTCTTTCGTGAATCGGAAGATATTGCTGACGAATAATTAAAAATGACGTGTTATTGTAAAATTTAAGATAAAATACATATAAATGAAAATTATAAAGAAAGATTTTAACTTATTAACCATAGATATAATGTACCCATGTAACATGTTATGTTGAAATAAAGTGGTAATGTTATTGTGACGTAGGCAAGTGACACTCTGGGAAGAGAAGACCATGTTTTATTAGACCATGGTGTCATTTTTGTTTTCTCTGAATTGTTATAATTAAACTGATTAATTTATTTTGTTTTCAGAACTGCCATGTCACCTAGATACCCGCTATCTAATGACCAGTATGTCCAACTCGACCCTTCTCAGCCAGTCCGTCCGACCGTCCGGGTCGGATTCCACATCGGACGGTGAAGAGGCAGTGTCTTATGACAGTTGCAGCTTCGATGATTATGATATTATACACAGCAATAGCAGCTTAGGACTAAGCGTATTTAGTAAAGACGTAAGTACCTCAAATTCGTAGAGTTGATCATCATCTTCCTCGCGTTGTCTCGGCATTTTGCCACGGCTCATGGGAGCCTGGGGTCCGCTTGGCAACTAATCCCAGTAATTGGCGTGGGCACTAGTTTTTACGAAAGCGACTGCCATCTGACCTTCCAACCCAGAGGGTAAACTAGGCCCGTATTGGGATTAGTCCGGTTTCCTCACGATGTTTTCCTTCACCGAAAAGCGACTGGTAAATATCAAATGATATTTCGTACATAAGTTCCGAAAAACTCATTGGTACGAGCCGGGGTTCGAACCCGCGACCTCCGGATTGCAAGTCGCACGCTCTTACCGCTAGGCCACCAGCGCTTAATTCGTAGAGTTGATAAAGATAAGATAAAAGATTAGATAAAAGATAGTTTATTCAAGTAGGCATAATTACAATGCGCTTATGAACGTCAAATAAAGTTACACCGGCTCCAACCCTACCTCTGCCCCGACAAGATTTAAATCCCCCTTCAATTGGAGGAGGGTATCCCAATATGGGACCGGCAACAAACTCGGTGGGACACATCTTTTCAAAAAAATTACATCTTATAATTAACATGCATTACGAGAAAATAAGGAAAAAAAACAATTTAAATTACTATGGAATTCATGCAATTATACACATAAGGTGTAATAGAAATTTGATTTAAAAAATATACATAATTACATATGTACCTACATGGAATCATACAAATTCGTAGCTCTTTGCAAGAATACAGTCAAGTGGATGTGGTCAAATACATTTCATAGAACAGTGATTCAGCCAGCTAATGGGCCTGCAAATCTTATATAAGAAAATAAAACTAATTTTAACAGTATTTTCATACAACTGTGACTAGTAGGGTCGCTAAAACAAAATTATGACTTCACTACAAGCCGATTTTAAGGAAGGAAGAACTTAAGGGGTTTGAACTTTTCACCAGTCAACCCTCGATGTGTGTACATGCCGCGCGTACACGCGAGAAAATCGACGTGTTATTAAAATACAGTTGTAGTACTTTTGTGCTACCCAAAGGTTGCCTGGAACTGGAAAAGGTTGACTGGTTTTGTTTTTAGTATTTGTTGCTTTAGCGGCGACAGAAATACATCATATATGAACATTTCAACTGTCTAGCTCTCACGGTTCATGAAATACAGCCTGGTGACAGACAGACGGACAGCGGAGTCTTAGTAATATAGGGACCCGTTTTTACCCTTTGGGTACCTACGGAAAACTTAAAAAGTACGTCCCGATGTTCATCCTACCTATCTAAGAATATTATATATTATATAGTGGTTTATATTATTTATTTTTCAGTCCGCCCAGTCACCAGCCGAACGTATACCGATCGCTAACGAATCAGAATTATTTTCGTTACAATTCAGCAGCACATCACAATGTACTACAGGAGACTCAATATCTGTCAAACAGGCCTCGTTGGACGTGCAACGGACTGGTACGTAAATAAAACACACAGCTGCAAAAGTGCATACCCGCTTCATGAAAGCTCGCAATGTAAAAAAATTAAGAAATAAAGAAAGAAAAAACCTAAATTATATGAGTGGCCCTTTTTTAATATTTCAAATACAATCACGATAAAAAAAATTGACCATAATTGTGTACATAATTTGTTGTTTTTTTTTTTGCAGTTCTATCTAAGCTGAGTCGCAAAATAAGCCTGAAGCTGGTTCCTTTCGTCGACTGTTTGAAGCAGACGTATTTCGGTACACTCCAGAGGTAAACTTAATGTTATTTTTGTTTAGTTTTGACAGCAAATGATAAAGATTTAAAAAATCGCACCTATGGCCAGTCGCCAGTCAGCCGTAAGTTTGTCTGGATTAGATCGCTTACAGCGATAAGACACACCTTCATTTACATTATAAATCTGATTTTGAATTTGTCTTCTTACGTGATGCAATAAAGAATTGGATATTACTTAGGTACTTACCTACTTAATTTTTTTCAGATGTCTAGACGCCCTAGAATCGACCTGCAGACAAGAGCTAGGCGGCAGACCAGCCAGCGAAGCGATGAGAGAACTCCTCTCAGTGACTCGTCAGGTGGACTTACAGCCTTGTGCCTCTTTCTCCACGCTCAGAACGCTGCTAGAGGCTGCTAGAAGACTGTTTCATAAGTAAGTGTATCGCTAGACTCCTTAGATATAGAGCTAGGCGGCAGACCAGCCAGGGAAGCGATGACAGAACTCTCAGTGACTCGTCAGGTGGACTTACAGCCTTGTGCTTCTTTCTCCACTCTCAGAACGCTGCTAGAGGCTGCTAGAAGACTGTTTCACAAGTAAGTGTATCGCTAGACTCCTTAGATATAGAGCTAGGCGGCAGACCAGCCAGGGAAGCGATGACAGAACTCTCAGTGACTCGTCAGGTGGACTTACAGCCTTGTGCTTCTTTCTCCACGCTCAGAACTCTGCTAGAGGCTGCTAGAAGACTGTTTCACAAGTAAGTGTATCGTTAGACTGCTTAGATATAGAGCTAGGCGGCAGACCAGCCAGGGAAGCGATGACAGAACTCTCAGTGACTCGTCAGGTGGACTTACAGCCTTATGCTCCTTTCTCCACGCTCAGAACGCTGCTAGAGGCTGCTAGAAGACTGTTTCATAAGTAAGTGTATCGCTAGACTCCTTAGATATAGAGCTAGGCGGCAGACCAGCCAGGGAAGCGATGACAGAACTCTCAGTGACTCGTCAGGTGGACTTAGAGCCTTGTGCCTCTTTCTCCACGCTCAGAACTCTGCTAGAGGCTGCTAGAAGACTGTTTCATAAGTAAGTGTATCGTTAGACTCTTTAGATATAGAGCTAGGTGGCAGACCAGCCAGGGAAGTGATGACAGAACTCTCAGTGACTCGTCAGGTGGACTTACAGCCTTGTGCTTCTTTCTCCACGCTCAGAACGCTGCTAGAGGCTGCTAGAAGACTGTTTCACAAGTAAGTGTATCGTTAGACTCCTTAGATATAGAGCTAGGCGGCAGACCAGCCAGGGAAGCGATGACAGAACTCTCAGTGACTCGTCAGGTGGACTTACAGCCTTGTGCTTCTTTCTCCACGCTCAGAACGCTGCTAGAGGCTGCTAGAAGAATCTTTCATAAGTGTATCGTTAGACTGCTTAGATATAGAGTTGCTTAGAGAATCCTGAAAAGTTAACGGTTTCAGTTTTATGGATAATGATAATATGACAAACAATACATTATGACTTAAAACTTTATGGGAAACAAAGGGACCCCGGTTAGAATACTTAGTTCTAACTTCTTTCATGCAAATTATTTTACTACTTTCACGCAGAATTGTTCCAGGTTGGTTCATCAGTTTACGAGTTTGTAATAAATTAATAATTACATATTACAATTGCTTTCCAGATTACGGATCGTCGGCGGTGATGATGACGGACCCTGTTGCGTCATCAGTCCAGTATGGCGACGGCAAACGGCTCTCAGCTGTCAACAATCACTGAGCGCTACCAAACTTGCCCGCCTTATCGCTACACAGGTATAAATACTTCACATCACAGCCTCATTGTGTAACTGCGGTGGTGATTCGTGTAGGACTGAGTACTGACTAGGTTAATTTGTGTGATATTGTGTATTACTGATTGTTTTAGAATTTACGAATAATTTCTCGAAAATACTTCACTTATCTTTCTGTTTCTACGACTTAGTAATATGTGAAGTGCATAGTGGAAAAAACTTAAAGTAAGCGATGACCAACACAGACCAACCAATCATTTTTTTTTTTTTTTTAATTTAATCATGCTTGTATTGTATTGTAGCACGAGCAGGTTTCCGCAACTCGATGACTGGCGCCCATTTTGCGTGAAAAGCATAGACTAGGAATCCTCTAGACGGAGTTTAGAGCAATATTTCATGAAACCGATGCTGCCAAAAATACTGGGGTGCGAGGGACGAGGTGAGCGAGTCCCGTGCCGTGATTGGTCCGTTCAAAGACACGGACGTCACACAAAGACACTTTGACTCGAAAATGGAGTAAAACTACCGTATATTTGTGACTACCCCCTCTGTAGCGCTACTATGCTCAGTCTAGAGGATGTCTTGTCTGTGGTGAAAAGGCTCCAACCACTCCAAGTCCTCAAGGAATCCTATCAAACCTTATATGTTGAGTAGGAGCGACTTTGTGAGTCTTCCGTTGATGCCGGGCATGGCCTGACCTGCCAGCCTATTATGGATAGCTTTATCCATCTTTATCCACGTGATAAAATAACTGTCACTGTTTAACACCGTGGGAAAGAAAGTGACGGACACCGTTTTATCACGCTGTCACGTAGACAAGAACGACCATCATATCCGTACTGGCTTGCTTTCCACCGACATCAATTGAATTATTGTTAACGTCGGTAAATAAAGGTAATTGAATAAATTTCGCGTTAGACCCGTCTATAAATGTGAGTTAATATGAATTATTGTTATTTTACTTCACAGATCTTAGAACGCCTCAGCGTAGCCCACGAGCGTTACCAAGCAGCCCTCACCTCACTAGAATCGGCTCTAGCCAGTCGGCTACACCACACTGAAGACGTCAAACTCGCCATTAGGAAGAAATACGCCCCCACCTTCGCTCGGTTGTGCTTGGAAAGTACCTCCGTGTGTGATCTGCTGATGTATGGAACGCCAGAACTGGGAAGAGAAATAGGTAAGTTATATATGTACGCCAGCGGTATATAAGGGTCATAATTTTATTAGAATCAGCTCTAGCGAGCCGACTACACCACACTGAAGACGTCAAACTCGCCATTAGGAAGAAATACGCTCCCACTTTCGCTCGGTTGTTCTTGGGAAGTACCTCCGTGTGTGATCTTCAAACTTAAAAGTGAACAACTCAGACTAAATTTCGCCATTTTGTCAGGTATTATTACGTTCATTTTCCAGGATAAAAACTTGTGTAATTTCTGATAATCAGCGATCGTTAATTTTCCAGCAATTTTGGTGCAGCATAGTAAAAATAAAGGATTTTCTTCAATTTTTTTCTAGGGAGAGGATTGGTTAAGGTTAATATTACTGTTATTAACCCTAATTATCTATTCCACCTAGAGTAGGGCATACAGATGCTTTTAGCCAACAATGCTGCACCAAAATTGCTAACGAGGCGTCGACCGTTGCTGGCTGACTTATATTCTTTACAAAACATTATAATATGACTTTGTAAGTTGTGTCAAAGAGAACATAGAATAGACTTACGTCGTGGCCCCGCTTACTTGTACAAGTACAAATTCAATTCGAGTTTTGAACTCGTATAAAAATAGAATTCAAAATTCAAAATCCCGAAAGTTGTCCTGGGTCTTACTGGGTTAAGAACAGATCGTTTCGGCCTGTTAATTCTTTCTACTTGTCCATTAGGGCGCGGACAATATGGCGTAGTGTACGCAGCACGGGGGGCGTGGGGAAAACATGAACCTGTTGCTGTTAAATCTGTGTTACCAGCTGATGAGAGGCATTACAGAGAACTGGCTATGGAATTTTTCTACACCAGGTGAGGTTTTTCGCTTTTTTCATCACTAATTGTCAGAACCGATATGAAACTATAGTTCGTTTTTTTAGCATTAGAAAGAACTTGAAAGAAGGTGAGCGATTTTGATATGTCTTTTAATTGAAAAACACTTTTTAAAAATCAATAACTATTACTTATGAAAGCAGAAGACTATAAAAAATCGTATTAGATTCATAATTGTTACATATTTACCGTAACTTATTTTTTAAATGCGTTTTTCAATTAAAAGTCACATCAAGATTATTTACCAAATTTCTAATGCTAAAAAAACGAAGTATAAGGGCCGGCCGGTTGCACCAAATTGAGACCAGAATAGGGTAATTGACTGTATTTAAAATAAAATATTTTACACCATGCATGAAATAAAGCACCAGCAGATTAATAGAGAAACATAGACAGCAGTTATTGTTAGACACTTTATTTTTGAACCCGTATAAAACTATAAAATAAAGAGTTGGTAATTTGATTGTGACGTCACATGCTAGTGTTTCATATAAATTCCATAGTAGCAAAATCGTTTTGACAGTTCGAAAAAAGAAACAGATTTTACTAGTAGTCAAATACCCTATTTGCTTTTATGGAAAGTCTGATATGACTTAACGGTACTGTAATACAGAGATCACCTCATATTTCTTAATGTCATTCCTAACCTTGTGTTTATAAATCATTTTAATAATCAAGATTTCATTGTGAATATTTATTGAATTACAGCTGGTTCTCAAAATCAAAAAAAAATCTTTTTCGTCTTCCTCTTCGGAATTCAAGATGTTAATCTATCTATCTATTTAATCTAATACCTTTAAACGAGCAATTCTTGTTTATTTATTTATTTATATAATATCTGGGTGACCGAGCTTCGCTCGGAAAACAAAAAAACACGAAAATGCGCGTTTTCCCAGAGATAAGACCTAGCTAGATCGATTTTTCGCCCGCGAAAATCCCCATATAGCAAATTTCATCGAAATCGTCAGAGCCGTTTCCGAGATCCCCGAAATATATATATATATAAATAAATAAATATATAAATAAACAAGAATTGCTCGTTTAAAGGTATTAGATTAGATAATCAAGATTTCATTGTGAATATTTATTGAATTACAGATGGTTGTCAAATTCAAAAAAAATCTTCTGGAATTCAAGATGTTAATCTATCTATCTATTTAATCTAATACCTTTAAACGAGCAATTCTTGTTTATTTATTTATTTATATATATATTTCGGGGATCTCGGAAACGGCTCTAACGATTTCGATGAAGTTTGCTATATGGGGGTTTTCGGGGGCGAAAAATCGATCTAGCTAGGTCTTATCTCTGGGAAAACGCGCATTTTCGAGTTTTTATACGTTTTCCGGTCACCCAGATATTTATTATAATATTATTTCTAGGAGCATCCCCCCTCACCCCCGCATCGTGGCCGTCCACGGCTCCATAGTCCAACGCCGCGCCGGAGGAGCGTTAGGCGTCCTGCTCGTTTCCGAACGGAAAGAAAGAGACCTACACGCAGCTGTACGGGCAGGTCTACATTACGCTGAGAGGATGAGAATAGCCTGCGATATCGTTGAAGGTACGTAAAGGAGAGTTAGGCGTCCTGCTCATTTCCGAACGAAAGGAAAGAGACCTACACGCAGCTGTACGGGCAGGTCTACATTACGCTGAGAGAATGAGAATAGCCTGCGATATCGTTGAAGGTACGTAAAGGAGAGTTAGGCGTCCTGCTCATTTCCGAACGGAAAGAAAGGGACCTGCACGCAGCTGTACGGGCAGGTCTACATTACGCTGAGAGGATGAGAATAGCCTGCGATATCGTTGAAGGTACGTAAAGGAGCTTTAGGCGTCCTGCTCATTTCAGAACGGAAAGAAAGAGACCTACACGCAGCTGTACGTGCAGGTCTACATTATGCTGAGAGGATGAGAATAGCCTGCGATATCGTTGAAGGTACGTAAAGGAGAGTTAGGCGTCCTGCTCATTTCCGAACGGAAAGAAAGGGACCTGCACGCAGCTGTACGGGCAGGTCTACATTATGCTGAGAGGATGAGAATAGCCTGCGATATCGTTGAAGGTACGTAAAGGAGAGTTAGGCGTCCTGCTCATTTTGGAACGAAAAGAAAGGGACCTATACGCAGCTGTACGGGCAGGTCTACATTACGCTGAGGGGATGAGAATAGCCTGCGATATCGTTGAAGGTACGTAAAGGAGAGTTAGGCGTCCTGCTCATGTAACTGTCGGCGGCCGATCGTAACATCAGGCATATCGTGAAATTCCTAGGTATATCGTGAAACGTGAAAATCTTTGACCCGTTCCCTGAGTCGACGGAGCCCCGCTATGCGGGGCTCCTATTTCTGGGCAGTTTCCCCTTTGGGCATCTAAAGCAACCTAACGAATATATTGGTTTAATGTCACTTATCGTCAAAACATTACACAGGAACATTACGATCTGCCTGATCTTACGATCGGCCGCCGACAATAGGGTAGTTGACAGACTAGTCAAATCAGTTTCTTTTATTGTACTGTCAAAACGATTAGCCACTATGGATTCTGGAAAAAAAACAGAACAGTCAAGGTCAAGCTATACTCTTTATACTTATTTATAGAGATTGTGTCTGAAAATAAATGCTGTCTAGGTTTTTCTTATTTTTTTCTGTTGCTTTATTTCGTTCGAGGTGTGAAATAACTTATTTTAAATACAGGCAACATCCCTCTATTGACTGAACACATATATTATCTTTAATACTTGCAGGCATCCGCTACCTTCACTCCCTGGGCCTGGTGCACCGCGATATCAAGATGAAGAACGTTCTCCTCGACTCGAATAATAGGGCAGCATTGTCGGACCTTGGATTCTGCGCCGCTGAGGCCCTCATGTCCGGATCAGTTGTCGGAACCCCGGTAAGAATATATACTGATATTTAACATCTCCAGGCATCCGATACCTCCACTCCCTGGGCCTGGTGCACTGCGACATCAAGATGAAGAACGTTCTCCTCGACTCCAATAATAGGGCAGCATTGTCGGACCTTGGATTCTGCGCCGCTGAGGCCCTCATGTCCGGATCAGTTGTCGGAACCCCGGTAAGAATATATACTGATATTTAACATCTCCAGGCATCCGATACCTCCACTCCCTGGGCCTGGTGCACCGCGATATCAAGATGAAGAACGTTCTCCTCGACTCAAATAATAGGGCAGCATTGTCGGACCTTGGATTCTGCGCCGCTGAGGCCCTCATGTCCGGATCAGTTGTCGGGACCCCGGTAAGAATATATACTGATATTTAACATCTCCAGGCATCCGATACCTCCACTCCCTGGGCTTGGTGCACTGCGACATCAAGATGAAGAACGTTCTCCTCGACTCCAATAATAGGGCAGCATTGTCGGACCTTGGATTCTGCGCTGCTGAGGCCCTCATGTCCGGATCTGTTGTCGGGACCCCGGTAAGAATATTTTACTGATATTTTTGCATCAGGGGCCCGTTTCTTAAAAGCTTGTAACTTGTAATACAAGTGGAAGCCCCTTTCTAACAAAAGCTGTCAAAAAGTGACATTCGCTTGTATTACAAGTTACAATCTTTTGAGAAACGGGCCCCTGATGTAGAGAGACCCGTACCCAAAATACCTATACATACCTATATATACCTATTTAAAAATATGTTTTTTCACCTCAGCAGCTCGAACAAGGGTACTTTGCTACTTAAAAACAGTGAGCAAAATCGCATTTTGCTCACTGACTGAGACAAAATGAGCAAAATGCGATTTTGCTCACTGTTTTTAAGTAGCAAAGTACCCTTGTTCGAGATGCTGAGGTGAAAATTTAATTGTTGGTATATCTTAAGAAAACATGAGTGAATAGAGGTAAGTGATGAAGAAGGAATACATTTTTCGGGTTCTCTAATATGTTCTCACTGCTGAGGTGAAAAGTTTTGTGAACTACACGAGATCAAAGTTATTTACATCTCGTGCGCTTTTGAGTCCCTTACTACGCTCAAGATTCTAAATTAGATTCACTCGCTACGCTCGTGAATCTATCATAGAATCTTTCGCTTGCACGGGACTCAAAATAAGCACTCGAAGAAATATCAAACTTTGATCTCTTGTTGTACAAATAACTATTACTGTCAGATAGATTTTCTTGTCTAGTTATTTTCAAATGTCCTCGGAGACTGGGTAAAATAATACAAAAATCCAGTCAACCTACTATATTTTATGTCGAGTGCAGGTCGGACTCGCGTTCCTGCTTGACTGCACATTTCTTACAGGTTTTCCTGTCATCTATTGGTAAAGAACTATTTTGTGTATTTGTTTCAAAAGTTTAGACCCAGTAATTTCGGAGATGAAAGGGGGGGAATGGTCGGATAGACAGACGCACGAGTGAGCCTATAAGGGTTCCGTTTTTATCAAGGTACGGAAACCAAAAAAAGACAATAAGACACACTACAACTAATTTGATTATTAAGTACGTCACATCACAACGTTATTAGATGCCATCTATAATTTATTAATAGTTATTATCTCTTCTAAAATATATGGCCGCGTTATTGTATTTAGTCACAGACAATCCAACCTCTAGACATAGCATAGTCGCGCTACCCCCTCTGCCACACGTACGGTAGCGTTACTCCATCTTCGAGTCAATCCCGTGCCGTGATTGGTCCGTGTCGTTGAACGGACCAATCACGGCACGGGATTCGCTCACCTCGTCCCCCCGCACCCCCGTATTTTTGGCAGCATCGGTTTCATGAAAGAATTGGCCTAAGCTCAGTCTAGAGGTTGGATTGTCAGTGTATTTAGTTATCCTTAAACACTGACCGTACATTGTTTACCAACAGGTCCACATGGCACCAGAGTTACTCGCTGGTAATTACGACGCGGCAGTAGACGTGTACGCCTTCGGCATTCTGTTCTGGTATCTCTGCGCCGGCAACGTGAGGCTACCGGCGGCTTTCGAGGACTTTCAGAACAAGGAGCAGCTCTGGACCAAGGTCAAGAGAGGTGAGAACTGCTCATCATCAGGTCCATATGGCACCAGAGTTAGGTGATTACGACGTAGTAGACGTGTCTTCGGCATTCTGTTCTGGTATCTCTGCGCCGGCAACGTGAGGCTACCGGCGGCTTTCTTGGACTTTCAGAACAAGGAACAGCTCTGGACCAAGGTCAAGAGAGGTGAGAACTGCTCATCATCAGGTCCATATGCCACCAGAGTTAGGTGATTACGACGCGGCAGTAGATGTGTTCTGGTATCTCTGCGCCGGCAACGTGAGGCTACCGGCCGCTTTCGAGGACTTTCAGAACAAGGAGCAGCTCTGGACCAAGGTCAAGAGAGGTGAGAACTGCTCTTCAACAGGTCTATATGGCACCAGAGTTAGATTACGACGCAGTAGTAGACGTGTACGCCTTCGGGTTCTGTTCTGGTATCTCTGCGCCGGCAACGTGAGGCTATCGGCGGCTTTTGAGGACTTTTAGAACAAGGAACAGCTCTGGACCAAGGTCAAGAGAGGTGAGAACTGCTCATCATCAGGTCCAGATGGCACCAGAGTTAGATGATTACGACGCAGTAGTAGACGTGTACGCCTTCGGGTTCTGTTCTGGTATCTCTGCACCGGTAACGTGAGGCTACTGGGGGCTTTCTTGGACTTTCAGAACAAGGAGCAGCTCTGGACCAAGGTCAAGAGAGGAGAGAACTGTTCATCATCAGGTCCAAATAGCACCAGAGTTAGGTGATTACGACGCGGCAGTAGACGTGTCTTCGGCATTCTGTTCTGGTATCTCTGCGCCGGCAACGTGAGGCTACCGGCGGCTTTCTTGGACTTTCAGAACAAGGAGCAGCTCTGGACCAAGGTCAAGAGAGGTGAGAACTGCTCATCATCAGGTCCAAATAGCACCAGAGTTAGGTGATTACGACGCGGCAGTAGACGTGTCTTCGGCATTCTGTTCTGGTATCTCTGCGCCGGCAACGTGAGGCTACCGGCCGCTTTCGAGGACTTTCAGAACAAGGAGCAGCTCTGGACCAAGGTCAAGAGAGGTGAGAACTGCTCATCATCAGGTCCAGATGGCACCAGAGTTAGGTGATTACGACGCGGCAGTAGACGTGTCTTCGGCATTCTGTTCTGGTATCTCTGCGCCGGCAACGTGAGGCTACCGGCCGCTTTCGAGGACTTTCAGAACAAGGAGCAGCTCTGGACCAAGGTCAAGAGAGGTGAGAACTGCTCTTCAACAGGTCTATATGGCACCAGAGTTAGATTACGACGCAGTAGTAGACGTGTACGCCTTCGGGTTCTGTTCTGGTATCTCTGCGCCGGCAACGTGAGGCTATCGGCGGCTTTTGAGGACTTTCAGAACAAGGAGCAGCTCTGGACCAAGGTCAAGAGAGGAGAGAACTGTTCATCATCAGGTCCAAATAGCACCAGAGTTAGGTGATTACGACGCGGCAGTAGACGTGTCTTCGGCATTCTGTTCTGGTATCTCTGCGCCGGCAACGTGAGGCTACCGGCGGCTTTCTTGGACTTTCAGAACAAGGAGCAGCTCTGGACCAAGGTCAAGAGAGGTGAGAACTGCTCATCATCAGGTCCATATGCCACCAGAGTTAGGTGATTACGACGCGGCAGTAGACGTGTCTTCGGTATTCTGTTCTGGTATCTCTGCGCCGGCAACGTGAGGCTATCGGCGGCTTTTGAGGACTTTTAGAACAAGGAGCAGCTCTGGACCAAGGTCAAGAGAGGTGAGAACAAACTACTTTTATGTAAAATTATTGTGGTACGTATTTTTCGAATTTAAACTGTTGTGAGACATACTAACATGGAATAATTTTACGGTTTAGACTCACTTGTTTTAAGTCACTCGCGGGACATGTTTAAACAAGTGCGAGTGCGCGAGTAACTTAAAACAAGTGAGTCTAAACCGTAAAATTATTCAATGTAGGTACGTATTTTTGTTTACCTACAGTTCAACAATATTGTCGAATTGTACACTTGTACAGTTTCGTGGGATAGACCCCTGGAGTGAAATACTTTGCATACATATAATCAAGCCTATTTCCCGGAGGGGTAGGTAGAGACCATGAATTTCCACTTGCTACGATCCTGACTTACCTTGCTATGACATACATTGCAGTGTGTATGAATAGCAATCTCTAATGTTGGAGGCCTAGATTCTATTGTGATTTATCATCATAGTCATCATTAGATTGTTGTCCGCAACATAAAATTAGCAATAAGTATAATACAAGAAGTGTAAGAGAACAAAAACTAATACAATTAAAAACTACAAACTATTATGGCAAAAGAATGTCAAAACATAATAGTACCAAAAATATTCAACAACATTAGTATACTAAGACAAGTCCCAAAGTAGGCAAAACTGTATTAAAGTCTAAGTTAAGGGGTTTTCTGCTTAGTAATGAGTTATCGTCAAATAGCTAGCTAAAATAAATGCTCATTTGTTTGTTGCTTAATTTAGAGATTATAATGTAAATCACAGAAACAACTGTAAAATTGTTAGTATTAAGTAATTGGGTCAAACACGTTTTAGAAAAAGGTCACTTATGTGGACAATACAATAAAAGTTAACGATTCTGGTACATATCTAACCCTTTTTTTTTATTATTGTTTTGTAACTTGAGTCTCAAGTACTCGAAAAATGTAACCCCTTAGACTTCCTTAACCTTGCGATGTCTACAGGAACGAGGTAACCATACCATACTATACAACGGGTTTGACCCAAATAGGTTAAGTTATTAGCATAAAAAAAGAGCGTACCTCGCCATCAAACTCCACAGTTTGGCGAGTTTTATGTAATTTATAAAATGTATGTTAGCTTATCATGTATAAAAAATTAAAAAAAAAAAAAAAACAACAATTGTTTCAGGACTACGCCCCGAACGGTTGTCACACTTCACGGACGCGTGTTGGGCGCTCATGGAGACATGCTGGGCGCCCGAGCCCGCCCGGAGAGCATTGTTGGGGGACATACAACTACAGGTACTTAGTATAATACTCTATAGAGTAATTTGACGACCGGTCTGGCCTAGTGGGTAGTGACCCTGCCTGTGAAGCCGCGGTCCTGGGTTCGAATCCCAGTAAGGGCATTTATTTGTGTGATGAGCACAGATATTTGTTCCCGAGTCATGGTTGTTTTCTATGTATTTAAGTATTTGTATATTATATCTATCGTTGTCTGAGTACCCACAACACAAGCCTTCTTGAGCTTACCATGGGGCTTAGTCAATTTGTGTAAAAATGTCCATTAATATTTATTTATTATTATTATTATTTATTATAGACTGTGCTACTAGACATATCTGTCGGCGGCCGATCGTAAGATCAGGCAGATCGTAATGTTCCTGTGTAATGTTTGGCGATAGTGACATTAAACCAATATACAGGGTGGCCCATTTAGATCGGTCAGTATGGGAAAATCTGAAACTATAAGACATACGACGATCTCTTCTTAGGAACCATGTCATCAATTTTAGTAACAAGAAAAACTGCATTCATACATTTAAAAAAAAATGTGTACTCAGCTCGGGAATCGAACCCGGACGTTTTGAAAAAAAAAATCTAAAATTATTTCTATTTAGATATCGACTGTGTAGGTCTTAAGCAGTAAATGTTACTATGAAACATGATGTCTGAAATAAATAAAATGCATTGTTTTCATATCCTTTAATTTATTTTAGTATGTTTTCGAAATGGCCACCATTTTTTTCAATACATTTTACATAAAAAAAAATTAAATGTATGAATGCAGTTTTTCTTGTTACTAAAATCGATGACATGGTTCCTAAGAAGAGATCGTCGTATGTCTTATAGTTTCAGATTTTCCCATACTGACCGATCTAAATGGGCCACCCTGTATAGGTAGGATAGGTTCGTTAGGTTGCTTTAGATGCCCGAAGGGCAAACTGCCCAGAACTGCCTGCGTCGACTCAGGGAACGGGTCAAAGATTTTCACGTTTCACGATATGCCTAGGAATTTCACGATATGCCTGATCTTACGATCGGCCGCCGACATATCGACCGGGATATGAACCGTAAACAAGATGCATGTAACTGTGTCGAAATATAGGGAGCTCGAAAACAATACAAAATGTAATCACGGTTCATATCCCGGTCGATATAAGTCTAGTGAAACTAACCGTGAATCATTCAAAACTGTTATCTATAGACTGTGTCCTCGCTTTGAACAAAAGCAATTGAAATTTGGTTTTATATGGATGTGTTATGTGTTATACAATTTCCATTCTGATATTTAACTCCCCATTCCATAAATAACGATTCTTTTACCTAAATTGTTAATTAAAAGTACCCTTGAGAAACAGTATAAAAAAATATACTCAGTCATGTTTTTTAAAATCATATGCATTTTACTTTCCTCGTATTCGAAAATTCGAAATGACAAGTAGAGTGTTTAAGTCAGGTGAAAGGCATCATTTCAGCCTCGGACTATTGGCGCTCTCACTGCGTTCGTGCGCCAAACTACCTCGGCAGAGTTGAGTGCCTTTCGTCCCTTAGAGCTCATTTAGACGGTGCGAGAACTCGCATGCGAGTTTCATTACATTGCGTCATTTGATCGGTCGGCTGAATTGTTGTAACCTCAATGGTCCGCAATGTAAACTAAAATCGTATACGAGTTCGCGCGCCGTCTAAAGTCTATTTTTTTATTCGGTAGACAAAAATGACATTTCATAGTATGAGCATCATGTGTCATTTCATACTATGAAATGTCATTTTAGTCTATCGAATAAAAAAATAGACTTTAAATATATATCTATATAATACCTTTAAATGAGCAATTCTTGTTTATTTATTTATATATATATATATTTCGGGGATCTCGGAAACGGCTCTAACGATTTCGATGAAATTTGGTATATAGGGGTTTTCGGGGGCGAAAAATCGATCTAGCTAGGTCTTATCTCTGGGAAAACGCGCATTTCCGAGTTATTATATGTTTTCCGAGCGAAGCTCGGTCACCCAGATATTAGACTTTAAATGAGCCTTTAGTTAACAATCTACTATTATTTACAAAGTGAACATGATTGTATTAATGCCAGCTGGAAGGCATTCTGCGTCACGCTCAGACGCACCCCGCGCCCTGCGCTCCGCCCGGCGCCGATTCCGATGACAGCCTCGACATGACACTCCACTACCGGCCCAGTATCGACTACACTGCACTATGATAATATCATCATCATACACAGACAAGACATCCTCCAGACTGAGCATAGTAGCGCTACCCCCTCTGCCACAAATATACGGTAGTTCTACTCCATTTTCGAGTCAAAGTGTCTTTGTGTGACGTCCGTGTCTTTGAACGGACCAATCACGGCGCGGGACTCGCTCACCTCGTCCCCCGCACCCCAGTGTTTTTGGCAGCATCGGTTTCATGAAATAATTGCTCTAAACTCCGTCTAGAGGATACCTAGTCAATGTCATCATATCAGACGAAAGACGTCCACCGTTGGACATTGGCTTTACCCAGGGATTTCCACAACGACCGGTATTGCGTCGCTCCCATCGGGAAAGGTTCTTGAGTGGCGACCGCGAGCCGGAAAACGCAGCAGGAAAAGCTGAAGTTGAGTGCACGGAGTGCAGCCGGCGCGAGCACTCGAGCTTGAAGAAGGACCCCCGACGGGCTCGAAATATTTCGCTAATAGAATAGAGAAAAAAATCCATAGATTGCTCACTCCATACATCTGTTTTGGTACCAAAAAGACTTATTTTACCGGAAAGTCTTATGTTGTTGAGCATTAGACTTTCCGTTCGGTGCTACATCTATTGTCAAGTAGCAGTACTGATAGTTCCGCTACTCGATGCTAGATGTAGACTATGAAAATAATAGTCGTTTTGGTACCAAAACTGAGTGAGCACTCTTGTCTTACTATATTTCTCTATGCCAATAGCGACTAAAAATTCAAGCGAGTGGAACCGTTGTGGTCTGAACAGTTTAAAATATGTCTCATGCAAGGAGTATAGTTAGTATGTTGCTGTGTCCGTTTTGAGACATTGGGACGCTAAATGTCAATTTAAGAGTTTTATTTTAACAGCAAATTGTTGAGGCATGCTAAAGGATAATGGCGTTATATAAACGGCTGCTAATTTAATCAGTTGATGATCGTCGTTTGTCCCTATCTGTCGTTATGCCATAGAGAGGGAGAAACGATGATCATCAGCTGATTAACTTAGCAGACGTTTATGAGTAAGGGGATAAGTCTGTATTCAACAGTGAAAGGACATTACGAATGTCGAAGAAAGCCTTTTGGTATCACTAATGTCCCAACTGATTTGTGTACAGTCGCCATCAAATGTGGCTTTCCACATAAAAGGGTCCTTATGCTTCATGTGCAACAAGGACCTTTCTATCAGGATTTCTGTTGAAATTTCAGATATAAAAGACCTTATTGTACTTGAAGCGTAAACACCCTTCTGTGATGAAAAGCCACAAATGTAAAGCGGTCAATGTGCTCATAAATAATTGACTTTGTTCAATTTATCCTATCCTCCTTTATTATCAAGATGTTAAAGTGCATGTTCAGTTATTTTTGAGCACCTTGGCCGCTCCGATATTATGATGGCGACTGTCCGAAAACGATTGTGTACCCAAATAATGATAATCTGTTTTCTTTTATCTTAAGAAGCTGAAGACGTGTAAGTAGTGTTTCAATTTTGCACTGCCTTAGTCAGGGTAATAGGTTTTTCTAGTTCCAAACATCACAACTGAATATCACAAAACAAAATATTAATACACTAAAAAATTAAGATAAACGTCTATTGGTACAGTATTTATCAAATATTGGTTGTTAATTGTGTCAAATAAAAAAAGATATCACTTAGAATAAGATATTTATTAAGATGTTCTTTTTTCCTATCGAAAATATGTGTTTGAATATTTGGTAAAAATAAAATGTACCAAATAACACGAAAATCTTATTAAACGTTTCATCGCACGGTCTTCTTAAGATCATTCTTGCCTTAATTTAATTTTTAACTAGCAGAAACGTCTGCGAACGATGCTATATTAAGCTTAGAATAAATTTAAAAGTGAAAATATAATATTATTACCGTCTTGGGTGAGACTTGAACTCACGGCCTCTGAATCGATACACACCCAAGACAGTAATATTTCCACTTTTGAAAAATAAGTCACGGCAAATATGTAACAATTATGCATCATATACGATTATTTACATTCTTTTGCTTTCATAAGTAATAGTCACTGATTTGTAAAAGCGATTTCAATTAAAAAACACGTCAAGATCGCGTAGTCTTTTTCTAATGCTAAAAAAACGAACTACATATATTCTTGCCTTAGTTTTCAATAACTTCAGTCCTTAACCATTCTTTTCTGTGACGTTCTAGTTTACTTTATAATCAAGAAAATCATTACATGTGACGATTTTGAATGCCTGTAATTTTAACCTCTATGTCAATTTTAATAAAGTCAACATTCCTTTCAGTTCTAGATTTTTATCAAGGCTTTTAATGTCTACGAGTATTCTCGATTTACGTAATACGTGACACGTGTACGTAATACGTGTGTGACCCGTTTTTAATATATTTAATATGTCTTTGTCTCACGGAAGTTTTGTTATACTCGATTTGTTTATAAAAATTAGTCAAGTAAGATTGAATATGAAAATTTGTATTTTTCAATGTCGTAGCTAGTCTTCTAAAATACCTAATATAAGATACTGCAAATATTGTTGCTATATTTTTGGAGTGAATCTAGGAAACTCCCAATATTTTTGAATATGAACAAATATTATACATTTTACAAATTAAATCCTCAAAAACTGTCTGCTTAATGTCTGTTCTTAAGGGTCATAGTTTAGAGAATGTGATGCGATGTGAGGAGATAAATATGTTGTGTTACTAAATTTTAAAACATTTATATATAATTTTAAGGCTTTTGCTCTGTGTTGACAGCTTAAAAAAATTATGCAGGCTCAAGCCAGTATATATTTAAAAAAGAATTCTGAGAAACTTTACTATCAGGGCCACAAAACTATACCATATTCCATACAGAATATCAAATTGTTGAGCATATTTTATAAGTGCGTTGTAATTATTTTTAGGAGTTAAAGGCGTATTTGTTCCTATATTCGTAGTTAAGTCTTTTACTGAAGTCTCTAAACAAATAAAACATAACTTAATAGAAAGTAAATAAGTGAATAAGGGTGTTATTCCACCTGTCTAATTTGTTTGGCCAATATGCATTGCGTCTCACTCTCTCATTAAAAAAAATGTGCAAAGAATATACACATTGGACAAAGAAATTGGACGGGTGGAGTACCACCCTAACTTGAACAAAATATATTTTACAGTACATATGGTCGTGCAGTGCGTAAAATAGCACTTTTCGTGCGGATGTCAAATTTTAAAGGGCCATAATGATGTACATACTGTAAAACGTTATACGATACACGTGCGAATAAGTAATTCGCAACTCGTGTCGATTTAAAACGCTCCCTTCGGTCGTGTTTTAATTTATCGCCACTCGTTTCGAATTTCCTCTTTTTCGCACTTGTATCGTAAATAACTATTACAGTACAATATGGTCGTGCAGTGCGTAAAATAGCACATTTCGTGCGAATGTCAAATTTTAAAGGGCCATGATTATGTACTGTAAAACGTTATACGATACACGTGCGAATAAGTAATTCGCAACTCGTGTCGATTTAAAACGCTCCCTTCGGTCGTGTTTTAATTTATCGCCACTCGTTCCGAATTTCCTCTTTTTCGCACTTGTATCGTAAATAACTATTTCTACATGTTCTTCCCAGCAATGTTTCAGTAAAACGTAGAGAACATAAAAATGTTATATCAAGTGATTTATAAAGGCATTTCATATAGCGGGCGCACGCACGCGTGTGCCATTGTAGGTAAAATCCGTAGCACGCGTCCGCGCCGGCACAGAATAAATAATAGTAGGTACTAGGTACAGGAGACTCACTCTCTAACAAAACGCGTCTGTTACGATCAGCACAGATATGGCCGCTAGGTGGCGACAGCGCCACGCGCGGCTTATGGCTAGCCACCAAAATTGGTGTGGAACGGATGTACTTTTAGCTACCTGTAGCAAAGCGACGAAATCGCGGAGTGAGCCACGCCCGGCGCCAGTTATGCTTTGGTTTCCTCCGATAGCGGTGCCGTCATATAGCGGCCGTCTCCATACAAATACTACGACATCCATATTTAGCCGTATTATTTAGTATGGAGACGGCCGCTATATGACGGCACCGCTATCCTAGGAAAACCGATCTTTAGCGTTGCTCATACTATTTTTCGTTAACCCGCTCACCCGTTCCGTGCAACCGCGCTAGCTAGCGGACGCACTTGTAGTTTACCTGCGAAAGTGGCTTTGATATAAATTTTAAATTATTCATTGATGTGGGATTATTTATTTAATAATTCATATTACATGTCAAATTACAAACAAAAAAAAGAAAGTAAATTAAACCTATGCTAACACAAAACTAAAACTAAAAACGAAATATAAAAAACTTCCCCCAAATCTCTCCCTTCGGGCATGGTCGCAAGAACGCTAGCGGCGTTGCCCCTCTGCACCGCAAGGCTTAAGCCTCTGGGCAAAGAAAGCGCCAGCCCTATGATCGCCTGAGATGTTCCTTTTTATTTTTATTTAAAATATATATTTAGGGCCACTTGCACCATCCCACTAATCCGGGGTTAAGCGGTTAAACCGTTAACCAAGTGTCAAACTGTACTAGTAACCATGATAACTCCAGGTTTATCCGGTTAACCCCGGGTTAGTGGAATGGTGCAAGTGGCGCTTAAACTTCATTTATTTTAACTCATCTTATTAGAAAAAGTTACACTCTATATTAACGGGATACTTAAAACCGCCTACTGTTGGAAATATTCTAAATTGTGATAAAATATTTTTATAATTCGGTGTTATTTTTGTCCAACAAAAATCGTATTTATTGAAAGTATTTATGCTTAACTTAATATTTAAGAATCTCTGTAAGTTTGTCTTGAGTTTGAGCTATTATTTTTAAGAAAGTTACGTAAAACCAGGGCGATTGACACATTGTTAAATAGTTTTGAACATGTTTAACTTGATGACAAGACATCCTCCAGACTGAGCATAGTAGCGCTACCCCCTCTGCCACAAATATACGGTAGTTTTACTCCATTTTCGAGTCAAAGTGTCTTTGTGTGACGTCCGTGTCTATGAACGGACCAATCACGGCACGGGACTCGCTCACCTCGTCCCCCGCACCCCAGTATTTTTGGCAAGCATCGGTTTCATGAAATAATTGCTCTAAACTCCGTCTAGAGGATTCCTAGTCTATCTATGATCATTAGTAAATTGTCTTCATAAAAATATTCTGATTATGAAAATAAATACATTTATTCTAGTCCATGTTATCGCGAACAAATGTAAATGGTGATAGTCGATGAAATACTAATCGCCAATTCGAACGTAAACTGAAATCTTAATGAAATCTAACTGTTTTTGTTCAGTTATCCTGCATTTGGTTCGTACTTTTCCGTACATAATAACATGATTCAAATATCAGAATTAAGAAGTTCTTCAAAATCGGATTGAAATGTAAAAATTTCAAGTAAACACCATTCCAAAATTGACGTAATTATACAACGAGTAGATAAGGCATTCGGCCTGTGGAAATTCAATTTTAATCCTTTCACTGCTAAAGCCCACCACCATATTGACGTCAAGACTAGTCTCAATCGTCAAAACGAAACCATAGGGACGTCATTAAACTTCACAGGGGTACCGTTATTTCTGCAATTCGTGTTGTTATTATTCTTCTACGTTTATCAGTATGCAACTTTTGAAGAAAACAGTATCTTATAACATTTTACCGACTCCAAAAAATGGAGCGATTCTACACTTTCCCTTCTCGGTTAGGCGCTATTTTTGTTTTTTAGATAGACTCCGTCGTTTCTCAACAAACTTTGATTTTATTTTTTGTACTTCACATGATTATAATTAAGCACAGTATAATAAAGAGTACTAGCATACAGTATGGACGCTCCCTGCCTCCCGTTGAAAGTGCCGCCCACCCGCTCTCGGTTACCTCACAGTTACCCTACAATGTCTTATCTCACTCACACAAGCATACGCGTTCACACCTACACGAGCTTAGGCTGTGTGTGTAAGAACGCGTTTGTTTCATACATTTGATCGCCATTCGCCAGTGTCCGAGGTGTGCTTTAAGGTTGTTGAATTTTACATTGGGCGTCTAATTGGCGGTAAAAGGGCGGGCATGTGAATGTATTTAAGCGGGTTAAAATTAGTTTGTCCGTTTGTAAGTTTTGCTTCCATTGGTATAATAACTATGTAGTTTTAATACTGTTTTGTCTAAATTTGGTTCCTCATCCACGATTGAATGCATGTTTTTATGATGGTGTGTTTATTATAAGTTACACTTTGTATAAATAAAATGGATTTTTATGATTATAAGTTTTTCTTTTTACTACACTACCATTTACCTTACCTGCTTATCTTTAGTAAAGTATTTATTAATTGAAGGGATGTTTACAAAAACAACATAACTGCTTAGAGCGGTTGACACTTTTTAGGGTTCCGTAGCCAAATGGCGAAAAATGTATGGAAATTTTGGGACACTTTTTAGGGTTCCGTAGCCAAATGGCAAAAAACGGAACCCTTATAGATTCGTCATGTCTGTCTGTCTGTCCGTCCGTATGTCACAGCCACTTTTCTCCGAAACTATAAGAACTATACTGTTGAAACTTGGTAAGTAGATGTATTCTGTGAACCGCATTAAGATTTTCACACAAAAATAGAAAAAAAACAATAAATTTTTGGGGTTCCCCATACTTCGAACTGAAACTCAAAAATTTTTTTTTCATCAAACCCATACGTGTGGGGTATCTATGGATAGGTCTTCAAAAATGATATTGAGGTTTCTAATATCATTTTTTTCTAAACTGAATAGTTTGCGCGAGAGACACTTCCAAAGTGGTAAAATGTGTGTCCCCCCCCCTGTAACTTCTAAAATAAGAGAATGATAAAACTAAAAAAAATATATGATGTACATTACCATGTAAACTTCCACCGAAAATTGGTTTGAACGAGATCTAGTTTTTTTTTTATACGTCATAAATCGCCTAAATACGGAACCCTTCATGGGCGAGTCCGACTCGCACTTGGCCGCTTTTTTATTTTCTCCTATTAGGATAGAAAGAGCTCGTGATTCTGAGTAGAAATAACATAAAAAATCCCAAATTTGAAAAAAAAGTGTAGGGGACAACAAAAAAAAAACTCCCAGTTGCCCATTTCGAGCATACAATATGACCTTTAATTTCATTGTGGAATTTGCATAAACGGTTGGGTCCGAAAGGGTCCATAAAGTTGACGTGTAGTGTAAAGACCCTTCAAAACATATAACAGAGGACATATAGAACTAGAAGGTATAGGAATAACCTACCTAGACGCCGATTCAGGCGGGTTAGCCAAGGTGACAATCGATTGCGCTTCGCCATCGAATCGCTTTGTGTCTCTATCACTCTTCCATATTAGTGCGACAGTGACAGTTGCGTTTCGTTAGCGGTTGGCATCTTTTCTACGCGGCCTGATTTAACAATGCATTATCAATCCAAATTTGAGTCAACTCACAGAATGAATAATAGTACTAAGTACAGAAGACTCACTCTCTAACAAAACGCGTCTGTTACGATCAGCATAGATATGGCCGCTAGGTGGCGACAGCGCCACGCGCGGCTTATGGCTTTCCCCAAAATTGGGGCCGAACGGATGTACTTTTAGCTACCTGTAGCAAAGCGACGAAATCGCGGAGTGAGACACGCCTGACAGTGGTGGTAGCCACACTGTGTGTGTAGTAGGTCTTAACCCTTAAATGCATGATTTTTTCTGATGCAAATGCTGATGCGACAATGGACGCACTGGGCCACTGACTGGGCCTAATTTTTACGCGTAAAAATGTGTGTGAGTGTGTAGGTATGTGTAGTATGTGCCACTTATTAGTGTGCATAGCAAAAGTACCGTCAGAATCCAAAATACCGAATATAACAATGCACAATGTGCCCAAGTATCTGCCTATCCGGAATACCTACCTAGTTTTAAGTATTAAGGGGCCCACTGATTAACAGTTCGCCGGACGATATCGGCCTGTCAGTTGTTCGGAACTGTCAAATTTTTGTTCTAACTGACAAGGCGATACCGTTCGGCGGACTGTTAATCAGTGGGCCCCTTTACAAATCGAAATATATCTTTACAGGCCCCGTAGCCAACATGCCAATCGCTAACGCTTCGTAGCGAACGAAACGCAACCGTCACTGTCACACTAATATGGAAGAGTGATTGAGAGACACAAAGCAATTCGATGGCGAAGCGATAGCGATCGTCACCTTGGCTAGGCCGCCTGATTGAAAAGTACTCACGCTATGCTATAATTACTTATTAGCCAATAAGCATTGATGCTGACTGTACCTAGGTTATTAATTAACAGAACTCTTTGAAACACAATTGCTTCAAGAATTCTGACATTTATAGCTGTTTTATGAACTAAGTTAGTGATTTAAGTACCTACACTTATGTGGCGTTAATTTTTTAAACTCGTCAATTCATCTGCATTAATTAAATTCAGTTAATAGGCAATAAGTGCACGGGTAATTAATTTAATTGCATTAATAAGCCATAGTTGCATGACTTGCATGGGTTTTACACTTTGTTATGATTGTTATGAACCTACTGAATAGCATTCAAAATAAATTAAAATTTTATGACGACAATTTGTTGCTACCTACTATTTTTAATATTTGTATAAATGTTTTTTATAATTTAATATTTCAAAATTCCTTTTAAATATTGTGTTGGCGTAAGCTGTTACCTTATGATAGATTTTTTTAACCAGCAATGTGCCGAAATTCAACAAGAACCGACGGTGTAAGTATATATTGGGGTGCTAAAAAAAAAAAATTCGAAGGTACCGGTTAAACTTAGCGAAACCTACAAATACCTAGTCCACAAAATAGAGAATTTCAAACAAAACTGCTAAGGGAAGTCAAAGGTCCCCCGGCCCGGGCCTTATTTCCATAATGAGTTGGCTGCCGCGGCAAATTGTTATGTGAACTTGCTAATTCTGCATATCTAGGCATAAGTACGAGTATCTACGTACCTATCGTCTGACAAACAAGTTTCGTCAGTAACAGTAAAAAAACAATTGGGTCAGGTGGTAGGTACCTAAATAGGTATGAAACATGGATAAAAATGAGACAAAGCTTTTAACACTCAAAATCTTAATATGTTTCATTCCTATTCCATTTAAAAAGAATTCTACACACAAGGCTTCTTTTTAAATGGAATAGGAATGAAATATAATAAGTTTTTGAGTGTTAATAACTTAGTCTTATTTTTACCCGTGTCTTATATTTACCCCACCTGACCCTATAGGTGCCTATACCTACTCAAGGATGAGAGGCTTTCAAGAAAAAAGCCCATGTTCCTAAATTATACTGTAATAATCACGTCAGAGGGACAGGAAATAGTAATTGCTTCTTATGATCGTGATTTGTGGCCCTGGCTGTATTCCAATCGCTTGCAATCCGGAGGTCGCGGGTTCAAACCCCGGTCTTACCAATGAGTTTTTTGGAACTTATGTACGAAATATGATTTGATATTTACCAGTCGCTTATTAGGTGAACGGAAACATCGTTAAGAAGCCGGACTAATCCCAACAGGGACATGGCAGTCGCTTTCGTAAAAACTAGTGCCCACTCCAATTCCAGGGATTAGTTGCCAAGCGGACCCTAGGCTCCCATGAGCCGTGGCAAAAATGCCGGGACAACGCGAGGAAGGTGATGATGACTTGATGACATCCATGGACAAATTATAGGAACGTAAAAAAAAGTTTAGGTAATTACAAATTTTGAAATTACTTTAAGTGCTGTAATCCAGTAGTTATACCTTTTTTAACAAGCTTTTATTAGGTCGACCTGTATGTAACTATGTAATGGAATCTAAGGTAACTAATTTAACCATCTTCCAAGGATCGTAGCGTCATTAAAATTGGCAGCTGTATGTAGTTCTGATGACAATACAATAATATGGTACTGTCGAACTGATCTGATGATGGAGACAGGAGGTGGCCATAGGAACTCTGTGATGAAACAACGCAACCTAATTGTGTTACGGGTTTTTAGAATTGTCTCGATGAGTATTAGTCGTCTGTCGTAAGAAAAGTACAGTCAGCGGTAAAAGCTTGTACCAAAAATGAAATTTTTGCCAAAAACTTATTTGCGTTTCTTTTTGTCAATGAGTAGGTATAATTGGTGTGTGCTGCCTCGCTTGAGCTCAAACAATGGGAACAAACGGCCAAAGACATTTGTATTCAAAGCCACGTCCGTCATTCCATCGAAGCTTAGCATCGACTCCAGCTTGTGATGGAAGCTAGCGGAAGGTAAAGCATTTAGACTAAATTAACTTTGGAATCCTGGATTTAAGGGGCTCCCCCACGCCAAAGACCTTCATTCATCACATTAACAGCAACGGCTTTCAGCAAAATAGTATCCTATGTACTTCAAAGTTCATAGGCTTGATATTTGGCATCAAAGTTGAACAATTTTAGGCCAAAAATCTGGTTTTCTGGCCATAACTTTTGTGTTAATTAGTTTAAAATTAAAATCCTCGACACGTTTTTCAAGACGTCAAATACAAACCCAAATATGTACATTTCGTACCTATATCTAAGATTCTTTATAGCAAACTAGATACAAAATAAATTAATTAAAAATAAAAAACACGACTGCAATTTAAAAGCGAACTGAAAAGCTAAAAATAATTTTTACTTATGTTAGGTACTCAACTTAATGAATGTAAAATATAATATATAGGTAAGTGTTCTGTCAGGATCGTAAACAGCAAACGGAAAAGTTTAGGATCGTGACTGTACCTGTATTTTTTATTTCGATGCAGTCGGGGACCTTGATATATTGAATTTTTCCCATTCACAGGTCCCCGACTGCATCGAAATAAAAAATACAGGTACAGTCACGATCCTAAATGAGCCTAAACTTTTCCGTTTGCTGTTTACGATCCTGACAGAACACTTACCTATATATTATATTTTACATTCATTAAGTTGAGTACCTAACATAAGTAAAAATTATTTTTAGCTTTTCAGTTCGCTTTTAAATTGCAGTCGTGTTTTTTATTTTTAATTAATTTATTTTATTTTATACATTTTAGTGACCATACAAACCAACCACATTTTTTATATGATTTAAGGCACTTAAGTTACTTCAAGGAGCTTTCATCATGTTGATATTTTGATATGTTAGCATAAAACGTGCTTAAAAACCTAAATAGGTCGGACCCAAAAACCAGACGTATTGAAAAGTGCTATGGCTTAATATCTCTGCAACTACATAATTATAAATTGGCTTTCGGCCTTCGCAATTAAGATACTTAGGGAAGCTGCAGAAAGCATGCACCTTTCTTACGTTCCGGGCCTTCGGCCCTACGCGAAGCTCGGCCCCCGGCCTTTGTAATTAAGAATCTTGAGGAAGCTACAGAAAACGTGCACCTTTCTTACGCTCTGGGCCGTCTGCCCTACGCGAAGGTCGGCCATCGGCCTTCGCAATTAAGAAACTTGGAAAAGCTGCAGAAAGCGTGCACCTTTCTTATGCTCCGGGCCTTCGGCCCTACGCGAAGCTCGGCCTTCGGCCTTCGCAATTAAGACACTTCGAGCTGCAGAAAACGTGCACCTTTCTTACGCTCCGGGCCTTCGGCCCTACGCGAAGCTCGGCCTTCGGCCTTCGCAATTAAGATTCTTGGGGAAGCTACAGAAAGCGTGCACCTTTCTTACGCTCTGGGCCATCGGCCCTACGCGAAGGTCGGCCTTCGGCCTTCGCAATTAAGAAACTTGGAAAAGCTGCAGAAAGCGTGCACCTTTCTTACGCTCCGGGCCTTCGGCCCTACGCGAAGCTCAGCCTTCGCAATTAAGATACTTCGAGCTGCAGAAAGCGTGCACCTTTCTTACGCTCCGGGCCTTCGGCCCTATGCGAAGCTCGGCATTCGGCCTTCGCAATTAAGATACTTCGAGCTGCAGAAAGCGTGCACCTTTCTTACGCTCCGGGCCTTCGGCCCTATGCGAAGCTCGGCATTCGGCCTTCGCAATTAAGATTCTTGGGGAAGCTGCAAAAAACGTGCACCTTTCTTACGCTCCGGGCCTTCGGCCCTACGCGAACCTTCGGCCTTCGCAATTAAGATACTTGGGGAAGCTGCAGAAAGCATGCACCTCTCTTACGCTCCGAGCCTTCGGCCCTACGCGAAGCTCGGCCTTCGGTATTTACAATTAAGAAACTTGGGGAAACTGCAAAAAGCGTGCACCTTTCTTACGCTTCGGGCCTTCGGCCCTACGCGGAGCTCAGCCTTCGGCCTTCGCAATTAAGATACTTGGGGAATTTACAGGAAGCACGCACCTGCCTTACGCTTCGGAGCGTCGACCCTATGCGGAGTTCGGCCTTCGGCTTTCGTTATTAAAATACTCGTGGAAGTTGCAGGAAGAGCCCATCTATCTTAAGCTCCCAGTCTTTGCTTCTCGTAAAATATTGTTTGACAACAGTAGCACGTGTACTCCGGGATTTGCA
This sequence comes from Cydia amplana, assembly GCF_948474715.1. NCBI lineage: Eukaryota > Metazoa > Arthropoda > Insecta > Lepidoptera > Tortricidae > Cydia > Cydia amplana. Next base: position 2,753,873 of record NC_086090.1, read on the forward strand.
AAATTTGTCGTGCAAAATTAAAATCATCATCAAAGACCTGCCTTCTACAGTCATGATAATAGTGTCTTCTATTCAAAGTCTCAAGTTAAATCTTATAATAAACAGCACAATATGTTTATTCAGAGTACCTGAGCATTTCTCAAATAATTTGTACATTTCGATCACATCTTAGATTTCTATAAAAATTGGTATGCTGGTAAAGTACATGAAGCTGAACAATTTCCACCATATTTCCCAAAATGTCCAAGAAAGTTTGTATGAAACATTCCTTTTTTGTTACCAAATGTGTAAGGAAATCTGGTAACAAAAAAGGATGTTTCATACAAACTTTCTTGGACATTTTGGGAAATATGGTGGAAATTGTTCAGCTTCATGTACTTTACCAGCATACCAATTTTATAGAAATCTAAGATGTGATCGAAATGTACAACTTTTTTGAGAAATGCTTACCTAGTCAATCGTTCAAACCGTTCCTTTCCTATTTGACACTTTCGCAATTGAAAATAACGTAAGCGCCACGTATGACGTTGTCGTATATAGCTGCAAAGAGAAATGTCATTAGCGCGATGTAGAACATTTCGTATTTTCTCTCCAACGATACAATTAAACATATAACTTATATATATTCGTATGATCGCCTTAAAAAATCCTTTCTTTTAATACCCCATTCAATAGATTTAGACAATTCATTTATCTTTGCGTTATACTTATATTTTGTAAAATCTTGTCCTACCAAATGAATAGTTTAAACCATATTTTGTGTACAGTTTTAGAATCGTCTTTCAAAATCCTTTATTTTAATACCCAACTCGATAGGTTTATAAGTTTTATTTTTGTTTCGGTTGCACAATTTGCAGTGCCTAATCCGCCATTTTGGTTTTGTGATGACGTCACATAGCCTATGTTACTCGGGATGACGTAAGGATTCCAATGATATCTCAAACACCTAAATCGGTTCAGGCACTTAGCTGTTACGGTGTAACAAAGAAACTTACATACCCACATACAAACATGAACCCTGAAAACAATACACTCTTTTTTTGGGGCAGTCGTGTAAAAAGTGTTTTTTTAGACAATGTTTAACCCATAAACAGGCCTGACGATTTTTTTACTTTTGATTACTGATTCGGGTAGATAATAGCGTTAAAAGAAAAGTAATTTCTTGTTTTTTTTTAAGTATCATTAATTTAAAAAAAACCCCGGTGGTTTTTATATGCCCTCTGCCCGTTAAAAATGGTGCTGCGTGGCACATATATGGCCACCGCCTTGTTAGCCATACAGAGTAGTTTTAAGGGTAAGTCACGTCTTCACGTGTAATCGATAAAATAATAAAACCACTATTTAATTAAGAAAATAGAGTTCGCGCGGATGTCGTGGCTCGTAAGATTAATAGTTGAATAAATATTTAATTTAATAACCAAAGGAAAATATAATATTATCGCGATATATTTCTCTTAGTTTGAATGGCTTTTGTACTATGAGGGTTCATTCATAGTAATAAATCTTACCCTTAAATGTCATGTAAACTACCTGCAGAGCAGAGGCCACTTATAAACCACTCGAACGTGCCCCAGGCGGGCAGAGGGTTCATACGAACCACAAACTTTTAGATTGAATATTTTATCAGAAAACAATAACTAAGGTAAGTTATGACTTACTACACATATATTACCTAATAATCTACCATAAAAATACAAAACAAAATACTTACAGTACTTATTTTCGGCGTAGCGAACTTATACAGCGGGAGAAACGTGCAAAAACTGCCATTTGTTGTCGATTTGAACTTGACAACTAAATTGTCAAAGAAATTTGTTTTGATACCTGTCATTTTTTTACGTTCCGATATCACCCACTTAATAGACTTTACGGCAATGACATTTTGCGGTCGTTGTATTTACTCAGCTCGTCAAAAAAAATCATTTGCTATGTGGTACTTATAGATACACAACGGGTTAAAAAAATCATAAAAAAAATAAAAAAATATTTCTTTCAAAATCCGGTCGACAAAAATGAAGATAAAAGATTGAAGAACTGATAGCCGCTTGTCTTATAATTCTATCTGTGGTGCAAAAGTAGGAGATACTATTCAAAACTTGTCAAAAATCGATGAAAACCGAAGGTAGCCCCTTAAGACTTGTATTTTAAGCTGGACAGAAACAAAAATAATACAAAAAGTCACACTAAATCCTAAGAGAGGGAATCTGACGATTCTGATTTAATTATTTTTATTTAGGTACGCATTTAAACTCCAGCTTGTGATGGAAGCAAACGGAAGGTAAACGCGGACTTTATTCACTTTATTCAGTTTTGGACACTGTCCATCGGTGACCCTATGCATTTTATAATAAGATTTACGAACTGCCAGTTAACAGTGTGGGCGATGGTACTATTAATTATTGTACCTGTGACGTTATTATGCAACGATGGCCGACGGCCAACTTGAAGAGAACGGGTAATATCTACCTTCATACATTCAATGGTACGTTCTCAACTCATTGTCTGGTCATCATCAAGATTGAAAACTACTTTAAAAATGCAAAGTACCTTTCCAAATGTCTCCACCGTAGTTAAATCACACTTCCAGCCTTCAGGAACCATTAATTGCTTCACAAGATTGGAAGGCCGATCTCCATCTGTATGCAAAGCGTCGGCCATTTCGATTCGGCAGAATTAAGCTGGCCGGAATTATTTTTGTTTACATTGTAAAGGGTTTTAGTAATTAAATTTTCGTGTATTTGGCTTCGTTGTAATAATGTTTCATAAGACCCGCTGGTTTCGGCGTTTTGTTTGGAAAATATGTTTTAGAAAAAAATATCACAAAAACGTATTTTAGAACAAGAGTAACATTAAGTTTAACTAAACCATAGAGGTTCGATATCCGATAAGTTCCGAAGTCTTACCCAGATGGGAGACTCGGAACATACATAACAGAGTCTGTGCGGAAAGAGAAGAGTCTTGGAATGTATTGGGTCCCATACATTCCACGACTCTTCTCTTTCCGCACAGACTCTATAAATATATACAAATACAAATTCAAATATGTATTAACTTTATTCAGTACCAAATACCAATACCTAGGTGTTTATTTTATCAGCACTCTGATTACACATATTCGGCCATGACACATGTACCTTGGTACGTTAAAAAATAATGAATAATTAATTATAAATTATATTACCTACAGTCCGTTTAAGCTAACTTTGCACAGACTTGAAAGAACAAATGAGGATTTGGCAATACGGTACCTATAGTCTGACATTAATGATAACAATCTCACACTTTGTCATTACATCAAAGGGCCCACTGATTATCAGTCCGCCAGACGACAGCAGCCTGTCAGTTAGAACAAAAAGTTGACAGTTCCGAACAAGCAGGTGACAGGCTGATATCGTCCGGCGGACTGATAATCAGTGGGCCCCTTAAAAGACGATGACGTCAATACATTCTCGGGCGCAATCTGAGTGTATAAACGAAGAAAAAAAATGTGTTTGTCATTCGCCTCCCCAGACGCAAGTTGCGAGGTCTAACATCTTTGACCTTCAACTGATTCCCTTTCCTTTTAAAAAAGCGCTTACACTCACCAAATCTAAATAGCATTTGAACGTCGGTAAAAAACAGGTTTGATGCGGAACAGATAGGCAGTATAGAACCCTTCAAAGGATCGTATTCCACAGATACACTGAACCGGTAAAGGGGACGGCCATTTACATAATATTCTATTTTGAATTTTCGTGTTATTCTGGGTTCTGCCTAAGGATATTTCTATTGATACATATATGATTGAGTCATCTTCAAACCTGTTTTTCTGAACCTTACGTTTCAATGCTTAATACTCAGGCATTTATTGCACATAATGGTTACACAGGTGCTATATAAACATAACTAACTTAAACTCACGTATCGTGTCACGTACCTATTTTATTTCATTGCGCGCTGCGCGGCTTGCGACAGCGACAGTACGCGGTGTACGTATCGTGACCGCTGCTCATATAATTTAGGTAAGCTAGGTTTAGGTTTATATAGTATAGTCGTCAGCATCAAAAGAAGCGGATTTTTTTTTTTCTATCCTAATAGTGTAAAAAACATATGCCTTTATATGTAGAATACCTAATTAAATTACAGACACTATTGAACACCATCTGTAAATACATAATTATTATATTTGGAAAAATATTCTAGGGTGGTAGATTTTTGGTGCGTTCTTTCATCCGCTATTATTGATGCTGACTGTACCTACAACAAAAATATTAGTAGGTAAATATGCCACATCAGAGGCCCTATTTTTATACGGAACCCGACCCGCTTGAATGGTTTTTCCGGATCACAGTCAAATCCGTTATAAATATTATATCTCTCAGACACCACGAGTTGCCCCAAACGTTTTATGTTAATCACCGAAATATGAAGCCGTTTTACATATGTGTATTAACACAAAGGCTTGAGCAAGGATGGCAAGTGGTAGGTACCTACTTAGATTAAGGCAAAATGAAGCAGCAAAATAATGTACCTAACAATGAAAAATGAAAATGAAAAATTCTTTATTTCCTTGTAGAGTTAAAGAATTTAATTTCCGACCCATTTCGTACCTTGTTATAGTGACAATCAATGGAGACTTCATACTATTGTCACTGTGACAAGGTAGAAAATGGGTTGGAAATTACTAGTGTAGGTAAATTAGTAAACAAAGATTGTGGTCAAATTGAAACCACCTATACTTGTTGGTCCAGCCTGCTTGCTTTTTCTGTACCTTCTAGCTATCAGACCTGCTAGCATGAGTTGCGTTCTCGCGCGCGACTCCATACATCTGGCGCGCGAGAACGCAACTCATGCTAGACCGCCTGGTCAAGATTGGTATTGTTGTTATGCCATGCTACGCTACGCGAAGAGAAAATCCCACTTACGGGCCTTAGTGACGTAAAAAAATTATCGTTTTTTTTACTCTGTAACAAATGACGCATGTACTTAAATATGTATTTCAAAATGGCGCCGAGTAATATAATGGGAACGGAAGCGAGCAGGAGCGTCGCATTTGCCGAAATCAAGCCGTTTTTGTACAAACAACCCTTGCTAACTCGGCCCTCGTTAGAGATACAACTTTTGTCCGAGAGCACAGAATAATGGATGTCACAGAAGTGTCTCTGTGACATAGTAGAACTAAAGAGGTCCTAGGCAAGATGACAATCGTTTGCACCGTAGCGAACGAAACGGTAATGCCTCGCTATCTCTCTTCCATATTAGTGCGACAGAGAGACATTAGCGTTTCGCTACGACGCAAACGATTGGCATCTTGGCTAGACCCCAGGAGTGTCACGTTTGCCACGAAAACAGGCAAATGGCGTAACGGCCTCCGTAGCCTAGTCGGTAGTGACCCTGCCTACGAAGCTGGAGGTCCCGGGTTCGAATCCCGGTAAGGGCATTTATTTGTGTGTTAATCACAAATATTTGTTCCTTAGTTATGGATGTTTTCTATGTATTTAAGTACTTATATGTATCTATATATTATATCTATCGTCGTCTAGTACCCACAACACAAGCCTTATGAGCTTACCGTGGGACTAGGTCGATTTGTGTAAGATTGTCTGTTTGGGTTGCAATAATAAGTAATTTAACTGTTAAACTAGGTACTTACCTAAATTCCTAAAAATATACCAAGATATTTGAGACTTACAAAAAACTACACGTGTATATTTGTCAATTAAATACCCAAAGATATTTAATATTCCAGCACTAGCATTACTGGTAGTCAGGCTAAGCTCTCTACACCGTGTTTGATAGTTCAGAATGGCACCTGCCCATATATTTTAAACGTCATAATCCATACTAATATTATAAATGTGAAAGTGTGTCTGTCTGTCTGTTTGTTACCTCTTCACGCTTAAACCGCTGAACCGATTTAGTTGAAATTTGGTATACAGACACTTTGAGTTCCGGGAAAGGACATGGGATACTTTTTATCCCAGAATTCACCCCTCAAGGGGGTGGAAATTTGTATGGGGAATCAATAACCGCTGAACCGATTTAGATGAAACTTGGTATTATGCGGATAGTTTGAGCTGTTAGGAAGGATATTGAATAGTTTTTATTCCCGAAATCATCCGCTAAGCGTGTACAAAATGGGGTGGAAATTTATAGAGTGGACCAATTTGGGGATGAAAAGAAGGATGAATAAAAAGCAGATTTGTTTGAAAAGTAAGGTACCCAAAACTTACTCCACGCAGACGAAGTCGCGGGCAAAAGCTAGTTATTTAATAATAGGTTCTTCCACCATCTGTGTTATCAAATACGGTGCAAAGTTAGCTTAGCCTGACTGTATACATAAACCTAAATTATCTTAAGTGACCTCTCTACCCCACACTACTCTTTGCTCCACAAAGGTACAGTAAGTAAAATTATATTCAGCGTGATTTTTTGTGCAAATATTTTGCAACAACTTTCTCGAGTCTGTTTGAGTTGGCCTTTGTCTTCTGATTACGACAGACTGGAGACTTTATTGTTTTTGTTAAGTTTATTTTATACTTACTTATACCCTTAAGGTGATATATTGATTTAAACTAACACGATCTCACTCATACTTTTATAACTAACACGGGATTAGGGCTCATTTCTTTAGACGGTGCGAGAACTCGCATGCGAGTTTCAATACATTGCGTCATTTGATCGGTCGGCTGAATTGAAGTAACCTCAATGGTCCGCAATGTAACTAAAATCGTATACGAGTTCGCGCGCCGCCGTCTAAATCAGCCCGTAATCGCGTAAGACTTACGTTTATCAAGATCAGGTGCGGGTATAGTTCGCAAAACCCGCGCAGCAAGAAGATGTTGATACAGTTCCTCGCCAGTCTGCCTGTGACCACGAACGTGTCACGTTCGAAAAGTCAGGGCTATATAGGTATAACCGCGAAAATCGAAGTTCATAAATTGCGGGCATCTCTGTCACTCTAGTTACGCCTTCATTGGAGTACAAGAGAAAGATCCCCGCAATTTGCGAATTTCGGTTTTCGCGGTAGCTTCTCAGGCCATAGGTAAATAAACGTAAGCGATTGGCATGTTGGTTTCGCGAACTGTTCCGAACAACTGACAGGCTGATATCGTCCGGCGAACTGGTAATCAGTGGGCCCCTTTATTCAACGTGGCCTTACTAGCGTAAGATCGTCCCCAAATATTTACCTAACACCCGTAATTATAAGAGTTGGCCCAGCAAACTATTCAAGAACACTCGAGCAACCTTCATAATGGCAAGTTAGACACTTCAACAAAAAGCTGCCCCTGTCCCAATGTGGGCTTTATTAACTTGTGCCATGATTTACAGTGTCCATAAATTTGGTTCTAGAATTTAAATTTAAATTTAGGACCTACTATTATCTAAATCTAGACTATTAAGGTTTTTTGGAACTCTCTTAATGATAAACTTTGTCATACTGACGCTTAGAGCATTAATTAACTGGAGACGCCTTGTCTATAATTTTCTGTACAAAACAGTCTGCCGATTTTTGCAGTCAAAACGTCAAATGTATGGCTATTTGTACGTTACGTTAACATCGAAACATCGCCAGACAGTAGCGCCACCACTTACTTTTTAGCCGCTAATCCTTAAGGATGACTCACGCTAGACCGGACCGGGCCCGGGCCGATGCGTCCGACACGTCATTTTCCATGACGGCTGATCAGTCGGTGATCACGTGATCCTGTCAATAGAAACCGATGCGCCGGAAGCGCCGGACCGGTCTAGAGTGACTAAAGTGTGAATAGCTTGTTGTATTTATTGTTCTGTTAGAGCAGTGGTGGGCAAACTTTCTTCATAGGCGCCAGAAAGTTTAGGAAATTTAAGTGGAGGGCCAGAATTGTAGCCAAAAATCATTTTGATTTGCGATTTATTTTTGAATCGTGGGCCAATGCCAGATATTAATTATTTCATAGGACCGGCGGCGGGCCGGATAAAATCCATTCGCGGGCCGTACTTTGCCCACCACTGTGTTAGAGTCTGTGCGGAAAGAGAAGTCGTGGAATGTATAGGGCCAAATACAATCCACGACTCTACTCTTTCCACACAGACTCTATTCGAAATCGAAATACCAGCGGGCTCAGCACGGTTCCATTTTTATCGACTATCACTATGCTCGATACTTTCGCACTTACATACTTGTTAGAACGTGACAGGCATGGTGATAAACGATAAAAATGCGACCGTGCTACTAGGGCAGTTTATCATAATATCTATCAAATATGTATATTTTGACTGTTTACTTACAATATAACGCATATATTAAGTACTAGCTGTTGCCAGCGACTTCGCGTGGATTTGTATGTTGGTGGTAATATATTCTACATGAGCAGAGAGCATTAATGCGGCAAAATATAGTAGTCTTCTTCTTCTTCTTTAATTGCCATGTCCTAACGGATGTCGGCGACCACCTAAAGAAGATAGCAGTAGGGACTGTTAATAATTTGTTAATAATTATACAAAGCATGAGATTTGTCTGTCACAAACTACTCATGAAGTTTCAAGCCCCTAACTGAAAAAAAAATCTCGATATAATCCCTCTCGCGTGGCTCTTAGAAGATTTTCATGTCCACTATTTAGAAAAAATCGCGCCCGATGCATACTTTCAACCCTTTTTCACCACCTTGAAGGATGAATTTTCAAAAACGCTGAAATGAGTTTTCTTCTCTTTTAATAATTTTTTTTTTACGAAGTTTAAAGTTCCTGGCTAAAAATAAAATTTGAACCCCATACAAACTTTCAACCCCTTTTTAACCCTTTTAACGCTGGAATTACTTTACTTGTATTCTAATAATATGCTTTCGTACAAAGACTCATGACCCGCACTCACAAAAATGTTTGATCTCCATACAATCTTTCAACCCCTTTTTCACCACCTTGAGAGATGAATTTTCAAAAACGCTGAAATTAGTTTTCTTCTCTTTTAATTAAATATCTTTATACGAAATTTCAAGTTCCTAGCTTAAAATAAAATTTTAACCCCATACAAACTTTCAACCCCTTTTTAACCCTTTAATAGGATTATTTTTATAAAGCGCTGAAATCACTTTTCTTGTATTCTAATAATATGCTTTTTTACAAAGATTCAAGCCCCGCACTCACAAAAATGTTTGTTCTCCATACAAAGTTTCAACCCCTTTTTCACCACCTTGAGAGATGAATTTTGAAAAACCCTGAAATTACTTTTCTTCTAATCTAATAATATGCCTTTATACAAAGATTCAAGTCCCGCACTCAAAAAATTTTTTGATCTCCATACAAACTTTCAACCCCTTTTTAACCCTTTTAAGGGATGAATTTTTAAAAACGCTGAAATTATTTTTCTTGTCTTCTTATAATATGCCCTTGTACAAAGATTCAAGTCCCGCACTCAAAAAAATATTTGATGTACATACAAACTTTCAACCCCTTTTTCACCACCTTCGGGGATGAATTTTCAAAAACGCTGAAATTAGTTTTCTTCTCTTTTAATATAATACCTTTTTACAACGTTTCAAGTTCCTGGCTTAAAATAAAATTTGAACCTCTAAGACAAACTTTCATCCCCTTTTTAACCCCCATAGGGGTTGATTTTCCAAAAACGTCTTAATTACTTTTTTTGTAATCGGCTATTAAGCCTTTCTAAGAAGTTTCAAAGCTTTTGTAATGGATTCAAACTTTCAACCCCTTTTTATCCCTTTTAGGGGATGAATTTTTGAAAACGCAGAAATTACTTTTCTTGTATTCTAATAATATGCCCTTATACAAAGATTCAACTGCCACACTCAAAAAAATATTTGGTCTCCATACAAAATTTCAACTCCTTTTTTACCACCTTGGGGGGTGAATTTTCAAAAACGCTGAAATTAGTTTTCTTGTTTTTTAATAGTATACCTTTTTACGAAGTTTCAAATTCCTAGCTTAAAATAAAACTTGTACCCCATACAACATTTCATCCCCTTTTTAACCCCCTTAGGGGTTGAATTTTTCAAAATCGCTTCTTATCTCTTGTACACTTTATAAATGCAACCTAGTGTGCAAATTTCAACTTTATAGCTTTTGTAGTTTCGGCTCTGCGTTGATGAATCAGTCAGTCAGTCAGTCAGGACACTTGCATTTATATATATAGATAGATTTTAAATAGGCTTTAGCGCGATGAATTAATTCCATTACTCTTGAGTTAATTTTGTCTCTGTTACATTATATTATTGCGCTCCTAATTTTCTTAATGACTATGGGCCCGATTCGGATTTTATAATAGACATCTATTAGCTGTCTTTTAGACATCGCCAAGATACGATAACGATATGTTTAAGATCTAACCTGTCAAATTTGACATTTCCGCGATTCTGGAGATAATCTTGAACGATTTCCACAAGATATTACTTAGAGATCTAATTCACATCTAACACGATCTATTGTAAAAGTGACATTGGTTGCCCGAATTGCGCTGCAAAAGAGAACTAGTTGAAATCTAAACTATAACGTATCTAGAATGGATCTAGTAAGTGTCGTCTCTTGTGAAGTTCGAATACGGCAGTATATCTTACGTACGTAATATTGGAAATTTGATTTGATTGTAAACCAGAGCCATTGTTGTGATATAATGGCTTCATTTAATTAAACTCATTCGTAACGCGAAGTGGCATGTAAAGGGCGATCATTTAATATAAATTGCTCGACATTACAATAACAAGGTTTATGTATGGTATGTATGTATGTATGTATGTATGTAGGTATGTCACTTTATTGCAAATAAACAAATTGACACAAAACAGAAATAAACAGAGTAAAAGATGTATATAAGTATATGTACAAAGGCGAACTTATCCCTAATAGAGATCATATGATATGTTTCTGTAATAATATTTATTGTTTTAGTATGTTTTATGTTTTACTAGCAACCCGACCCGCTTTGCACGGGTTAACAAATTATACATAAACCTTCCTCTTGAATCAGTCTAGGTATCTATTAAAAAACCACATCAAAATCCGTTGCGTAGTTTTAAAGATCTTAAGCGTACATAGGGACAGACAGACAGCGGGAAGCGACTTTGTTTTATACTATGTAGTGAAGTGATTTGGTTAAATAAGAAATATATTTCTTTTTATACCTTGTGAATTGTGTTTATAGCAGCGTTTTAAAAATTAATAAACCACTTAGAAATATTAAGAATATTTAAGCTTAAGCCGGGCTGACAACAATGTCCGGCGGACAACTGGACATCCATCGTATGAAAAATGAAAAGGAACCTCGACACGAAATGAGAAGAAACTTGAGAGTCACACGAATCCGCAGCAGTTTTTTTACAAATGAATAAACAGCTTAGAAATGTTAGAATATTAAGCTTAAGCCGGGCTGTCAACAATGCCTACGGGCATCCATCGTATGAAAAATGAAAAAAACCGGCCAAGTGCGAGTCGGACTCGCGCACGGAGGGTTCCGCACCATCAACAAAAAATAGAGCAAAAACATCGTGTTTGTTGTATGGGAGCCCCCCTTAAATATTTATTTTATTTTTAGTATTTGTTGTTATAGCGGCAACAGAGATACATCATTTGTGAAAATTTCAACTGTCTAGCTATCGCGGTTCATGAGATACAGCCTGGTGACAGACGGACGGACGGACAGCGAAGTCTTAGTAATAGCTAGGGTCCCGTTTTTTACCCTTTGGGTACGGAACCCTAAAAAGGAACGCCACGAAAAGAAGAAGCTTGTGAGTCACACGAATCCGCCGCCGAAATGCGGCTCCCATACAAAAGTTACGATCTCATTTTTAAAACGACGTGCTTAAATTACATGAAACTTGGCATGACCACGAGTTACATATCTACAGGTAGGGTATATAAATGCGCTATTTTCCGTCCAATGTAGGTTTGTATTTGTATTCAAATTTCGTCAAGTGGACGAAAACTAACGCACCTACTCTACTCGTTTATTACGTATTGGATGACGGAGGCAAGTTTCGTATGACACTTAAAATAATATAACGGGATCGGCTCTATAACTTTCTTACTAATATTAATCAAAATTAAGCAACTTGATTACCTAAACTCAATCATCTAACTAAATAACTTGCCTCAGCAGCTAAAGATCTTAATTCGAAATTATAATCATGTTTAACAACATCACTTCACTTTGAAGTAGGTCTTTCATTTTGAAACTTAATTAGTGTTGAATTTCTTAAAGGAAAGTTAGACTAGCGCTAGATTCCTTACTAGGCATTAAAATAGATTATTACCATGGAAACTACAAGATGGAAGCACATGTATAAGACTGTCAATCGTTCGATTATAAGCTGTTAAGGGGCCCACTGATTAACAGTCCGCCGGACGGTATCGGCCTGTCAGTTAGAACAAAAATTTGACAGTTCCGAACAACTGACAGGCCGATACTGTCCAGCGGACTGTTAATCAGTGGGCCTCTTTAGAGTCTGTGCGGAAAGAGAAGAGTCGTAGACTGTAAGGGAGCGCGTACATTCTACGACTTTTCTCTTTCCGCACACACTCTAGTACCTTTCACATGTGTGTGTTGGTCAAACCTTCACACTAGTCGAGAACTGAGACACCAGCGCCGTTCTTCCACCTTCGTCACCGGGCACGGCATTCTCCTGCCAGCTATGCGGACGCGGCTGCCGTTCTCGCATTGGACTTAGGGCTCATTGTTACTTTAAGAGAATATAAGCGCGTCAAGGTAATTTTGAACAGCTCGCCAGCTTAGCAACTTTTAGTTCGCCTTTGTACAAATTATGTGTGTTTTGTTCATGTTTTATGCGTCGTTTTCTACAATGTAGTGTTTTACTACTACTACTACTACTACTACTACTATTACTGTCATTAAATATTAATAAACAGTTAATCATAACATTATAAGGAAGGGTTCAAATTTAAATTATTCGGTCTTGTAACTTAATTGTAAACGCCAGTTATTCATCAGTTTCCCAATCATCAAATCCTTTTGAATAATCAACATACACCCTCCATTAGTTTCTGACTTGATTTGAAATCATTACACAAACTATTTGATTGCGTTCTAATGATGTCAAACAAACAGAGAGTTTCCTAACGAGTGACGAATGACGATTGCTGACTCGTTTGACCCGTCGCGGGAGATGGTGAGGGATTTGCACTACGAAGCGAATTTTATTTTGCTGTCGTGTTTTTAATTTTTGTCAGATTTTGATCAAATTTGGTAGATAGATAGAGTTGCCTATTTTGTATAATATAAGCGCAGTTTCACCGTAGATTATATGCCCTACAAAATCCTCTCCTGAGTTACGAAAACGTATGGAAGTCTCCTAACTCAACATATTTATATACATTTTTTGTGTCCCAAATTGGGAAATCGTGTTTATTTCCACCAAAATTAGTTCTTAAAACTTTTTTTTTATTTACAGAAAAAAGTATAATTTTCTGATTTAAGTTTGTATTTAAACCAAATTCTTGGAGATTTAGTCAGTTAAGAATAATAAGCAAATTACATTTTTTTAAAGTAACAAACACATTACAATTAAAAGATAACTAGAAATAAAATCAATAAGAAACACAAACTACCTATAAAATAAAATAAAACACAAACTACCTATAAACCAATTATAAAAAGAACACCCCATCCAACAAATCTGTCTGCGGCATGGACCCCATGACACTGGCGGTGTTACCTCTCTGTATCGCAAGTGAAATGCGTTGAGAGAGGTACGCGCCAGCCCTGGGGTCCCCTGTGGTTTCGACCAGCCGCCCCGATGAACGTTAAAAAAAATAAACCTGATAAAAAAATTAAATCGATGAAAAAATCGGCATGTAAAATGAATTGAACTACCTTTTAAAACTTGTTTGTCAACGAGATATTATGTTAAAATTATACATACCCACACATTTATTTCATACCGTGTGTTTGTTTTACGATAAATAAAACATACTTAGAAGAGACCCCTCACCTCCAGATACACCGAATTTCCCATTAATAAGTTGATGATTGATTTGAAATAATCACAATAATTTGATTGCGTTAGAGTTATATCTAATAGCTGTATGCTGGTTCACCGGCGGTATATTTTTTTTAAATAATAGAACCTATAGACATTTTCAGCATTCTTATATAGGTAGTCGTTACAAATATTACGACTCCTGGTCTATAATTTTACACCTCACCACAGAAGAAGTAGATATAAGATTGTGCTCACGACTCACATGAGTACTATTTTCGTTTGCAATACATAAATATTTTGGTAAAAAATGCCAATTTTTTTTCTTAAAAATATTTATTGCGTCTGTTTTTTTTGTAAATTCAACAAAATTTATTTCACGGTTTTAGTATATGTCTAAAATACTAAATAAGTGTTTATAAACCAAGAATAACAATAGACCTAGGACAGACCCCTGAGGTACTCTGAAAAGTCTGAATTTTACTTCAGCTCCACTGTACTCAGTTTTATTATGTAAGTACAACAATTTGTTAGGTATCAATAGTTATTTTAACATGATGACGTATTACTTAGAAATAAACACACTGACCATATGTAACGTTTTTAATTTTAAAATGGTATATCCATGCAATCAAACGCATTAGAAAGATCACATAAATTTATTTGAATTTTAAATCTAGTGTTTTAAGCTTGAGTGCACCTTCTTCATCTTTACCTCCCCGCCCTAACCCAATCAAGTCAGCCAGCTAACTACATTATGTTTGTTCGTCATATTTGCTGATACCTTCTCGGGAGTGATTACGTGTATGCAAACACGTTTATATTTGGTTTGGAGCTTTAATTGGTGATTCGTCGGCGTTAATTAGGTTTGTTTAAGTTAGGGTTAGGAAGGTTGATATAGCAATATTTTAATGGACTGTATATGCCAAAACCTTGGCATTGAAATAAGGGATTTAATAGCTTTGTAGAGCAAAACCAAACAGCTGGCTTTTCCTGCCAAATTTTAATATAGGTACATGTTATTGTGAGTGTCTTTGAGGCGTCTAAACTTATGTTTGGATTCTAAAGATGTCTGTGAACTCGACTGTAAGTACTTACATTTGTAAGATTGAAGCAACGTGCAACCATTATGAATATATTACTATCTCATCCTACTCTAACCTAATCCTGTTTCTATCTCATTCATTCAATCATTCATTCTTCTCTTTCTTTCTAAGGTATATTCAAGCATAAATACTATCTCGTTCACTCAACACGTCTCATTTTACACAGTGGCCTTCACAACATCCGTACACTTTTAACCGACATAAAAAACGGACTCACACGAGAGGACGCCCAGCAGGCGTATTATGCATAGCTTTATCCACATGATAAAGTAACTGTCACTTTTTATCACCGCGTGACAGAAAGTTACGGACAGCGTTTTACCACGCTGTCACGTAGACAAGAACGACCATCATATCCGTACAGGATCGTACAAAGTGGAGAAAGGCAAGTAGGAAAGCGGACCTTGACAAAGGCCGGGATAACGCTAGGTAGAAGAAAAAACTCACAAAAACACAAAAAGAAAAAATCAGTCCCCATTCCACTCGTTAAAAGATCACCCTCATTCCAACAAACGCCATAATTGCCCCATTTCCACCCCGCATGCATTCAATCCCAGCTCAATTGTGAATTCAGGGAACCTTCACTCAATTTAAAAGGTAGTTGAGAACTCAAACACTCAACCCTTCCAATTTAGGGAGCAAATACTTCGGCGGTGCCCGATTCTGTAACTTGGAAGGAGCTTAGTTTGCTAGTTTCAGTTTCACTGGTTTGTTTGTCTAAACTAAACTTTTGGGATTTCACACATTAATATTACCTATTCGGAAAATGGGCTTTTTCTTCCCTGCTAAGAGGGTTCAAAGTGACACTTTTCTGTTCATGATTGACATGATTTTTTTCTATTTTGCTCACTATTTTTTTACCTTTAATAATATTTTAAAACATAATAATTTCCTCATAGGTGATGTGAAAAGCGTATGTGTCACATCACATGGTAGCAACATTTTTTCACCTTGGGCGTTAACTTGAATCCCTCACTTCGCTCAGGCTTCTATTTTAGAATCCCTGGCTAGGCTCTAGGTATTAAAGGATTGATTCACCCCGGGCCGTATCGCTTCGCTTCGCGTTCGCGTGTTGTTCGCCTACGTACTGCGTTACATTTTATGGCTCCTCTACACGATGGGCCAACGTCGGCTACTCCAAGGGACGCAGCCATGCGGTAGAATGAGATAGCAATATCACTTGCTCCCTCTAACGTATAAATGCGTCCCTTGGAGTGGCCGGCGTTGGCCCATTGTGTAGAGGAGCCATTAAAATAAAACGTCCAGAATACACCTCCCCTGAATCGCAGTGTCTTCGCTACTTAATATTAATGCGCTGCCCGCCCGCTCGCTGATATAAGCACTGGAAATACTGGAATAAGATGGAACGTAAGGTAAGTCATTATAATGTACATTTTAGGTGTTTTTAGTGCTCTTGTAAGGTATAATTGAAATAAAATATTTACATTAGGCAAGTACCCTTCTAAATGCTCAAAAATCTATTATTCTTATAACAAAAACTAGTTTTTCTGAGAGTTGTAGGCCTCGCGAACTTCTATGTGTCCGTCATTTTGAAAAAAAAATCAAAAACTGAATTGACAAAAAGTGTCACGATACTTGAGGAATGCGAACTGCATAGAGTATGTGCGGAAAGAGAAGTCGTGGAATGTATGGGGACCCAATAAATTCCAAGACTCTTCTCTTTCCGAACAGACTAGCATGAAGAACCCTACAGATGAACTTTTCTGCCCCAGCGGACATCGGTTACAGCCACTTAAATTATCCATTAAAACATGGCCGCTATCAAGAAATAAAAATAACCGTCGATTTTAAATCAGTATCCATTAATGAGCTCTGCGTCAACGGCATCAAGCACACACCTTCACAGGTAAGTTAATAAGGTTGTTTTCTTTTTACATTTAAGGACGCTGCACACAGTACGAGTATCTGATTTATCGAACGAGCGAGCGAAGCGAAGCGAAGTTCTTACATTCGACTTTGAACACGCGGCTGGCTAGCGGCACGTCTCGGCATTTCGATGTTTTTAAGCTGAACTGTCAGAAGATAGTTTGATACTCAATAACTTAAGTAAATTTGTTCTAATTTAAATTAAATTGGGTAAACGTGTAGTCGAGGGCATTATATTTTAGTCATTAAATTATGAGCAGGCCCGATCAAGAGGTTATTGAGCTAGAAGAGCTTAGAAGGCCAAAAAGCTGTTTGTGAGGGGTCTTGCTATTCTGGTCAATTTTTTGCAAGAAACATGGTCGAGTTTAGTATCAAATGAAAGTGCTCGACTTACACTTTTATAATATCGTTTTTAAATTTACCATTTTGAAATAATTAGCAAGATAAAAATAAAATAGAATAAACATAATATATGTATGTGACACTAGCTGTTGCCCGCGACTTCGTACGCGTGGATTTGTATATTGGTGGTTATATATTCTACATTAGCTTAGAACATAATGCAGCAAAAGATCGCAGTAGGACGGTTAATCATTTGTTAATTATTAATATTACAACGCATGATACTTGTCTTTCACAACCTACGAAGCTTCAAGCCCCTAACTGAATAAAATTGTTCTCGATATAATCCCTCTCAACCAGAAGATTTTCATGTCCTCTATTTAATAAAACCTACTACTTAACTACCTATTTACGAAGTTTGAAGTTCCTAGCTTTAAAAAAAATTTGAACCCTATACAAACTTTCAACCCCTTTTTAACCATTATAGGGGATGAATTTTTAAAAACGCTGAAATTACTTTTCTTGTATTTTAATAATATGCCCATATACAAAGTTTACAACGATTCAAGTCCCGCACTCAAATGAATGTTTGACCTCCATACAAATCTTCAACCCCTTTTTCACCACCATGGGGATGAATTATCAAAAACTCTGAAATTAGTTTTCTTCTCTTTTGATGAAATACCTTTTTACGAAGTTTCAAGTTTGTTTGCAACTTTACAAACTTTCAACCCCCTTTCGACCCTTTAAGAGATGAATTTTAAAAACACTGAATTTACTTTTCTCGTATTTTAATAAAATGCCATTTTACAAAGATTCAAGCCCCGCACTCACAAAAATGTTTGATCACCATACAAACTTTTTACCCTTTTTCACCACTTTGAGAGATGAATTTTCAAAAACGCTGAAATAAGTTTTCTTCTCTTTTAATAAAATACCTTTTTAAGAAGTCTCGAGTTCCTAGCTTAAAATAAAATGTGAACCCCATAAAAACTTTCAACCCCTTTTTAACCCTTTTAAGGGATGTACTTTTAAAAACGCTGAAATTACTTTTCTTGTATTCTAATAAATGCCTCTGTACAAAAATTCAAGCCCCGCACTCACAAAAATATCTGATCTCCATACAAACTTTCAACCACTTTTTCACCACCTTCAGATATGAATTTTCAAAAACGCTGAAATTTATTTTTTTCAGTTTTAATTTAATACCTTTTTACGAAGTTTCAAGTTCATAGCTTAAAATAAGATTTGAAACCCGTACAAATTTTCAACCCCTTTTTAACCCTGTAAGGGGATGAATTTTACAAAACGCTAAAACTACTTTTCCTGTCTTCTAATAATATCCCCAAATCCAAAGATTCAAGTCCCGCGCTCGACAAAATGTTTGATATCAATACAAACTTTCAACCCCTTTTTCACCACCTTACAGGATGAATTTTCAAAAACGCTGAAATTAGTTTTCTTGTATTTTAATTTAATACCTTTTTACGAAGTTTCAAGTTCCTAGCTTAAAATAAAATTTGATACCCGTACAAATTTTCAACCCCTTTTTAACCCTGTTAGGGGATGAATTTTACAAAACGCTGAAATTACTTTACCTGTCTTCTAATAATATCCCCAAATACAAAGACTCAAGTCCCGCGCTCGAAAAAATGTTTGATATCAATACAAACTTTCAACCCCTTTTTCACCACCTTACAGGATGAATTTTCAAAAACGCTGAAATTAGTTTTCTTGTATTTTAATTTAATACCTTTTTACGAAGTTTCAAGTTCCTAGCTTAAAATAAAATTTGAACCCTATACGAACTTTCAACCCCTTTTTAACCCTATTAGGGGATGAATTTTACAAAACGCTGAAATTACTTTTCCTGTCTTCTAATAATATCCCCAAATGCAAAGATTTAAGTCCCGCGCTCGAAAAAATATTTGATATCCATACAAACTTTCAACCCCTTTTTCACCACCTTAGGGGATGAATTTTCAAAAACGCTGAAATCAGTTTTCTTGTATTTTAATTTAACACCTTTTTGCAAAGTTTCAAGTTCCTAGATCAAAATAAAATTTGCACCCCAAGACGAACTTTCATTCCATTTTTAACCCCCTTAGGGGTTGAATTTCCAAAAACGTTGCAATTACTTTTTTTTTGTAATCGGCTATTATGCCTTTCTAAGAAGTTTCAAAGCATTTGTAATGGATTCAAACTTTCAACCCCTTTTTAACCCTGTTAGGGGATGAATTTTCAAAAACGCTGAAATTACTTTTCCCGTCTTCTAATAATATCCCCAAATACAAAGAATCAAGTCCCGCGCTCGAAAAAATGTTTGATATCCATACAAATTTTAAACCCCTTTTTCACCACCTTAGGGGATGAATTTTCAAAAACTCAAAAATTACTTTTCTTGTATTTTAATTTAATACCTTTTTGCAAAGTTTCAAGTTCCTAGCTTAAAATAAAATTTGCATCCCAAGACGAACTTTCATCCCCTTTTTAACCCCCTTAGGGGTTGAATTTCCAAAAACGTTGCAATTACTTTTTTTGTAATCGGCTATTATGCCTTTCTAAGAAGTTTCAAAGCATTTGTAATGGATTCAAACTTTCAACCCCTTTTTAACCCTGTTAGGGGATGAATTTTCAAAAACGCTGAAATTACTTTTCCCATCTTATAATAATATCCCCATATACAAAGTTTCAAGTCCAACATTCACAAAAATATTTGATCTCCATACAAACTTTCAACCCTTTTTTCACCACCTTGGGGGATGAATTTTCGAAAACGCAGAAATTAGTTTTCTTGTTTTTTAATATAGTACATTTTTACAAAGATTCAAATTCCTAACTTAAAATAAAACTTGCACCCCATACAACCTTTCATCCCCTTTTTAACCCCCTTAGGGGTTGAATTTTTCAAAATCGCTTCTTATCTCTTGTACACTTTATAAATTCAACCTAGTGTGCAAATTTCAACTTTCTAGCTTTTGTAGTTTCGGCTCTGCGTTGATGAATCAGTCAGTCAGTCAGTCAGTCAGGACACTTGCATTTATATATATAGATTTAACAAGAAATATTTCGGCTTAGCACAGATACAGTTTATTTTAATCTCTATGGTGGTGACTTAAATCCAGGGGAGGGACAGCCGTATACGAAGCCCTTTATTCGAAAAAATAGCGCCATCTATATTACTTAACGCTAAACTTGTAAATGGCGCTTCAAAATTGATGCAAAAAAGCAAATCTTGTCAGTAGAAAAAGGCGCGAAACTCAAATTTTCTATGAGACCATATCCCTTCGCGCCTACATTTTTTCTACTGACAAGATCTGCTTGGCCAACTATATATACATATTAATCTTTCCTTAAATCAATCAGTTAAAGGCTCCACAGACCTTGCAATAAATCCACGCGATCTTTGATCCATTGCCGCCTATAGAGCGACATAAAATAGTAGAAATTAAATAAAATGGAACTCAAAAATGTCCATACTAAATTGTTGTCATGTGTAAGCATTTTACGTCAAAAATGTGACAGGTACGTAGAAAGTGGCGCCCTCATTTATTTTCTATTATTTTATGTCGCACTATACGAGTACCTAAGTAGGTGCAACAAAGTCAATCGCTATATAATTTTTGGTTAACCGCGAGTTCTCAGTTCGGGGCGAACTACTAGTTTATTTAAACTTTATTGCACAAAGACATATAAATACATAAATAAATATTATAGGACATTCTTACACAGATTGACTAAGTCCCACAGTAAGCTCAAGAAGGCTTGTGTTGTGGGTACTCAGACAACGATATAATATGTATAATATACAAATGCATATACATAGAAAACACCCAAGACTCAGGAACAAATATCTGTGCTCATCACACAAATAAATGCTCTTACCGGGATTCGAACCCAGGACCGCGGCTTCACAGGCAGGGCTTCACACGCGGCTTCACACTATGTACAAATGGCGGACTTAATGCCAAAAGGCAATCCCTACCAGTCTGTTGACTGACAATGTCAACAATAGGGCCAAACAGAAACGCTATAAGTTGGTGCAAGAAAAAAATATCAAATAGAGACAATGTTACAATGCCTCAAGGGCCTATTTTAGATTTAAGCTAGTTTTTTATTTCTTTTCTTTTAATACCACTGTATATATCTTGTTTGTAAATAAATAATTTCAATAGAGACAATTGAGAAATACGCGGGCGGCCGGTTATTTCCCATAGCTTAGTACTTAGTCCATCGCTCTCACTGAATTACCTAGTTCATTTTAGATTGTAACAACTCTATTAAGAATATTATGTCCTTTCCGGCAGCACCCGCCAGGGTGTAAACGAACGAAACTCGAGACAGCGTAAGGCGATCACGTGCCCGTAAGGGGCGTAAGGTTTAGATGGCCACTCATAATTTAGATGGCATTTCAATCAATAAAGAAAAAGTTAATGTTATTTGACATATATGTTGCGGACTCGTTTTCAAGACCCTTTACCTATGTTCAAATAATTTGACGTAACGTTGTCATGGCAGTACGTAAATAAACATGTCAATGAAAAAGTGTGATCTTATTTGAGAGTGAGGTTTTATTTTTATTTTAATATTATTATTATAGTTTTTTTATGTAATTCGACATTAAGAGACCTTATAGGTACATCTCTAAGTAATTGTATTACGTTAGTTTGATTTGGTAGTTGTAGTTGTATTTAATAATTGTTGATGTATTATTATTATTATTTTGCTTGTATGTAAATTCAATGTTGACGTGTAAAAGTGCCCTTGTGGCCTATTTGCTGAATAAATGTTGAAGTTGAAGTTGAAGTTGAGAATGATAATAATATATAAGTAATAAATAAATAGAATACCTCCGCTAAACGTATGTATCGTGTTACCGGGCGTACGTAAAATAGTGAGGTGAGTTTTCACTTCTATCGGCACTCTCGGAGTGCAACCGTTGTTGCTTGTTTTTAACTACCTTAGCGGCACCTAGAACCGTTAACCTAGTGTCAAATTGTACTGGTAACCTATAGTACCTAACTCCAGGTTTAACCGGTTAACGGTTAGTGACTGGTTAAAGTGGCACTAAGCGGCACTTGCAATAGCCCACTAACCCGGAGTCATCCGAATGTGACCTTTGAACTGTTAGAACAGTTATTTACTGTTATTCATATTTTTTCGCACAGAGGAGGAAATATTTTAAGACCCTACTCGTAGGTATGTACTTAATGTGGCCCCTCATAGAATATATCTAAATATGGATTCTCAAAAGACATCATTTTCCTGTATAGATATACCCCATCCTACCGACGGTAGGCGAAACAAATGGTACCATTTTTACCATTTTGTTAATAGAACCCTAAAACCTATAGTATCTGGCGGTCTAGCATGAGTTGTGTTCTCGCGCGCGACTCCATACATGCAACTCATGCTAGACCGTCTGCACTGTATAAAATTTCATCCAAGTCACGTCACTGTACACAATACCATTCATTTAAATTGAAATAGGTATCGATAATCTTAATCCTTTTAACCCCCGAGCCGTGGCCACTTCACAATTCCAAAATGGCTGAACTACCAACCGTTTTCTAGGGACTTAGTCCCATTTGTGGGACTGGTGTAAGCCCGTCCTGAAGTATTAAGTTTAACGAAGTCCCTATTGTTCTTGGGACAATGCCTTGAGATCGAAATGATGACTTTAAAATTTCTTTACTACGGGTTGTCGAATGTTATCGTAAAAGTATAAAACATTGCCATTTAACATAACTTTGCCCACCGCGAATTCGGTAAAAGCGAAATAACTTAGAAGTAGTTGCAGATACACTTTTTGAAGAAAGTGAAGAAAGTTTATCTGTATGTGCGGTGGGAAAAGTTATGTTAAAGGCAGAGATGCGATTTATTTGAAATACTTCTATTTAAAATGCAAATACAAAATGCAAAATACCTATTTTGTATTTTGCATTTAAATGCCTTTTAGTAAAAAACATTTTGTATTTTATTTGAAATACTTTTCAAGATGTATTTTGCATTTTTATATTCATTTCAAAATGCAAAATACTTTGTGATTAAGTTTAGCCAACATTGCCAGTCAAACAAAATGAAATGAACGAATGACGCTTGTATTGCCGAATTTGACCGATAGAGGCGCCTGCTTGCGCCTGGCGCCAGCGCCAGGTATTGTTAAAAAGCGTAATAAATAAAAATTGATGTTTTTTTTTTCACTTTTTAACAATACCAGTCCAGTTGTTATTAATAAAAGAAAAGTGTAATAATAATAAAATAAGAACTACATAGAATCAACCGAAATAAATGGCCACACAAGTCACAAAATGGAGCCATGGCTCTCTTTTCGTTAGTCTAGTTTTTTACATTATTTTAAGTGAGTATTATTCTCTTTATTCATTTTTCGTCTTAAGTTAGGTTTTATTACAATATGGATATAAAATTAAAATATAAAAACACTTACAAAAACAATATAAAAATATTATAAAAAAACCTAACCTAGGATGCCGCCAGCAGCGGGGCAAGGCCCAAGCTACCGGTGGTCAGGGCCACAGAGAGAGGAACCGGCGGACTATCCGCGCCGTGTCCAAGATCACCGCCTTCTGCATCTGGCCCTTGATCCAACCACCTAGCGAGAGTCTCTCAAGATGTTGGTCGAGACTCTTCGCTATTAGACGAAGTATTATTATTATTAATAACAGAATTTATTGATACGCGTACTGATAAATATGACCAAAATGTCATGCATAAGGTGCCATGTTATTAGACGTTTTTGTTCGGCTCTGCATTGTGTCTCTATTTCTCATGACAAATACCTAAAATAAATAAAAATATCTGAGATTTGGTCAAAAGGTATTTTATTTTGAAAAAGTATTTTGAAAATACCTATTTTGCATTTAGCATTTGAAATACATAACGCAAAACTATTTGGTATTTTGCATTTGAAATAGTAAATCTGAAAAGTATTTTGCATTTTGTATTTAAATGCTTTTTTAAAACCATTTTGTACATCTCTGGTTAAAGGGCAAAGTTTTATACTTTTACGGTATCTAAAAAAGAGACCCGCCGTTGCTCGCCCATGATGCCGGTTACACAACACCTTAACAAATTAAACGCTTAAATCTTCCTCAAGAATCACTCTATTGATACCTAGGTGAAAACCGCATGAAAATCCGTCCAGTAGTTTTTGAGTATATCGCGAACAAACACAGACGCGGCGTTGGACTTTGTTTTATAATATGTAGTGATTTTAAGTTTATTTATGGTTTGATACAATCAATTGAAAAACTAAATGTAACCCTGTGTTAAACTAAACATCTTATCGATCGACTTCCAAACCAAGAGTAGAGCCCTCAAGGGCCCTTAGAAGAATTCGTGACATTAAACAGGACCCTTGTAAATAAACGAAGGGATTTGCCTCTGGAAAATTGAAAAATGTCGCCTATCATGGAAATAATTACGTTCTCTTGGGTTTGTCTCGCGGTGGAAAGGGGAGTAGGTAAGTTTTTTTAAAGGATTTATTAAAGGACGGATAAGCCATTTGCTTTGGTGAGAGGCCTTTTGGGGTTCACTGTGGAACAATTTACCGTCATCATATTTTGTTATACTCATATCATCATACTTTTATCGAAAATTGCCAATAAAAATGCAATAAAATGCAATTTTGATTTGTCTAAAGAAATTTTCAAATTAGAATCGCTGATGAGACTTTTTTTATAGATTAGATATATTTATTTCTTGAAGAAAAAACACAGTAAGTATTTTACACAAAAGGATAAAAAAAAGGCTTTCACTAAAAGATGGGCAAAGATGGGGCAAAGCTATGTTATAGGTCTCTGGGCGGCTACGGTAAGAGTGCTTTCTCTCCTTTGCTTGTCTTTTTTTATTCTTCAGGTACTTCTTGACTGGCAAAAAAATAAAATTCGGCCCATTAGGTACTACAATTTTATCGTAAATACGGAACCCGTAACACCGATGTCCCGCTATCTTAGCCGTGTTGTTTAAAGTGATTTTCCCTCCCCCCGGATAATAAGATGATCTCACGACTTATAATAAAAGGTTTCTAAAATTCCAGTAAGTACCTACAAACCTCATCAGTAGCTTAATAAAGTGAATGAATTTAAGCTTAATTTATTCATGATAAAACATCTTGCGATAGTTTAAGATATACATAGTGAATCTTTGAAAACTAGATGCTTGCAACTTTTGGAACGAAGTTCCTTATTACTATCAGACGATTGACGGATGGGCGAAAAAAACCGTAAGATTTTGCCATCACAGACCATACTATTGTCAAATAAGTGTCAAATTTTTGCCGTCACATACCATGCTATTGTATGCAATGAGACTAATGATAATGA
Organism: Cydia amplana; assembly: GCF_948474715.1. Taxonomy (NCBI): domain Eukaryota; kingdom Metazoa; phylum Arthropoda; class Insecta; order Lepidoptera; family Tortricidae; genus Cydia; species Cydia amplana. The sequence goes on from NC_086090.1 coordinate 2,779,460, forward strand.
AAATGAGGATGAGGATGACAGAGACACGAACACGAACATGAAAACGAATGCACGAACACGGACACGAACGGGTATCTCGTTCGGTTAAAATGGGTAAAAGGTTACATAAATCAATCAATGAATACACAACACTTAGGTACCTGTAGGTACCAATTAATTAATAATTTAATATATTCAGAAGCTTCCAAAAACAAAATAGTTTCAGTTCTAAACCCACTCGAAAATTAAACATTTCTAAATTACAAGTTCGTACTCCGGGTACGTAGATAACGAGTGTTATCAGGAAAAGTAATTAAAACTCGGGTAGTTTGGCCACTATCTCGACCTGGGTGGTTGATATTGTAAATAATACAGTAACTAGCTTGTTGGTGACCGTATGGCCACACAAAATAGCTAAAAGAGCACAGTTTATTTAGTTTTTAGGGTTCCGTACCCAAAGGGTAAAAACGGGACCCTATTACTAAGACTTCGCTGTCCGTCCGTCCGTCCGTACGTCCGTCCGTCCGTCTGTCACCAGGCTGTATCTCAGGAACCGTGATAGCTAGACAGTTGAAATTTTCACAGATGATGTATTTCTGTTGCCGCTATAACAACAAATACTAAAACAGAATAAAATAAAGATTTAAGTGGGGTTCCCATACAACAAACGTGATTTTTGACCGAAGTTAAGCAACGTCGGGCGGGGTCAGTACTTGGATGGGTGACCGTTTTTTTGCTTGTTTTGCTCTATTTTTTGTTGATGGTGCGAAACCCTCCGTGCGCGAGTCCGACTCGCACTTGGCCGGTTTTTTAATATTAAGGCCACTTGCACCATCCCACTAACACGAGTTTAAGCGGTTAAACCGTTAACCCAGTGTCAAATTGTACTAGTAACCATGGTAACTCCAGGTTTAACCGGTTAACCCCGGGTAAGTGGTATGGTGCAAGTGCATGGCGCTTACAATATTAAAACTAAAGTTAAAGCTACCTAAAACTTAGAACCTTTAGTTTTATTTAAGTAATATAGATTGGAAATAGCAAAGAAATACCCTCTCTAGGCACCTAGATATAGACTACGTAAACTCCAAGAATCACACGAACGTGATGCCAACAAGCCGCTTCCATACATTCGGGCTCATGCCCTCATTTTCAAACGTCATGCTTATATATTTAACATAAGTTTCATGTACTTACTTGTGTGGTTTCTTACCTACGTAATAAATACTTATCTGAGTATCTAGAAAATTCATTCGATAGCATGATGTGACGTACGCGTTTGCGTTAAGTGTCATTTTTTATGAGATTTCGAGTTTCCAAAACGTCCCGCTTGGCGCGCTTCAAAATCCCATACAAAAATAGACATAACGATCACGAACGCTCGTCACGCTATCGAATGACGCTAGAGGGGTTTATCTGTAGAACGTCTAACAGGGCAATTCGAATGTACACTGGTATCAGATCAGACTGACATCTGACGTTGTTCAGCTCAGCATTTCACTCGTACTTGTCCCTACATGTATTGGCGCGGGCGAGACGCACGATAACTTAACATGATTCAAATATCATTCTGTCAGTGTAGGTACGTTCGAATTGGCCTGTTAAGGGCCTACTAAAGCCGCGTCTACCGACCGCTTCGTAAGCCACGCCCACTAGTTCTACCCTCCCCGCTAGCACGCACGCATGGAAGCGCTTCGCGCCGCACCTGCATGTTGTGTGAGCTTTAGCTCCATCTAGCGTTACATATACTTATATCAGGCCAATAATATCTTACAAGTACTATTTTTTAGTCTTCTATCTGAACCTGAACCTTTTAGTGAGATGGTGCAAGGTGCAAGTGGCGCTTATTGGTCTAAAATCGAATTCAACGATAAAAAAAATAACTTGACAGCATAATTTAAAACGTATAATAGAAAAACGAGTATATAATGTTATTTCAATAGGCATAACCAAGAAAAACAATAAAATATGAAAAAGTAATCATGTTTTTTATATTATTATAATGCAATTTGTTCTACTTTATACAGGGTGCTTCCTGTAACAGGAGCTATAAATTAAACTAAAGGCTGTACTCCTCAAAGTGACCAACATTTTTTCAGCAACTTTTAAAAATTATGAATCCTTTAGACTTCCTCTTTTTCATAAAAAATAAATATTGCATTCAATGTATGCTGACATCAGTGTGTTTGACGTTGCTTGTCACGCTTTAAGAGCCCGTTAACGATTATAGAGCCAAAATATAAAATTGATAGATTTATTAAATTGTACAACGGGACTTAATCGCGTATCTAAGTTTTAAAATTTACCTCCGACATCTCGAGGACGGCGTTGTCCCCGTGGTCTCGGAGAAGACTGGCTTAAGTTGACATCAGCATCTTCTAATCGCGCGAGTTTTTCGAACTACCCGCACTTCGTCTTGTTTATCCGCTTGAACGTTTATAGATTTAGTCATTGAAATTGTACTCCTTTTGTTACGTAATATCTAAATAACAAGTATTGGTTTCTATTAGCACGTTTTCTCATCTTGCCTTTTAATAATAAGGTCCCGAGCGTGCGTCACCGGCAATACATGACGAGAAGGGGCAGTTATTAAAAATTCATCAAAAAATTATAATGGTCAATTATAAAAAATGATGTATAAGAACAGGAAATGTTGTAGATTGTTTAAGTATCAAAATTACGTTGAAATTAAGTCGATTTTTACGAAAAATGTTCACTTGTTTTGAAGTAATTTCTGGTGAAAATTGATTTCGTCTAACTTTCATTTACTCTTGTTCAATATCATATAACAAAAATGTAGTCTATGAAAGTTGGAGTACAGTATATGTGTTATACAAAATTACCATTTTTAGCAGTCCAAACTTTACAAAATTTACAAATAAGATCGACTAAATTAGTGCTTTACGAGCGTTTACCTAAACGTCCACCAGAAAAAAAAATCATTACTAATTTAGTGAATCAGTTTTCAAAAAAAATGATCTGTAGGTACAAATGCAAGATAAGAGACGTGCTAATAGATACCAGTTGTTATTTCTATTACGTAACAAAAGGTGTACAATTCCATCGACTAAATCTATCAATTTTACATTTTTGCGACTAAAATCGATACCGGCCTCATATAAACATAACAATATTTACAATACATTGCGTCTTAGAATAAACTTTAAAGTGTAATAAAAATCAAAACATGAGTTATTTTCAAAAGTTGCTGAACAAATGTTGGTCAGTTTGAGGAGTATAGCCTACAGTTTAATTATTTGCTCGTGTTACAGGAAGCACCCTGTATTTAAATGTGTAAGCTTGGTTGCAAGCATGTTTAGCTCAGTTATACAAACATGGCTGAATGAGTGTGGACGAAATTTAGAATGTGGATACATGGCTGAATGAGATTGGACGGCAATTAGAATGAGAATGAGTTTGGACGAAATATAGAATGTGAATGAGTATGGACGAAATTTAAAATGTGGATTTCACTTTTTATCTCGGAAATTGTCCCTTACTACTTTAGGGTAAGGTTACTGACTACTAGTCAAATCAGTTTCTTTTTTCGAAATGTCAAAAGGATTTTGCGAATATGGAGTTTATATGAAACACTAGCATGTGACGTCACAATCAAATTACCTACTCTTTATAGTTTTATACGGGTTTAAAATAGAAATTGTGTCTAAAAATAAACCGCTGGACTTTTGTTACTGTAATAGTAATACCTAATACAAACCATAAAGAAATATAGTAAGACAAGAGTGCACACTCCATACATCAGTTCAGACTATTAATTTCAGTGTCTACATCTAGCATCGAGTAGCGGAACTATCAGTACTGCTACTTGACAATAGATGTAGCACCGACCGGAAAGTCTTATGCTGTTGAGATAAGACTTATGCTGTTGAAATAAGACTTTCCGGTCGGTGCTACATCTATTGTCAAGTAGCAGTACTGATAGTTCCGCTACTCGATGCTAGATGCTAATAGTTTTTTTGGTACTAAAACTGATGTATGGAGTGAGCACTCTATGTATTTTTTTCTCTATGATACAAACCGTACGCCGTTCAACAACGAAAACGCGCATCATTTCCATATTATAGTTTTTCGCCCGCCCTATATCGAGGCCGACAAAACGACCCTTATCACCGCCCCTGCTTTATGTCAGTTATGTCGTGGCTATTGTTACAGACGAGTTAAAATATAGACTACCAATCGGCATGTTGCATTCCTTATTCCTTAAAATAAAAGCGTTTCTCTATTTATGGCGTCGCTTTTCCGAGGTTGCGGTGTCATGCCTTGATACATTTTAAAATTCAAATTAAGTTTGTGTGATTAAATTCCGTTATTTTGTGACAACGCCGCTTATCGGGAGACGATTCTTATTGGGAGATATTATTTTATACCTACTCTTATTAACGACTGTTCCAATTGGAAATTAATTGACTTTTATTCATTGTTTTTATTTTTTGTGTTCTTGTATTCTCGTAAGTTCTGACATTGTAAATTTATATTTTGGATTTGTAAGTATTTACCTACTTACTCTTATTCTAATTGTGTTGACAATCCTTGTTGGAGCTATAATTTTATTTCATTAGTATTGCTATTATTTTCATTTTTATTTTGACGATCATGATAGAAATTCTTATATTTTTGACATCAATGCAAACTTATTATGTAATTGTCTTTCATGAAATAAATCATCTATCTGTCTATCTATCTTTTTAGGGTTCCGCACCAACTCCGCACTGCAGACTAGTGCAGACGAAGATTGGGTACTGAATTAAATCACAGCATGAGGGCCCCACACGAGCGGACGGACCAGCAGCCATATTCGATCTTTAAGATACGTCAAGTATAAGATATTGAAACGATATGGATCGGATATGTTAGTGTAAAACAAGTGTCAGAAGTGACGTTTCTTCAAAGACACTTTTGACACTTGTTTGACACTGACATATCCGATCCATATAGTTCCAATATCTTATATTTGACGTATCTTAAAGTTCGAATATGGCTGTATCTCTGTTCCCGCCAAATAAAATGCAGTCGCGGTGGCCGAAACCGGTCAGGAGAAGAGAGAGAGAGACAGAGAGAGACATTAACCTCTTCAACTGCTTGGTGTCTAAATTAATATCAACCAAAAAATGACCTTGAAGTTGATTAGTGATCATCGCCGACCCGATATCGCGTCCAAGGAACTGAAAGAGACAAGGTAAGCAGTCTGCATTACAAACTCGTCTCTGCTGTTATGTAGGAAATTGATTCTCGAGAGTGTAACTCCAGGGTATTGTAAGGCAAGTGTAAGAGACAGATAGCTTTATAGTGCCAAATGGCGTAAGTCCAATACAAACGTCGTGGACATACGACATTGACACGGGGGTCTTTTTAAGGCTTTTAGGGAGTGGTATAAAACTGAATGGTTATAAAATTGGACGCTATGGGACTACGAGATTTATGTTTGATTAAAGTGTGGACAATGTGAAATAGGGGTGTTTTGGGGTGTGTATGTTTTACTGTTGTACTTACTGTTTGAAACTAGCTAGTAGCTACATATTTGGGGCATTTTGACGATTTGAGAACAATTTGATTACTTTGCCTCACATTTGTGTGTGTGTGTGTGTGTGTGTGTGAGAGAGAGAGAGAGAGAGAGAGATATTTTTTATTTGTGAAAACACAGGTACAATGATTGATCCAACATAGGTTTCGTAGTCTCACCATGCTCTGCCCATAGCGGCGTACAAATATATACTACATATACTTAAGTAAACATAAAACATGCATTATTTCAAAATTTACAATTTGTAAATTAAATATTAATCATTAGAACATATAGTCACAACAATTTGAACATTTTATTTCTTAAGTATAATTATTTTAAGAAATAAAATTCAGTCATCAATCAATTAGTATCTATTTTATTTCTTAAGTACTTATAGGTACTTACACAATCTTACACAACTTGATCTAGCCCCAAACTAGGCAAAGCTATGCTATGGCACTATGCTATGCTATGGCTATGGGTACTATGTGACGATATACATAATTTATTACGAGTTTCCGAAATTATTTTATCTGAAAATTTCATATTTTTGGAAATTTTCCGTAGGCACATCGCTAGTATCAGTAGTAGGTACTTAGGTGCAAAGGGGTTGAGAAAATTCAAATTTTGTTTAATTTTAATTAGGTAATTTGACATGCGATTACTATGAAGATGAATAAAAATAACAAAATAATATTAAAATCTGTTTTAATGCTTCCTTTTAGTCGAAATTTATTCGTAATAAATCTCAACTAAATGTACCTAGTAATAACAAATTTAGTGTAATTTATAAAACATTGCCTAATGGAAACTTAATTCAATCAAATCAAATCCGCAAAACTAAACTGACTTCTAATTATCCAAAGTGAACCAAATGTCTAGGGATCTACTCTAATGTACTTTCTACGAAATGTAACAGATTTTGAATCCATCTTTCAATAATTTCATTATTTAAGTCTGTCATTAGAAATTGACCTCTGCTGTCTACATTCATTTGTGTGTGTAAGTAATAACCACGATAAAATAAATAATATTAATTTATATGTATAGGTATATTTTAAATACAATGTAGGTTAGGTTTAGAGATTCACTATTACTCATTAGAACAATACAGTTCACTAAAAAGCGGCCAAGTGCGAGTCAGACTCGCCCATGAAGGGTTCCGTATTTAGGGGATTTATGACGTATTAAAAAAAACTACTTACTAGATCTCGTTCAAACCAATTTTCGGTGAAAGTTTGCATGGTAATGTACATCATATATTTTTTTTAGTTTTATCATTATCTTATTTTAGAAGTTACGGGGGGGAGGGGACGGGACACATTTTACCACTTTGGAAGTGTCTCTCGGCGCAAACTATTCAGTTTAGAAAAAAATGATATTAGAAACCTCAATATCATTTTTGGAGACCTATCCATAGATACCCCACACGTATGGGTTTGATGAAAAAAAATTTTTTTGAGTTTCAGTTTACAGTATGGGACCCCCAAAATTTATTGTTTTTTTTTTCTATTTTTGTGTGAAAATCTTAATGCGGTTCACAGTATACATCTACTTACCAAGTTTCAACAGTATAGTTCTTATAGTTTCGGAAAAAAGTGGCTGTGACATACGGACGGACAGACGGACGGACAGACAGACAGACATGACGAATCTACAAGGGTTCCGTTTTTTGCCATTTGGCTACGGAACCCTAAAACAGAGCTTAATTATTTGAATTTCTTAAAATTAACATAAATAACATGATCGCTAATTAGTGTTGAATAATTTTACGGTTGACTCACTTGTTTTAAGTCACTCGCGCGACATGTTTCGCAGAGCCTAGGTCTCCTTTCTCAAGCACTAACAGTGCGAGCAGCGTTCACGACCCATGTTCTCCGAAACATGTCGCGCGAGTGACTTAAAACAAGTGAGTCTAAACCGTAAAATTATTCAATGTTAGTATGTCTCACAACAGTTTAAATTCGATCGCTAATAGTGGTTTATATTACATTATATATGTGTATTTTTAAGTTGGCTTTAAATGCAGTAAGATTAATATTTTGAAGTTTGCTGTATGTAGTTAAGCAACTAGGAAACCCTAGGAATCATAGGGCTGCGTTTTTTTGGGGTGTGTAAGGCAGCGGGCTGAATAAAGGTTCGCCCCAGATACCGATGGAGTGACGAAGCTCTAAAAGACCTGGGGCCCGTTTCGCTAAAGCTTGTAACTTGTAATGCAAGTGGAAGTCCCTTTCTAGCTGTCAAAAAGTGACATCCGCTTGTATTACAAGTTACAAGCTTTTGAGAAACGGGCCCGGTCGGCACTCGGAGTAACCAATTAAGTGGCGGAATAGGGCTGAGTGGCGTTCTCTATTGTCAGAGGCCTAGATTCTTTTTGGGTCAGTGAGCCAGTAAAGTAAGTACTTAATATGTGACGTTATCTATGAAAAGGGACCTTATTGTCGATGGCGCTTACGCCATTATTAACGATGCTCCGATATAAATACAATGCCGCGCGACGCTGCATGTGCGGCGTAAGCGCCATCGACAATAAGGTCCCTTTTCATAGATAATGCCCCATATAAATAATCTCCCATCGAGGAAAGTCTGTCAAACAGCAGACGGCTACTGCTTGACAGACTTTCAAGCAGGGATGTTGCGAATATCCGCATCCGCATCCGCAACCGCGGAACTTCCGCATTATTTTCAACATCCGCATAAAATCGATGCGGATTTAATGCGGATGCGGATGTGGAACACGTCGGTACAGGAACGTCTTAGCATCGGCGTAAGTGCTAAACTGCTAGGTAATTTCGTCATTAGCCAAAAAAACCTATTAGAAATTTGCAGTCAAGCGTGAGTGGGACTTAATGTACGAAACCCTTGGAACGCGAGTCCGACTCGCACTTGGCCGGTTTTTTGAAATAAAAATTACTAAAATGTAATATTTGACGTTTTTTATGTACCTATCTTGACATCCGCATCCGCATTCGCATCCGCGGATGTGAGCCTTTAAAAATCCGCATCCGCGGATGTGAGCCTTTAAAAATCCGCATCCGCGGATGTCAAAAAATCGGCATCCGCAACATCCCTGCTTTCAAGCACCACCATCATCATAAATCAACAAAAAGACGGCTTTTTGTTGATTTATGATGATGGTAATTGTAGTTTACAAACATGAAAAAAGCGACGATATAGAAACTTGTAATATATTGGCAATGTAGGTTTATGACTAATGGAATTAGGCCACAATGCACCATGAACTTGTCGCGGTGTAACTGTTAGGCGCAGTACAATGACTACCAAGCAACGCTTAATTTTGTTGTATAAAAAAACTTCCACATTTGGAAAATCTATGTCACATTTTGTAAACTAAAAGTGACCACAACCTTGTGTATTCAAAGCTGGATTTGAACCAGCTTCATCTGCCACCACCATTGGCGACTGACACTATTACTCCTAGCCCAAACGGGGATATTTTGCATTCTTCTTCATTTTCTGAGTAAATGCAATCTTGGAAGATTTTTCGCCTTGGTGATAATCTGAAAAACTATCTTTCTCTTCCCTGCTACTGCTTCCTATCTTAGTCGCTAAGAGATTCTTGAGATTCTTGAGACTCTAAGAGATTAAGAGATTCTTCTTGAAGCGATATATTGCACATTTAGCATGTCTTGCTGCTATTATCGCGACTTCATACGCAAGTCGCGCTTGATTAACGAAGTTACGTGAGTTGAGACAAGATGTACAAGACGTGCCTGGTTTTACTATAACTAGAGACAAATCAAATTCTTATTTAAACTGAAATAAACGTAAAAATTGTTACTTCAGTGTCTTAAGCATTCCAGCAATAAGTACTGCGTTTATTACACTCAATATACTGTTCACAATTCTCAAATTATGTTTACAATTCGCCACAAATGCTACGGAGAACTTAAACTAAGCCATTAGATGGCCACCTTCAGTCTCTGAAGGCTGTTATGCCATAATGTGGACTCCGATATGGCTGTGTATGTTTTCCGTGATTGAATTGTGTTTTTACGGTATGTAGTTGAATTATTGTAACATGTGCAGTAATGGGTATCTTTCGTGATAACTGTAGGAGGCTCATTATTTAAGATTGTGAGTCGGTGTTCAAAGGTAGGAAATAAATTTATCAAATTTAAAAAAAATTGTGAGAAGACTAAGTTTCGATAGGTTATTTAAGCAGCTATATTTTTGAGTTTGATATTTTTATAATTTATAAAAAAAAAAATTAAAATTCTATTACATACTTGAATCTCAGTTGTGTCGCTTAACTTCAAACTCGGGTAAATCCATTCGACCCTCTCAGCAAATATCTAAACTATTATTACCTTTTCTTAAAACCAAAATCGCATAATCTGACAGATTAATGTACCCGTGTTTGAGGTTAAGCGACTTCAGTTGTTTAATTTATATTCCAGCGGCCTAGGTGCTTACAAATATCTGAGCACGCCTCTGTGTCAAGGCGTTAGAGTGCTTGTTCAGATATTGTGAACACCTTGGCCGCTCCGATATATCTGATGGCGACTGTACATTAGTGTTTATGTAATTACGTATTGAAAGTACGGACTATTATAGTTGTAATACTGGACTACAGTTTGGTAGTTTTACTGTATCCGACTAATAAACCAGAAAAGTGGATTTTTTTTGTTCAAGGGTCCTACGCTCAAAATGGGTCTGTGTGTAAACCTGGAGACGGCAATTGTACGGCGAAAGGTAAACCTTATCATATAATTATATAAAACCGTAAATAAACAACCCGCCCCTCTTGACGGTAAGTGGATACTGCAGCCTTTGGATTCTTGTAACGAGATGACATACAGGTTGGCTCAAAAATAGGTAGACAAAAATTTTTTTGGTATAAGTATTGTTGATAATGTTAACAAAGGCTTGCGTTTGTGTATCGAAGCCAAAGTTTTGAATACATTTGTTTTATCTAATCTAATACCTTTAAACGAGCAATTCTTGTTTATTTATTTATTTATTTATATATATATATATATATATATATATATTTCGGGGATCTCGGGAACGGCTCTAACGATTTCGATGAAATTTGCTATACGGGGGTTTTCGGGGGCGAAAAATCGATCTAGCTAGGTCTTATCTCTGGGAAAACGCGCATTTTCGAGTTTTTATATGTTTTCCGAGCGAAGCTCGGTCACCCAGATATTTTTAGTTAAATATGATTATCGTTTTAATTTTTAATGACGTTTTGTAAAAGATTAGTAAGTATGAAAACTATTCCAATTTTTTTTTAAACATATTTTTGGGCTAAATTTGTGTGTCTACCACTATGTCCTCTTTCGTTCTTGTAGGGATCTTTTAGGATGTAACTAGGAAAGCACTACGATGAGAAGCGGGATTTACATTTATTTTATATTGTTAGCATTCTTATAGTAACAATATTCTGACTTGTGAGTCGAGTAAAATAACAACATCAATATATTTTATCTGAAAAAGTCACCCGTGAAATTCATTTGACATGCTTTAATAGAACATTAAAATAATACTTTTTCGTAGTCATGGATAATGTTTATTATAGTTTTTCGATAAAGTTTTTTTTTAATTAGCCCTAAAATTATTCACGTTCGTTAATTCGATTCAAGTTTATTATTTAAATGAGTGAAGGGCAAACTGATTAATTAAATAATAATTATGTTTAGTTACGCGTAACTTTGTAAATTTTAGGTAAAATTAAGTACCTTCATAGAAGGCTTAATAACAAAAAGAGCTTCTGATGCCAAAAAAAATAAGATTAGCTTTTCGGTGACGGATAACCTCGTGAATACTCGTATCTGCGAAGAAATAAATGCATTTGTATTTGTATTTGAAGAAATTTAAAGGTGTTTAAATTAAATAGTTTAGTTTCCGACCCGCATTGGGCCAGCATGGGGACTATAGTCCAAGTCCTCTCACGCTAGAGATACCTGTGCCTGACAGTGGGACGTATATAGGCTGATTTTTATTATTAATAATTATGTAACAGAGTCACAATCGTCAATTTGTATTATTAGAAGGTTTCTAGGGTCCCACAGTGAACGGTGACAACGAGGAGAGGAGTGTCATGTCACAGGAATTTATATTTCCTGAGGTTGATAAAAAATAGGTTTTAGAAATTAAAATATGTTGCCCTTATCGAAGCAAACATCTTGGTATTCGATTTAGTTCTACTAGTGCGTTCATTTTATGGTTTCATACTTACTCAGTGGATTTGCTTACGTTAACGTGATGACAAGTCAAGAGGATATGGAAAAAGTGAAGTTTTTGACGTCAATAGGCTAGAGTGTTCGCTTATTATCATTGTAATCAGGAATGCCAAAAAAGGCTTCACTGACAGTTGATAATGTAAACCAAATCGGGGTGTTCTTTGTTATCTGCCTATCAATTCAGTTTAAAAAAAAACTATAAAAGGGAAAGATTGAAAAATCCACCTCCAAAGCCGAGATTAGACCTTGCTGCTGCTATGACATTTTTATCGATTTATTATTTTAATACAAATGCTTCAGAAAAATGGTTCAGATCTATTCTGACCAGCAAACAGCTTTGGCAATTGTCCTTAACCCCCAAAACTGCCCAGGCTCTTTGATAAGCTCGCAAGAGACCGCCTCTCTAAGATTAACCAGAAATAAGTTATGACCATTTTTATTCATGTTGATTTTTATTTGTTTAAATTTCTCGTAGGTATGTCAATCTCCCATCGAACAATGTCACCTCACCTCAAAAGGAAAAAATGGAATTAACCCAGTCTGTCTGTCTGACTGTCTGTCCACCATTCCCCCCTTTATCTCCGGAACAACTGGAACTAAAATTTTGAAAAAATACAAAAAATAGTTCTTTACTTATAGATGACAGAAAAACCTATTAGAAATGAGCAGTCAAGCGTGACTTAATGTACGGAACCCTTGGAACGCGAGTCCGACTCGCACTTGGCCGGTTTTCTTGCTACACAATCCACTATCACATTAGTTCTCTTAGATATGTTTCTTCGTGTGCTATCTTTCAGATAGCCTCAACCGTGGCGTATTGTCCTCCGGCTGCGTGGCGCACTACTTCCGTATATACGTGACGCGTAGAATACCTCCTCGTAACTACCTCTACTTCCACGAGGTTCTTCAGGGAGTGGAAGATTTGAGGAACTTTAACCCACTTACACCGGTAAGTTGTGTTCTTCCACTATTGCAATGTCTATAACCATCTCGATACAATCTCAGACTTATTTGTGTACCACGCGGGACCCCAAACCTCTTCGGAGACAATCTTATAAGAGACCGTCTCCCGAGGAATAACGTCATCGATAACTGTTGCCACTTTATTACAGACAGTTACGATGATAGATTATCCAATACTATCGACATATACTTATATCATACCTTCTCTTTGATCTACATGTATGATGTAATAGTATTTATAGTACGGCAATGCATTCCAGTCAGCAAAAACTGCCGCATTTTTGAAGAATGTAGGCGCGATTTTCACCTGTAGAAAGTTTTTAAATTCATCTTTTTGTACTATATTAAGTTTGCCCGGCTAAACAGTAATTTTTCCACTTACAGCCTAAATTCAGGATCGTGGGAGGAAAATCTATTGACATAAAGGATGCTCCATACCAAGTGCTGTATGGGGAATACTGTGGTGGAACCCTGATTGCACCGGAGTGGGTTCTCACGGCAGCTCATTGTAGGTAAGTACATTATATAATATTTAGAGATACCTAAGCTAATGGTATGAATGATGAACGAGTTAAATTATATGCACCCTGTCAAATAAGCGTGGATGAGAATTCTTAATTTAGCCTCGCTCTGTCCAACCCTTTTTCAAGAAACTTCAAGATTCGGTCCAATATGAAATAAAATATTAATTACTTAGAATTTTGACCAAAACTAAGTTTAAATGACACTCAGAGTTACTTGTACTTGACTGCATGGCTTCTTTCAATGGGTTAATACCTTTACCTCCTCTTCTAGATTTTGGGAAAGGTTTGAGAGATCTTTTCTTTGTCATGATTATGATGATGATTATTACCCATTTCCAGAGAAAAAGAAACCTTCGTCCTAGTCGGATCCACTTTCCGAAGCCTAGCCGTGCGCTACAACATCTGCGCTCACTTCACACACCCGCTCTGGACCATGAACAGTAAACTGCATCCTCATGATTGGGACTTCCAGTTGGTGCTGTTAGAGAAGCCTGTGCCTACTACGCCTATGTCAAGACCTATTGCTATAGGGAGGTTGACTGATGTGGTGCCTGGTGCCTTGGTGGCCGTCAGCGGGTGGGGACATACACAGTATAAGGTGAGATACTTGTGCTGCTGGACAGAACTGTGCCTACTACGCTAAAGTCTCAGCCTATTGCTATAGGGAGGTTGACCGATGTCGTGCCTGGTGCCATGGTGGCCGTCAGCGGGTGGGGACATACAAAGTATAAGGTGAGATACTTGTGTTACGGACAGAACTGTGCCTACTACGCCAAAGTCTCAGGATATAGGGAGGTTGACTGATGTGGTGCCTGTTGCCTTGGTGGCCGTCAGCGGGTGGGGACATACGCAGTATAAGGTGAGATACTTGTGCTGCTGGACAGAACTGTGCCTACTACGCTAAAGTCTCAGCCTATTGCTATAGGGAGGTTGACCGATGTCGTGCCTGGTGCCTTGGAGGCCGTCAGTGGATGTGGACATACGCAATGTAAGGTAAGTTATTAGCTGGTGATGTAGAAGCGGTTTTAAGATTGGATAACGCTCTGTTCTTGAAGGTTTGAATGTCGTATCGGTCCGGAAATACCGCAGGCAATAATTCATTCCAAGCGTAGCTGTGCATTGTGCAAGGCAGGAAATTTCTGGAGAAACGCACAGTTGAGGACTGCCAACCATCTAAGTGCTAAAGATGGAAAATGCTGTCGCGTAGAACGATAGCGGAAAAAAGCGGCAGGGATTAATCTAAACAATTCGAAGCTCTGCCTGTACATACTCGTAGGTATCTACCACAGAACAAGTAGAATGGCGATGCGAGCAGGGTACGTGTCGCCGCCGGTTTTGAGCAAACGCTCGCATGCTACTCGCCAGTGCTGACCGAAAACGAAGTAAACATGTCTTTTTGCGCCACAATAACGTTCAGATTAAGAAGCCAGACGTTAAATCTGTCTAAAGGAGGCGTATCCATTCGCCACGCACACAAGGCGCTAGCTAGTTTTTACTACCGTTGCGCGCGTGTTAGTAAATGTGGAGAGGAACGAGCGGCGACACCGGTTCCGATACTAACTGTGCGCGATAGCCATTCTAACCTCTTTAATATATTATGTTCTGTGGTATCTACGTAGCGCCAAGGAGTCAAGTTGTCTACGTCTAGATACTTTGCCAAATAAATTCATCTGTTAGTTACCCAATATTGGGTCATTGGACCATTATGATTTTGATTTACTTAAGTGATTTAGGCATAAAACCTTTTCGGGCCTTTCAAGCCCGTATTTGATTTTTACTATGAATATTTTATGATTTATCCTTTAGGATTAAAGTGAGATGAAGTGTGTAAAAATTGGATAGCATTAATATTCGTCTAGAACCGTAGAGCGGACGAAATGCCGAAGGTCGACCCATATCAATCGTGTTACTAAATTATCATAACCTCTACGAGTTTTTGGTTGGATTGTAAAAATATTAAATGTTACGCTTAGATAAATATGCTTTAGAAGTTCTATTACCTAATGGTACCGGTGAAAGAGGGGGAGGGGAAACAGGGGATGGAAAGATAACATAATTATAAGAAAAGAGATACCTATATTTTACCTACTGCCGCGTGCCGTCATTTATGTGCTTAGTGAGATAGATACTTTAGGTAAATAATAATCCATAATATACGAGCTGTATTTGACGAACAATATAGGTAACGCTTTTTTTTCATATGATGGGTAGGTTTATGTTTACGTAAATATGGTTAAAACAAAATAAGCATACGCTTGATCACTTGAATATATGCCACAATACATTTATGAAGGGGACAAACATAGATCATTATCGTAGATGAAACATATAATATGCAGTCGCCGTCAGTTATATCGGAGCAGCTGAAATGCTCTAAAATATCTGAACACGCACTTTGACGCCTTGACAATAGAAGCGTGTGCGCTGAACAGATTTAGATGAAATATGGAGATAGTCAAATCAGAAGGCCTGAGGAAGGACAGGATAGTTTTCATCAATCATCATGACAGACGAAATTGCGGGAAGAATCTAGTTCTAATAGCGGAGTCTATTTGATTACTCTAATATTTTAATACGTAGGTGTTTACGTCTGATTTTCATCAGAGAGTTATATGTTATATGTATATGAGTGTGTGTGTAGGTACATACAGATGTGCAATTTTTTTTAGGGATATTTTATTTCAGAAAAGCGCAATGCAAGACCATTTACGTCGTGTCTACGTACCGGTTATACCTGACGAGATCTGCAAGATACTGCCAAATGTGAATTATCACAACATTACGGAGCGTATGTTCTGTGCAGGCTTCCTGAATGGCACTAAGGACTCATGTCAAGTAAGACAAATACTGGTATTGATGTCGGCGGCCGACAGTGAAAATATAACTGCCTCGTTCCCTGAGTCGACGAAGCCCCGCTAGCGGGGCTCCTATTTCTGGTCAGTTAGCCCTTCGGGCATCTGAGGCAACCTAACGAGCCTATCCTACGTATCTATTGGTTTGATGTGACTACCGTCAAAGCATTACAAGGGCACTTTACGATCAGCCGCCGAAATTGATATTGATTGATACCATAATTTATTGATATCGATGGTCATTAATACTGGTAACTTATCGACAGTAACACGGTACTTGGTTCATGCTGCCGTGTGCAGATATCTTATTCGAATCAAATCAAATGTGCTTAGCATCCAAAAAACGTTTCCAAACATTTTACGTGACTACTGAAAAAGAAATAGACATATAAAATAGTTATTTGTACAACAAGAGATCAAAGTTTGATATTTCTTCGAGTGCTTATTTTGAGTCCCGTGCAAGCGAAAGATTCTATAGTAGATTCACGAGCGTAGCGAGTGAATCTAATTTAGAATCTTGAGCGTAGTAAGGGACTCAAAAGCGCACGAGATGTAAATAACTTTGATCTCGTGTAGTTCATAAAACTTTTCACCTCAGCAGTAAGAACATTTAGACAACCCGAAAAATGTAATCCTTCTTCATCACTTACCTATTTAGTCATGTTTCTTAAGATATACTAACAATTAAGTATAATTACCGCAATCAAACACAAAAACAAACAAACAAACGTAGTACATTTCAGTAAAATAGGTAATATATGAAAACAACGACCATCAATTGATTGACATTTGAATCGGCAACTTTTTTTTTGTAAAAAAAAAACATTGTAAGATACGGTCCGAATTACGGATACTTACTATTTGTAAACTATTGTAGAGATTCTTAAAAGTATAATTATTTATTTTACGTGATACGAGGGGCGTTCAAAATATTCTCGGTATTGATATCTTACGACCTCTTCTAAAATTTCTTTCGTTACTGGCCGCTAAGGTTTATTCATTGACATTAAAAAAAAGTATAATTCGAACCGAGATAGTCTTTTGTTTTTCTGCAATTGCTGAACAAACATGAACATCCTGTGCGAATTGACAATGTTAACTAAATTAGAACATCGATGCGTGATAAAATTCTTGACAAAACAGGGTAAAAATCAAAAAACCATAAAAGAGGAAATGGATTGTGTTTACCGTGAGTCTGCTCCTTCTTTATCTACCATTCAAAAGTGGTCAAGCGAGTTTAAACGCGGAAGGGAGAGTATTGAAGATGACCCTAGACCTGGCCGGCCTGTAGTAGCTACTTCACAAGAAAATATTGATAAAGTGGAAAAACTTATATTGGAAGATGGTCGAGTGAAGGTAAAATCTATAGCACAAGTAACCAATCTCTCTATTGGTACCGTACATGATATTATACATGACCATCTTAATATGTCAAAAGTAAGTGCAAGATGGGTTCCGCGAATGCTGACTCGGCTTCAGAAAGACATGCGTGTAGCTTGTTGTTCCGATTTTATTGACCTGTGCGGTGAAAATCCTGATGAGGTGCTGCAAAGAATAGTTACTGGAGATGAAACCTGGGTTCATCATTATGACCCAGAGAGTAAACAAGAGTCCATGCAGTGGCACATTAAGGGTTCAGCTCATCCCAAGAAGTTGAAGGTCATCCCTTCAGCTGGCAAGGTCATGGCCACGATATTTTGGGATTGTGAAGGAGTATTACTAATCGATTATAAAGAAAAAGGTGTAAATATCACAGGACAGTACTACGCTAACATTCTACGTCAATTAAAGGATGTAATTAAAGAAAAGAGGCGAGGAAAGTTAACCAAAGGTATTCTGCTTCTGCATGACAACGCCCCCGTCCATACTGCTCATATTGCCAAGGCAGCTATTGTTGAACGTGGGTTTAAAACTGTTACTCACCCACCGTATAGTCCGGACTTAGCCCCCAGCGACTTCTTTTTGCTCCCCAATCTTAAAAAGGATCTGCGTGGAAATAAATTTTCTGACGATGAAGCATTGAAGGCGGCAGTGGAGGAGCATTTTTACACGAAAGATAAAAAATATTTTTACGAGGGATTAAAAAAAATAATTGATCGATCTTTTAAGTGTATGAACATAGAGGGGGAGTATATTGAAAAATAAAAATATCAAACTTTTCGTACTTGTTTGTTTTCATTCTCATACCGAGAATATTTTGAATACCCCTCGTATACTGTGTATTTTTTGAGTTCATTATTTTAATCGTACAATAAATTACGTAAAATATAGTGTTTTTATCAGTTTTTATCAAATCTGAAACTTTATTTTTATTAATTACATACAGGGTGTTTGGCACATGTACCGACAACATTTTTTGAGGGATTTGTGGTGTCATTTCCTTCCCTTTCTTCCTTGGAACCTTGGTCCTAGGAGCCACGGATCTGGAGATACGATTTTTTTATTTTTTTCATAGTAGGTACTCTTCGTTAGTGTAGTTAGGCATGACAATAGCAAAGTTAAAACAACGGTAACAAAAGTCAAAAATAGCAACGTAGCAAACAACGTACGTAGTTAACAATTGACCGACGCAGCACAACCACATGCACTTCCGTGACGCCACTTAAAATTTGACTACCCTCAGATTTCAAACTAAACCTAGACTTTCCGTGTGTGCGACTTGGAGCGTTTCCATGTGTGCGTAACTTTTTAGAGCAACGATTAAACGATTACAAAGCGGATAATCGATTTTTTAACGAAACACAATTAGGTACACGACGAAGCTACCAGTATCAGCTAAATTAAATTTAGTTTAAATTTAAATTCAGTTTATTTGTAATAAAAAAGCCCATGGTTCGTTTTATGCTGAAATTTGTAACAAAAAACTATTATTTGAAAGCAGACAGGCCTAATGTAAGACTAACAAACAAAGTATGCATTTAAGACCATAAAAAAAAGTTAATGGGGCTTCGAAAATCAGATTTTGGATGATTTATGAAAAAAAATAAAAAAATCGTATCTCCAGATCCGTGGCTCCTAGGACCAAGGTTCCAAGGAAGAAAGGGAAGGAAATGACACCACAAACCCCCCAAAAAATTTTGTCGGTACATGTGCCAAACACCCTGTATTAAGAATTCATACTTGTATGTGTTTTGGAACGATGCGTTCTGACGGTTTTCGGGGGTCTATTATAAATCGTTAATATACCGTTGAATGTCGTTTGAAATTTTTTTTGTCTCTTTCTTTTTGCTAACGACGTGAAAGGGACAGAGATAATAAAATCCAAGTATTTCGAACTTGTATTAGACCCCGCATGTTGAAATGACATTTGAATATTAAGGTCACTTGAATGTCATTTTGTCTCACTCAGTGAGCAAAATGCCATTTTGCTCACTGTTTTTAAGTAGCAAAGTACCCTTGTTCGAGCCGCTGAGGTGAAAAATGAATTGTCTTAGGGACCATCATACGACGCGAGAAATAAAATGGGTAGATGTTTTTAGCCCATTAGATGATTTTCAAGGCTGCGCACGTTACCTTCCAAATTTTTTTTTATTGACAAAAATAAGCCAAACAAAATTTGAATAGGTACCTAGTTAAATCGTCAAGATAAGATAAAGATAAAAGATTTTTATTCGTGACGATCACAAAACATGTACGGACATGTACAGACAACAAAAGCAAGAAAAAAAGAAATCAATAAGTGTGCATCACGAAATGGACCCAACTCAGCATAATGCTAGCTATAAAGCCAGCGCTGGTCTTCCGTAGAGCCCATTCGGTGATGTCACGACAGATAACACATAAAGATACATAATAAAATACTACAAAGATACACAAAAGGAATAATTAAGAGAATAGAGAATACAAAAAAAAGGAAAAACATAGACAAGAATTTATAGTAATATTATTATAAATAGCTTGACCCTATATTATATTTTTTTCTTCCCAGGGTGATTCGGGTGGACCAGTCATATACAACGGAAAACTGATAGGCCTGGTCTCATTCGGAGTGGGCTGCGCGTTACCAGACCAGCCCGGAGTTTACAGCCGAATACCGTACGTCAGAGATTGGATCCGTGAGATCACGGGCCTACCGCTCTAATTTACCGGTATCGATACCAGAATAGAAATACCGGTATTATTTTTGGTATCATCTAACCAATTTACCAGTTTCGATACCAGGATAGGAAATACCGGTATTATTTCTGGTATCATCTAACTAATTTACCGGTTTCGATACCAGAATAGTAAATACCGGTATTATTTCTGGTATCATCTAATCTAACATGTTTATTAAGTTAATCAAAATAAAAACCCTAATGTTTTGATACCGATATTACAATATTCAATTCGAAAATCTAAAACCGCAGGAGTCTACAGCCGGTGTCGATACCAGAATAGACTTGATAGTTATCGGTATTTCTGTTTTAATCATTGGTATAATTTATCTGGTATTGATAAAGTGTTCTAATTAACATTATACACTGCAACAAAATGATGTTTAATTTTATAAAAAAATCATCACGAATTAACAGATAAATAAACACATTTGATACCGGTTTTGAGAAGCTATAATACCCAATGTAACATATTTATTTTTTAAGTTCACCAAATAAATAATTATTTATGACGATATTACCATGTTTAATTTGAGTATTTAAAACAGCAGGAATCTACAACTGAATTCCTTCCGTAATTACTTACTTACATTTTACATTGCCCAATAAGTTAGATGGCACATTTTAAAAATATCAATCTTAACAGAAACGTAGAATTTTGTATCCACGCGAACTTCAGGATATTTTCAGAATACACATGCAACACGATAAAATATTAGAATCACAGACGCTCTTGTCTATTTATATGACCTAGTTACGAAATATCGCCTTTATTACCTAAGCAATAGGGTCCTACACAAGCAGCGAATAGAAATATTCAGTGTGTGTATTGAGCAACATATTCCCTGCCTAAGGCCGCATAATTGAACGGAACTATGCGGCGCGATCACGAGTTGATTTTTCGTATTACCCACACATCCCTTCGAGGATGCACAGTGGGACACACGGGCCGATATCACAGCCATAAAAGTTGGTTTTGTTACGTAATATTAGATTTATCTATGCTAACTCTGCACCATATATAAATACTTTATTATTGGGACTTAAAAAGGCAAACTAAACAATAAAACTAAACTACATGCTTTATAAAGTGATAAAGTACCATAATGTGGGAGCACCATTATAGACGTCAATTTATTTGAAAATGTGATACAAGAAATTCGTAAAAGCTCTCAACTATAGTCCAATACTGCTACTATGGTCCACAAGCTCAAAAGGAAATTAAGTAGGTATCAATACCATAAAGTTCCTTTTGGTTTACTCCGAGTTGTTTCCTCCATTTACAGCCTTATTTTTAGAACTACAAAAAATACGGTAAAAGACACACCTGAACGAAAAAAATACCGGTATCGATACCGGTATCGATACCGGTACGGACCATAATTGGGAGCTTTGGACTATAGTTGGGAGGTTTTACTCGTTTTTTGTAGAACGCCGCGTTTTCACTCTAAATATTCACCCGTCTGTCCCCTCACATCTCAATCTGCATTCAGCTCAAGTCCGCGCGAGTGTTTTCCAAGCGTTTTCACCGCAGAACGAATACCAACACCCCCCTCCCCCCTATAGGGGTGATTTATTTACAGTGCCGTCTCGCGTTTATTTGACTGTTGTGATTTTGACAATGCATGCAGATTTGGGCTTGGCTGACGTAACGGAGGTTAGAGTTATTTATGAAGGCTGTACCAACTTATGACAGTCGAAAGATTTTATTTAAAAGTCTAAACTTTATATAACGATGTTGCTTATTAAAATAAATTATTTCACATTCACACCATGCACGAAACAAAGCACCAGAACATTATTGAAAAAAACGTAGACAGCAGTTAGCTTTTGGCACAAATTCTATTTAATAAATTGGATAGAACAAAAAAAGTAGATTACTTAACCATGGTTACGTCATGACGTCACTTGTTCTGTTTTCATATAAATTTTGGAAACTTATATTCTACTACGGTTTTCTTTCTTATCATAAGATCTTATTTTTCTAAAGTCAGGTAAAATGTATCATATGGCACTCGAACCTCAAGAACGAGCATTGACACAGCTTTCATCAAAACAGATGCAACCTAACCTAACCCACTCTCATAGAAAGTTATAAGATACTCAATTAATCACAGTCCTTCCTTTATCTTTAGCCTATAGTCATACAAAATAGGTAAGTTAAAGACAAAAAAAACTTAATTAAACTTAAATTTAATAGAAATACAACTTAGCTTTGATTGGGTTAACGCCACTAAGCAATTATTTTCCGCAAACCTCATTAAGACCGATACCGGTTTCATACCGGTACGAAACGACTGTTATTACCGATCTTAATTTACCCGCCGCGGGCCCTGGGGAAATATAGCCTTCGCAATCGATATAGGAGGCGTTATGTCTAGATTTTTCTACGAAGCAATACCGTGATGCTTGATAACTTTTTCATTTTGTTCATATAATGCACTAGAGTTAGACCATGATAAGTCTGCAACGATTTTGATAGGACACATATTTTTTTTTCTATAAGGATAGACTTTTATATCGCTCATGATTCTTAGTAGAAATAATAATAATAAGTATAACAATTTCCAAATAGGAATTAAAGTTGTGTACAACATTAAATACAATGGCTAACTTGCTTGATTTATTATTCATTTTTCTTTTAGTACATATTAAGTAGGTATATATTGAGCATGAGAATAAATGGTAACTAGGCACATTTGTAGCTATTTCGACTAAGCTTTACTTCGCAGACCTTTACTATACAGAAAAGTCAGAAGCCTAATAAAATTATTAAAGAGAGTAAAGTATTCGGAGTCTCAGCTAAACAAAATCTGCAAAAACCATTTGAATCCTACAAAATGTATTGAAAATAAATATATCTTCTAACTTCAGGCTTGGGAAGTTTCTCGGTTCGCCAATAATATGAAACCGTAAAAGTTAAATCGTTTTTGTAACTTGGACTAAGTTATGTTTATGAATTTGCCTATTCAATTACTTATAAGGTTTCAATAAAGAGATATGTATAATATATCTTTTGGCCAAGAAAACTTAAAATATAGATTAACAAAACAGATCCTTCGTTTATAATGCCTGTTTGGTACTAGGTTAGTGTATATTAATGTAGAACAGTTAGTTTCTGATTTTTCCTCTATGCACTATTTGGATGATACTAAATATTATTGAGGAACTAAAATTTAACCGACATGACTAGTGATTCTCAAAAGAAAGCTTAAAATCTCTTTCGTTATATGTTTTTTTTCTTTTCCTTAGCTCGTTTTTAACATGAAAGACTATGTTTTTGTCGAGGTTTCAGTTAAAAGCAAAATTTAGTGTATACCTATACTAAAACATTAAACACTCTTCTATTGTATTTATATAAGTACTTGTATATAGTAAATACTAATCTGTTTGTCCTGCAGTGTTGGCTAAATCCTCCTGAAACAGTCTGAGACCTGGATTAGGAACTAATTTCGGTTACGAACTAGATGACAGGTGCCTTGGTAAGACTAGTTATTAGGTACTCTGCCTTAACACTGTTAGGTTATCTCATATCATAAAGTTCATAAACCTTAGGAGTGTGGAAGACACGCAAACTTGGTACGCTTCGATGCAAATATTTTCCCGAAAAATAAAAAGCCGGCCAAGTGCGAGTTGGACTCGCGCACGGAGGGTTCCGCACCATCAACAAAAAATAGAGCAAAACAAGCAAAAAAAACAAGCAAAAAAACGGTCACCCATCCGTACTGACCCCGCCCGACGTTGCTTAACTTCGGTCAAAAATCACGTTTGTTGTATGGGAGCCCCACTTAAATCTTTATTTTATTCTGTTTTTAGTATTTGATACAGAAATACATCATCTGTGAAAATTTCAACTATCTAGCTATTACGGTTCGGGAGATACAGCCTGGTGACAGACGGACCGACGGACGGACGGACGGAGAGCGGAGTCTTAGTAATAGGGTCCCGTTTTTACCCTTTGGGTACGGAACCCTAAAAAAGATATTAAAATGTTTAATGTAAATTTGGCAGAATTAGAGTAGGCGTACCTAAAGCCAGGAAGTTAGAAGGGGACAACAGATATGGCGTGCCACGTGAAACTTGCTATGGTAGCAACGGCTATCTCGCGGGTTGTTACACTTTTTACCCTTTGTACTCATTGTTAGAAAACTTTTGGACATTTGTTTTATCTTTTGGGCACAAGGCACCTAAATCTGTGTATGACCCAATCCTTAAAATGTCTTGTCGGTTGACATTTCCCAACACAAAAAGGGTTAGTAAATGAATGCGGCGACAGGACACGTGAGTCTGTCACGTCCGTGCCGTCTGGTGGCGACGCAAAAACAATAAGTCCGCCTGTTCCATTAATAATTGCCACGGGGCCATAGAAACAGCGGGATTTTTATGAAGTTTTGGAAAAATTGTGGTAGTAACTAGATTACTCCACTGTCCGTCTGTCTGTCTGTCACCAGGCTGTATCTCATGAACCGTGATATTTAAGAAGTTGAAATTTTCACAGATGATGTATTTCTGTTGCCGCTATAACAACAAATACTAAAAAGTACGGAACCCTCGTGAGTCCGACTCGCACTTGTCCGGTTTTTGGATTAATCGTTTTACCTAGAATGGGCTCGCCTCAGGCCCAGGAGGACGATGCATAAATGCTTTAATACTCTATAGCTTTATTTTACGCGGGCGCGGTAGTTCACCAATGCGTTGGTCAAAAATGCACTCAATGGACAGTGGTCCATCACCTGAGAAAAATCTGCTGAAGTAAAATTGATACTGATTATAGTGGTTAAACATAGCAGCAGCTATTAATGCCATGAATGCACAAGAAGAGCTACAGTACGTACGGGAGAAATGGCGACGGATTGTGAAACTTGCCACCGGCCCTGATATGACGACCACGACCACTCTGACAGAAGAAGAAGAGCTTTATTTTACGGGTAAATTATAAAACTGACTTTTTTGTGATTGCGCATTGCGCTAGCTAGAATCCGCGGGTTGCATGGCCCCACATGTATGCAACGTCATTAATTATGAGTGCGTCATGCCGCCGTGTCACCTGGGTGACGCGTCACAAATGCATCAACCGAATTAACTGCTCGTGACGCTTTGCATATTAACGTAATCTAATCGTTGCTAATTTTGTGACATACTTGTCACACTGGTTAAAATGTATTATTGATATTATAGGTAAATGTAGGTACGAGTTTTAATGCTTGAGTGTTTGATATTTCATATTACATAAACTGCTAAACGGTTTTTTTATGATATAGGTGGCAAACGAGCAGGCGAATAGTCTGAGGGCAAGCAATTACCGACGCCCATGGACATCTGCAACACTAGAGGGCTCGCAAGTGCGTTTCCGGAAATTAAGATGGGAGTACACTCTTTTCTTGATGGTTTGAAGGTCGCATCGGTCCGGAAATACCGCGGGCGACGGTTCAGAACCGAGTAAATGAACGATGAACAGAGTAAACGAATAATATGTTTCAAATATGACAATGACGTAAAGGTGAATTATGTGTATTTTTAGTTTAGGTACTTAATTAATTCAGGTGATTTGAGCAGGATGCACAGAGAACTAAAGGGGAAATACCGCGGGTGACAGTTCATTCCACGGTTAAATTGATGTCAGTTGTCCTCAAATATGTATATACCAACGTAGGACTCCAAATAAGTCTGCAAACAAATATTGTTATTTGCGTTATCTATTTGGTATAGAAATCATTCCGAATAAAGAGAAAAATAGGGGGTTAATTATTGTAAGCAAGTGCCTTGTCAGTTATTACTGTTATTATTTAGGTATACTCATATCTATCTACAGTGTTTCAATGGTAATTGGTATGGACAGAGATTCAGTTAGTGGTAATTCGATTGCTCTCAGTTACGCGAACAGTCGGGGGCTGCTCTTATTTTACTTGTCATAACTTAAAAGCGTTAAATATGTATGACCCTAGAGAAAGGTACAGCTTAGGATTGCGAAGCCACTTTGAAAAAAAAACTGCTGAAGTAAAATTGATACTGGTTATAGTTGTTATTCATAGCAGCAGCTAATATTAATTTAAGATTTTTAGTCTTCTATCCTAGTCCATGCCTACGAAACAGGACGTCCCGGGTGCATGTCATGTTCATGTAAGGGCATATATCATAATATTTAACACTTTAAACTCTTGCGTTTTGTACACATATTTAATTACACAAACGGGTTTACCGCGATATAATTTCATTGTTTTTACCTTAAATTCCGACGTTTCAGCTTAGTTGCACCAGCTGTGGTCACGGAAAGACTGACAACCCATCGTGTACCCGCATGCGTCATACTTATAATACCACTTATTTATAGGCTTACGGTGTTATTCGGATGTCAATTGTAGCTGAATTACTGTTGTCACATTACTGCGACGGATTGGACGCGGCGCGGGCACTATCCTATCAATTTTCTTGATAAAATGGCTGACATTGGCCGCCGTATTACTGCGATTATGACATTTAATCCATCACTCATTTTATCAAGGAATTTGACACATAAAATAGAGACGCAAAAATAATGCAGCTATCGACATCCGAATGTCACCTCAAGTCTATAAATGTTGTAATAAGTAATATGCCGCTCGCGAGTACAAAGAGTTTTTCTTGAAAATGCACTCGCTTCGTGCTAGCTGCGCTGTGCATCCGTCCATTATAATGGTTCCCGGCAGAAGAATCTTGTTATTAAAACGAGGAATACGAAAATAATCTGCTTCTGCCAATCCCGAACCTCGGAGTGTTTTCGTGCTTTTTTCCGTAGATTCACCCATTTTTAATAGCAAATGTTTTATTCAAAGGGTCTGTGCTCAAATTAATCAAAATCTTTCCCTTTTATTTGGGCCATATTTCCGGATTGTCAATCGATTTCTTTTCTATCAGCGAGAGACAAAACCGTTTTGTTTTAATCTAAAAATGTGGATTTGCTTATTTTTATTGGGAATGAACTTTATGAGTTTGGATCTTAATTATAGAAATAATCACAAGGAGAGTTTCAAGAAACGATACTTTAAGAAAATAACTAAAGAAAGATGAAAACTGACTCTGGGTTTTGTTTGACTGTTTTTTTAATACCACGCCGGTGGCACACGAGAACACTATGTATTTCTCAAAAATGTCATTATTCTAATTCTTTATTTCAAGCAACTCTTTCCCATGTCGTCATTTCTCGTTAATTCATTTAAGCATTTAAAATGAGACTCAATTAATTTGAATGTTGCAGCGGAGGTGAACAAACCACGTCGAGCGCCGAACCGAAGCACGGTGGTTCATGTGCCCGAGAACTGTGGACAAAATAATATATTTTAACATTTTAAAAAGGCTGACAATTGCAAACTCTTCGTTGGGTTCAGCGTCAGACTTATTTGTCAATGATATTACATTTATTTACAAATTCAAAAATTCTTTTTTTGTATGATGTGTTAACTTGTTTATAATGAGATATTGCGGATCTCAATTAAGTGTACCACACGTGTAAAGCACGAAAGAATTCGTTCCATGGAAATGAAAATATTAATGACTAAAAAAAAATTCAAAAATTTACGTATAAGAAAATGTAATTTACTTTAGTTCTTTACTATGGTTCACAAAATTATTACAAACCCTATGTCGTTATTCAGATGTGTCTTTTTGTCCGTAAACGACAAGAATGGGTTTTTATTGTCATAAGTTTTACAGTTAAGGTACGGTAAATACGAGTAAGTGTGGGTGCGGGTAAAGTGTGGCTGGCCTTCACATTGGGTTCTGTTTAGAGTCTCTTCGGAAAGAGAAGAGTCGTGAAATGTACTGGGCCCCATACATGCCACGACTCTTCTCTTTCCGGACAGACTCTACACATTGATTAGTGCTTAGTGCAAGTTCATACATAGTCTGCCACTAAACGCAAGTAGCAAGTATCGTTTTGATTGTTGACCTTGGCACTTTTATTATGATTTGTCTAATTAGTCAATGCAAGCGGCCCACCGTGCGGCGGTCTAATGTTCCCGTCGAATTAATTTGATCCGCGTTCAATCAGCGAACTTGCCAGCTGATGGGTTCTCAATTCATTCATGGATCTCCGATTTGGGGTTGCTCCTATTAAGATTCCGAAATACTTGCAAGCGTATGATATAGTTAATAACCCTCGGCCAAAGAGGATGTAAGTAGAATATAAGTAGATAATGTAAATTGTCTGCCTCGGCGCAAAAACTGGGGTTATGAATGAATGAATGAATGAATGAAATCTTTTATTTCAGGCAACTAGTGGCCCATACTAAATACCTTAAAACTAGCATTACATTATGATTGCGATGCATTACGCAACCCCGCAGTGTCAGGGAACCGGCCGCGGAACCGCCGAAACTTGACACCCTTCGGCCAAAACTCCTCCTTGGTATTATGGAGGTTAGAGGTAAGAACAATCTCTTATGGGAGAACAGTTGCAAAAGTGTTCAGCTGGCAGCTGTAAACAATAGTTCGAAATCTC
The DNA here is from genome assembly GCF_948474715.1 of Cydia amplana. Lineage (NCBI taxonomy): Eukaryota > Metazoa > Arthropoda > Insecta > Lepidoptera > Tortricidae > Cydia > Cydia amplana. Next base: position 2,808,081 of record NC_086090.1, read on the forward strand.
TCCGGTGGCGTTAGGGTAGCACAAGGACAGACATGAACTTAGACGTTATGGACGGAGTGAAGTGCGCTGTCAGTGATTTGTTTTTTTTTATCAAAGTCATAAATTTGTTCGTGATGTATTATGGCGCCACCTATTTAAAGTTTTTTGATGGACACCTTTCATACACATAGATTGTCTATTTATTTGTTCTTACATTCAGTCATACATTCACTTATTCATTCATTCATTCACTAGTTCATTCATTTATTTTCGTGTAGTATATGCAAATACAATTTTGTTTAGCGACTCATACCGGAATATACTGTCGTTTCCAGACGAGGGAGCTAACTCGATCTCAGCGGCGATTGTAGCTGAATGTTACTGCGGCTAGACCCTGTGTAACTAGCGGTATGCCTATAATACGGTATTAAGCTCATTTATCAACATAACTTACATTTTCAGCGGTAAAAGAAAGCTCTCCAGGCAGTTCCTAGGTAATCGCGTATTTTCCTCGTGATTCTGTTGAATATTCTAGTCAATGGAAGCTTAAATCACTTGGTTTTACGGCCTAGTCCTTATCACAGGTATCCACGGTTAAATTAATTACTAAATAGCTTATTAGAAAGACAAAATAACAACAAGAATCTGATTGAGAAAATAAACAACATATTTGTTTGTTGACATTGACACTTTTGACAGATGTATTTGCAAGAAGCCATCTAGGTATCGTTTTAAACCGCAATATTCGAGCAAAAGCGTGGGGTAGATAAACAGTTACAATAATTAAATTATTAACTTATTTTTATGTTTAATACATTATGTTGAAAATAAATGCAAAATACTCCAATATGGACGTAATATTTGGATTCATAAAGGGAAAAATGACAACTCAAACGTTCTTTTGCTTGTTTTATTTGTGCGTGTGCGTAACTACGGATTAAAAATAACTTGATCAGCATTTTATTTTAGTTATTAGATTTTGAGCCTTAATATGTAGGACATAAGGCTTAAGTAAACAAAATAGGAATTGATACCTTTTTCTTTTGGGTTCTGTCGCCACTTTATTGTTCAGAAATAACTTTATTGGCGTTGGGAGATTATGAGCATTATTACAAGGAGCATAGGGGCTTGGTAAACAAATCGGGATTTAGGTCTTTTCTGTTAGAAGCTCCATGTCGCTAGTTTATTATTGCTTGCTGGAGAAATAACTTTGTCAGCATTAAAGGATTGTGGGCATTAATATGTAGAACATATGCCTTTTCCTAATAGTAAACAAACCGGAACTTATGATCTTTCTTCTCTAAACTGGATGACGCTTGTCGCCATTTCAACAGCATATAAGCCGGAGCGGGCATTGATTATGGGTTATTCTTTTTCTAATCTTCGGGCTAACGGTGTCTCTGGCTTTGGGCGTACATAATATCGGTGGGTAAAGTTTCGCTACTACTCTTACTATGTTTGATTTTGCCTGGATCTATCCTGGTGAATTTAAACTTGGTGAGAGTGTCTATGTTTGGTTTTACGGGGACAATATCGTCGTAACGCTGAATTTAGACTATGGTGGAGATTCTTTGCTCTCTTGTGTGTGGTTTTATTGTGAAGTTTCCTACACTGTGTTATTCCAAGTGCTTATCACGTTATGCAGGGACAATATCGTTGCATAGCAAGGGCTTGGAATTATATCTTTGTTTGATCTTACGGAAAGCGATTTTCGTAATGTTAAGCATGGATAATGGTGTTTCAGGGAATTTCACTTCTGTTTAGTTAGTGTTGTGAAGAGTATTTTTAAGTAACATTGAATTTAGTTATTTTAGTGTTTTGCTATGGGGATTTTTACTATTTTATTAAAGCCAGATCATTGTTTGGACTGACTGTTTGTCCGGCTGGGCAGCTTACCCCTTGCGGTGTTAAATGTGAGCTGTTCAGGAGTCTTTAGTTCCAAGTGTGAGAGAGCTTGGCTTCCCTTTTATACTTGCACAAGGGATGAGCATCTCCCTGGTTTCAAAGTCCAGCTGTTAGATGGATGTGGGGGCGTCTCGTGCGCGCCATCCGGAGTAATCTGGGCCCACTGAAGTCGGCAGTAATTGAGGCCAGGTCCCCGCTTAAATATATTTATCTATTTCGGTGCTCTGGTGCATGTTTGTGCTGGTTGCAGGGCGGGATTCTGTCGTGATTGATATTGTATACTCACAGTTTTGGTCATGGCAGGGTTTCGCTTGTGACTGATGCGGGTGTGTACTAGGAGTATTGAGCCAATCATATACACGGAATAGGGCGATCTACTTCCTACCTCTTAGCCCGCGGGCGTAGCGAAGGGGGATCAAGTCCACGAGCCTACAGGTTGCATATATCCCGGAATCGCTCGCCGGACGTTACAGTTTACATAGGGATACACTTGCGTATATTCCAAAGCACTAGGACGATGGTAAGTACGGACTGTGCTTTAGTTATACTAGAGTAGGGCCTAGGTGTAGGATTAGGGTAGAGACGCACACTATCATTAGGGAATTAGGGTCTAAAACCGATTTGTTTGGTATATATCCTCGTCTAAAATCTTCAAATATGGTTTCTTACTTATGAAATTATATGAAGTAAGGTGCTACTGCTTAAACTTATAATTTAATTGGGTAAAAGGGTATTTGCTATATAAAAATCATATTCTAATTTTATTTATTAAAACTTTGGTCTTCTGGAGTAAAGATGAAGTACTAAGTATCCCAATCAGGTTTCCAAGGTATTTACAAATCAAATTCTATAAATATCAAGTTGAGTTGTTAGGAATACAGTTTATTCTAAGATGGAACATCGAAGACAGACTGTTTAGGGAACCTTTGGCAGGCAGGAGTAATCCAAAGGGTGTTTTGAGAGAAATAATGCTTATCTTGATATTTCCTTTCATAATTTTCATAATAATCTTAGTACTTCGTTTATACGTGTCTAAAAATATAGCTTATAATTTAGTTCTGGGGAATGGAAATGGGATCAGTATCCCTTAGCTTTTGAAATAAAAAAAAAGATAAGTAAATTTGATGACTGATGAATACTTATCACTTCTCTTCATAGTCATCTAGCTACGCATATGTTCCGAAGTGGTGGTCATAGCCCGTCTGGCTAACAATGTAGGGTAGGTGTTCCGCAACTAACCTTGCTGTTCGGACTAGGAGCCCCCAGTCCTGCATCGAGCATTTGGGTAGCATATTTCGTATAAGAAGCTGGTAGTTAATTATCAACTTGAAATGCTAGGATGTAAATGGGCTTACCCCAGGAGTGCTACTCATATGTTATCCCGGAGGCTTAATAGATTGTAGCAGGCTTTTACCAACCACATTTTTAAACTCATAATTTACAAAAGATATAATTTCATATTTATACTTTCATATATGCTGCTTTACTTATTCGTCAATCTAGTAGTTTTAGTAATATCATTTACATTACACCATAAAATCATTTAATTTCTGAAATCGTACTAAAATTGGTTCATCTATTTCTTAGCATCGTTATAAATTACATTTATCTCAATAAATATCTGCTCATTTAAACCTAGGTATTATTTAAATAAAACTAGAGTCAAAAATTTAGCTAGTATTCATTAAAGAACCTAGGTTCCTGCGGTACATTTCGAGGGGGGTCCTAACCCTAGACTAGACGATCACGTGGCCAAATTTCAGGGGTTAATTTTCAGTAAGTGGGGTAATTTTAGCGTTGGTTTAAGTTTTAGTAAGGGTATATATTGGGGGGGAAGTGACACCTGTCTCAGGCTAAACGAGGCCAGATAATAATATTTATTCATTTATTTACTTATACAATCATTCTTTCATCCATTCATTCTATGATTATAACATTATTTCAATCGTTAATTCTAATTCATTCATTTGTTTACTTAATTCGTACATTAATTTATTTTATAAATTCCATCATTAATTGACTCATACATAATTTTTTTGTTTTATTCATTTATTAATTCATTCACTCATTTATTTATTTATTTCCGTGTAGTATATGCAAATACAATTTGAAGGGTACACGGAAAGAACATGTCTAGTCACTTTAGTAACATTTTGAGTAATCACGATTTTAAAATATGGAACATTGTCAAAATGTATGCTAATTCAGTGACCAGGTTTTTTGAACTAAAAATAGTTTTTTTTTACATATATTATACAGTGGTAGCAAAAAATATAGCTAATAGTTCATTAAGAGCTCTACATTTTGAGATAAAAATCTAATTTTACGAAAAATGTGACTAGACATGTTCTTTTTGTGTACCCTTCATTTTGTTTTGTTTAGCGACTCATACCGGAATATACTGTCGTTGCCAGACGAGGAAGCAAACTCGATCTCAGCGGCGATTGTAGCTGAATGTTGCTGCGGCTAGACCCTGTCTCAGGCAAAACGAGGCCAAATAATATTTATTCATTTATTTACTTATACAATCATTCTTTCCTTCATTCATTCTATGATTATAACATTATTTCAAATATTAATTAGATTATTCATTCATTTATTTACTTAATTCGTACATTCATTCATTCAGTCTATCATTCATTTATAAATTCTATCATTGATTGACTCATACATTATTATTTTCTTTTATTCATTTATTAATTCATTCACTCGTTCATTTATTTATTCACGTGTAGTATATGCAAATACAATTTTGTTTGGCGACTCATACCGGAATATACTGTCGTTACCAGACGAGGGAGCTAACTCGATCTCAGCGGCGATTGTTGCTGAATGTTGCTGCGGCTAGACCCTGTCTCAGGCAAAACGAGGCCAGCAATTAATAATAATTATTCATTTATTTACTCATACAATCATTCTTTCATCCGTTCATTCTATGATTAAAAAAATATTTCAATCATTAATTCTATTATTCATTAATTTATTTACTTAATTCGTACATTCATTCATTCAGTCTATCATTTATTTATAAATTCTATCATTAATTGACTCATACATTATTCTTTTCTTTTATTCATTTATTAATTCATTCACTCGTTTATTTATTTATTTCCGTGTAGTATATGCAAATACAATTTGAAGGGTACACGGAAAGAACATGTCTACTACTTTAGTAACATTTTGAGTAATCACGATTTTAAAATATGGAACATTGTCAAAATTTATGCTAATTCCGTGACCAGGTTTTTTGAACTAAAAATAGTTTTTTTTACATATATTATACAGTGGTAGCAAAAAATATAGCTAATAGTTAATTAAGAGCTCTACATTTTGAGATAAATATCTAATTTTCCGAAAAATGTGACTAGACATGTTACTGAATACTGAATACTGAATACTGATTTTTATTGGTAAAAATAAAAGTACATTTTACAAGTCAAAATTAAGTAAATACAAATTATACAAGTAATAAAATAATTATAGTTCAATATAAAATAACAATAACATACAATTATAATTTTCGTTTCGCTGTGTTGGGTCAATGATCTTTGGTTAAGGTTATACACATATGAACTCATCAATTGAGTAGCATGCGTGTTCAACAAGCAATAATTTAAGATTGTTTTTGAAACAACGTGTTTTTGTTTGATTGTGTTCTTTCCGTGTACCCTTCATTTTGTTTTGTTTAGCGACTCATACCGGAATATACTGTCGTTTCCAGACGAGGGAGCTAACTCGATCTCAGCGGCGATTGTAGCTGAATGTTGCTGCGGCTTGGGGCTGTCTCAGGCAAGAGTTATATAATAATGTATTCATATTATAAAATTAATTATCCAGCGAATAGGTAGTCAAATCACTACACATTATAAAACAAAGCCCCCGCCGCGTCTGTCCGTTTGTGTATATGTAATAGAGTGATTATTGTGGAAGGTTTGGGTATATAATTAATAGGTATATAACACGCCGCAAACTATACTTAACTACCTATTTATTTCAGAATTCATTTCTACCTACATTCGTCCTCCGTTCAGCAAAATATCGGAGTATTGTGCCGAGCAAATACGGATGAAAATAATCAGGACATGTGAAATCACTGTATTTATATGACATACGAATACAAACATACATTAAATATAGGTATTTATACCTATTAACTACTGTACGAGTATGTTATGTGTGTTCTCAATATCTACTGCAAAAACAGTCAGCTTAAAGAAGTATTCTTCCTTTGCGTAATATCGGTTATTAATCACTACATAATATAAAACAAACTCGCTTCCCGCTGTCTGTCTGTCCCTATGGATGCTTAGATCTTTAAAACTACGCAACGGATTTTGATGCGGTTATTTTAATAGATAGAGTGATTCAAGAGGAAGCTCTATGTACCCGTGCGAAGCCAGGGCGAGTCGCTAGTCTAAAATAAATCATAATTCTTTAGATATGTTAATTCTTTTTAAGCCAGAAACAGCTAAAATCATAGTGCAGTCCGAGTTTTGTTTTAAAAATAGATATTAGCACGCGTTTACTTTTTATCTTTCACATTTTAAGTGTATTTTTCCAAAGGCTTTGTATGAAACCAGTATAATGTTCCGTTTAAACTCCTGAAGCCCCTAGACATGTATTTGCCGGACAGTTTAAAGCTAAAATTTTAGCCAAAGGCATTATTCCAAACACTTACAGAACAGAGCACAGGCTAGGTAAAAGATTAGTTCCACTAATTTTCTGCCCCAGCGCGCATGCATGAAGGATGTCAACTTGCGACCTACGCGGGTGTCATGTACTGACTATATATTCTACTAATAACTTCTAAAATGGCTCCTCTACACGATGGCGCTGGACCAGCGAGATGGCCATGTGATGGTTGAGAGCACGCACTATGGAATGGGCCACGACGTGTCGATGCGTACGCATCATCGCTGGCCCACTACCTTGATGTGCGGACGAAAAACCGACACCGTGGCCATCCCATCGCCATCCTCACTACACACTGGCCCATCTTAGAGGAGCCATAATGCACATGACTTTTAATGTTAAATAAATGAAATAAAGAATTACTGTAGCGGCATTAACGGAGAAAAACGGTGCTATGTATATGACGCTTAGCTCAGACGGATCTCGAGGTCATGATACACTGGATTGTCTCATCCAATCTTATGTAAGCAATAGTAACACGGCCTTGCCAGGTCGCGTTACGGCCTTAGGGAAAACGGGCGAGAGAAGCGTTAGAACGGGCTGTGTATTCCCATCGGTGGCAAGAGCACGGGGCAGTTGAGTTGATAGGTGAGTACTGCGAGAGGTTGCATTAAAGATGACTCACGCTAGACCAGGCCGGGGCCGGGCCACCTTGGGCACCTCGTTTTATCGAAAGCACCACGTGATCACCGATCAGCTGTTAGAAAATGACGTGTCGGACGCCTCAGCCGACATCCTTTATTATTATACTAGCGACTCGCCCCGGCTTCGCACGGATTAACAAATTACACATAATCCTTTCTCTTGAATCACTCTATCTATTAAAAAAAACCGCATCAAAATCCGTTGCGTAAAGATCTAAGCATCATACAGACAGACAGACAGGGAAGCGACTTTGTTTTATACTATGTAGTGATTGTGTATTTTGTAAGTAAAAATTAACCGTTATAAACTCCGGTTAAGCTAACTTTGCATCGACTTGAATAGAACAAAGTGTGGTAGTGTCATTATGAACGTCATATTTTGATAGAAATTTGTCTTTAATGGTGACATTGTCACATTTTTTAATTGCAAATCCCGTGCAGATAGCTTGGTCCGAATCTAGCTTAAAAGGAGCTTAAATTCTTTATTCTGTAGGTATTTCGAAACAGTGTAACGATCAAACACCGAACAATACTTTAAAACGAGACAACGACGCGACATCTGTCGGCGACCCGGCGAAAACGACACAGTAATAGAATGTCACTGCTGCAATGCACAGCGTAGACAAACAACAGTGCTTCACCCATAAACTGAAATAGGTAGATTACTAAAGAAAAAGTGACCAATCCCTCCTGTGGCAGAGGCCGGATTAGAACCAGGGACTTCAGCTTAAACGATTCGACGAACGAAACGATCCCACGATTTTCATCGATTTTTGACAAGTTTTAAGACATCGCTCCTACATTTGCACTACAGATATAATTACATATAAGACAAACGGCTCTCGGTCCTTCAATATTTTTTCTCCATCCTTGTCTACCGGATTTTGAAAGAAAAAAACAGTATTTTTTTATGATTATTTTAAACATTGTGTAAAAAAACTCTGCTTTACTCGTTATGAGAGTACTATTTTATCATCTTCGATTTTTATTTCAGAGTTTTATTTTTGTATCATATGGGTGGTAAATAAGCATACATCCCACCAGATAGTAAGCGATTGTCGTGTTTATGTTGCATGTACGTGTCATAATACGGATCGACAGATGTACTAAAACGAAATTAATAAGCGTTCCGTTATTTTTTTCCTTTTGGAACCCGAAAAACCCGCTGTATGTGCTATTGCCGCCATTATTGGACTAAAGTGTCATTCTATGGAACCTGCTAACTATATAAACAAACTGCCATATTCTCTGAATGTCAATTTACTAGTGACTTTTGTTTTAAATAGTTCGCAAGTTCCATACCTATAAAGATACTTTACCATTGGACTTGGTACGCTATGTGGTAATCGGCGTGTCACTCCGCGTAGCCGGACAGCATACTGTCACTTAAACACGTTGTAAAAGCTCTACTATTTATATTGTTTACAGTATTTTTATTTTATTTTGGTCCTTCTTTGTAACCGGTTTTACGGTGTTACGTAACCTAACTTAAACTTTTGAAAGGCAAAAGCTGGGGCTTCAGTCAAAGGTAAACCTAAAGGTTTAGGTTAATAATTTAATATCATATTCATTAAAATATTATTTACATAAAATGGACTGTATATGGGTAACCATTCAAACTATTCAAAGTGACTGCAGCTGCATTATCTAAATTTCTTTGTCAAAATAAGTGACCTACACATTACTGTCGCAATTACTTATGACGTTCATTCCGTCAGTTTTTATCATGGAAATTGACATCCAACCGTCACCTTTAAAATAGCTGGTGGCAAAGACGGACCACGCTAAGTCTGCACCGCTATACTTCACTTGGAACGTGACGGATCGACGGATACAAAACATAGCTCATTGATTTTCTTGTTAACATTCTTTTGATATACTAGTTAGACTCTTGACGAGATTTCTCTGAGTCCTGTCTCAAAAACCTCTTAGGCCTACTTGCACCATCCCGCTAACCCGGGGTTAGCGGTAATTCCAGGCCCATGGTAATTCCAGGTTTAACCGGTTAACCCCGGGTTAGTGGTATGCTGCAAGTGGGCCTTAATTAGATACCTGGCATCCTGTCACACGTAATGTTCCCCTGCCATTTCCTCACGTATCCAATACGTGTAATTTTCAATCAAGAACCAGTGGGCCGCGCGTATTGCCCTCGCGAATGGACAGACGTGACAAGCCAATTAGATATAGATTTTTTTCTCACAACTGGACGTTGCTATGAGCTGTAGATATAGATAGTTGTGACTTTTCTCACACGATTTCACAAATAAAGGATGACTCACGCTAGATCGGGCCGTGCCCGGGCCGGAGCTTCCGGAACTTCGTTTTCTACGGAAAACACCACGTGATCACCGATCAGTCGTCATAGAAAATTACATGTCGGACGCTTCGGCCCGGGCACGGCCCGGTCTAGCGTGAGTCATCCTTATAGGTTATAGATATTCAAATTGTGACTGCAGCAGCAGTTACTGTGGCAAAGTACAAGATGACACAGAAACCAAATTCCTTTAAAGTTCATAATCATTTATTTACAAACAAGATATATACAGTGTATGACTAAAATAAATTAAAAACTAGCTTAAATCTAAAATAGGCCCTTGAGGCATTGTACCAAGGATGCTGGCGACATTTCCTCGCTGTACCGCAATGCTGATACGTTGTGCGAGGTAGCCGCCAGCTCTTCGGTCACCAAGTTATGTCAACCAGACGCTTCGCGATTTCTGCGAATAAAACAGTAATGCACCTACAGTTGAAATCCGAACGTCACCTTTAAAATAGCTGGTGGCATAGACCGACCACGCTAAGTCTGCACCGCCATACTTCAATTGAAACGTGACGGACCGACGGATACAAAACATAGCTCATTTCCTTTAATATGTACATAGACTATACTCGTATACCTTCCTATAGTCAGGCAAAAATCCCACTGGCCCCTGGAGCTGGAAAGCCATCGCAGAAAACGCCTCAAATATTTACCACATTCTTTGTTACGGCATAAATTATTCCTAGTCTATATTACCTTTGCTTACTGACCTTAGGTAAGCGTTTGACTCAATTAACCAGTGTAAATTAACCTCTACACCGATAACAAAAATGCTTAAGCGTAAACTGGTTGGACAAAGATCTGTGGTTATGACAAGCTCGTCTTATCCCTTTCCGACTTATGACGAGTTCTGACCGGTGTAGATACACTTTCAAGATTCAGAAAATGGTAGGTAAAGATTGTATGTGCTTATGTGAGTAGAGTTTGTTAAGTAACGAAGCACTTTTTAAATAAACAAGTTTTCCAATCTTCGATTAGTCTACGAAACATTGATATGCGGTATAAGGACACATTTTTACAGTACATCTGGTGCTCCATTACGACACACTGTGCTATAATAAGCACATTACGTAACTACGTCGAAAATTAAAACGGCCGTATGTACTGTATATAAATGGATTGTCCGTTCTATTTCTTTAATGAGATTTAATCATTCTAAAAAGTACTGTATAAAAAAAATACTACTTACTTTCTAAGATTCTACACAATTTTAGGACAATATTTACAGGGTTTCTTCAATGACTTACTCAAATAAAGCCAACTGATTACGTCACAACTGGGCCAATTTCGCACACCCCTAAAAAGCGTCGTCGAGTGAGTTGTTTCCCAATCAGCCTCATGCATTATTTACCAGCATGGGGGAAAGTAGTTTCGCCTTACTTTGGAATTTACCTAATGATCCTTGAAAGACGTTTTGAACACGTGGCTTTTGCAATAGATCGATATTTTGGGCAATGGGGGACACACTCCTGACTTCGGGCAAACTCGGCTCTGTTCGGCTCAACATTGCTCCGAGCAATTATTAGGGTTGACACAGTTTGACGTCCCTTTGCGTGCACGACCACAGATAAGATAATCACTTGAATTTTGATAACCCTAAATAGCCGAAAGGGATAGAGCCTTAAGTTAGAAAGGGATATCATGATTCGACCCTGAATCGCTGTCAAACTTCGCTTTTGTAGGAAGTGTCCTTTCTGTACGGTAGTACTATTACTTATTCTGTGTTTTGGGTAAATAAATAATAAACATAAAGAAAAGGTAACATTCGGCAACCATGGGAATGACGCTTGACATTTGGAATTATATTAAACAGTAATATAAAAGCTGGAACTTGTAAAAAAGGCTGATTCCCGCTTCACCGAATTTTAGATGAATCTGATACGGAGCATACCCATCAGTAACAAACCAGTTTTTTAGTTCCCCTTTCAGTCTTCAGGGAAATAAAAGTAAGTAAGGATATGCTTACACAATGCTCATTTACTAATGCATGGTTTTAAAATTATTTTCTTGTTTTCATTCTAACGTACTTTTGGCAATATTAAAACACATCTAGCCTCTAGCGGCCCACCGTACAAGGTAAATTGCCAGTCGAATTTGAATCAAAGGTATGAGAATATAGAGTTGAATTTGTTTTATTGAATAGATTACGAACGGGTCACCCACATATTTTAAGCCAAGTATTCAATATGTCTGTGTCTCACGGAAGTTTTGTTATTAAAATTGAATTTGTTTTGTTTTAAAATCGAACGAAACAAAACAAAAGCAAATGAGAGAAAGGAAATATAAAACACAAGTGATCCATTTTGATAACCCTTGATTACAATTTGTTTTTTTTTTATTTCATAGCAGTTTCCGTTTATATAAATACAGATGTAGTGCATATCTATTTTCCATCGTATTTGGGCGGTTTTTTTTTAAAGTTATCCCCTACACTTTTCTTTTAAATTTGGGATTTGTTATGTTATTTCTACTCAGAATCACGAGCTCTTTCTATCCTAATAGGAGAAAAAAAGTGTCCTAAGGTTTTTATTTCCATTCCGTCACCATTTTTCATAGACTTTGTATGGCGGTCGTGGAATGGAAAGATCGAAAAATGTATAGAAATTTTGGGCCACTTTTTTTCTCCTATTAGGATAGAAAGAACTCGTGATTCTGAGTAGAAATAACATAAAAAATCCCAAATTTGAAAAAAAGTGTAGGGGACAACTTTAAAAAAAATACGCCCATTTTCGCTGAACCGTATCTTGCTATTTCAGTCAGTCTTGGTACAAAAAGTACTAAGGTTGACTGAAGTAGTAAAATACGAACGTTTCCGAGAAAATACGATAGATAACAATAAAATTATGCACTACATATTCTGTAATATATCATACATATACCAACATACATACATATATCTTGTCGGTATTACCAACTGACCCTAGCGACCGCTGGAAATGCCAAGCGGCGGACCATGAATTCTCAAAGGAGGTTACATAATACAGACAGCCACTGCTCATGTGTACCTACTATCAAAGGCATATGTAACTCCGTATAAGATGAATAAAGTCTAAGGAAAAAACGTGCCTCGGAAAACAAGGAAAAGTAATTCTCGGATAGATGGCGCACACACATTTGGCCTATACTCGGCTAGATGGCGTTGACGACGTCGGTATATATTTAACAATTTTAACACATAGGTATCAGTGAAAGAACATGGGTCAAAATGATATAAAAATAATAAAATTATTTATCCATCGTGTGTACACAAAAACCCGAGCCAATTGAAATTACCCTAACCCACGGCGGCAGATTGACTACAACAGACAAATCTTTCAACAAAAAGAATCGATACGTACTTTTCCCTTGTCATTGCCAGTCTATCGCTGTTCTTCCGACCTTCCTAATGAAGACTTCTAGAAACTTACATAATACTGCGGAACCCAAAAACTGTTTATACCGGGAACTAAGTGATTGCAACATTAAGTCGCGACTCGCGCCGAATATGCCGTATGCATTATGCATCGCGCGCCTGCGCTCTGTGCCGGCTTCGTTCACACCGTTACCGCACGGCCATGGCTTTCGTGCGGAGGTTGCAGCGACCGGCCATATGTGCGAGCAAGAAACGGCGATCCGATCTTCCATTATAACCTATGGCCGCCGCTCGCCGCTGTCGCCACATCGTGATATCGTAGCTGGACCGTTATTCTGCTTTATCGCTATCCGAATATGTAGGTATTAATCTAACCTATTCAGTTCAGTATACTTTTATTTGCTTGTAAAAGTATGTTTAAGGTTACGAATTTTAAAAATCGAAAATAGACGTCGGTCATTACGGTGTGTTTGTTACTGGACTAACCCTACATACCCTTATTAACTTGTATCATTTGAATAGAAAAGTATAAATATTTTTATACCGATGTTGATAACTGGCACAGTCGGTAGGATACGAATTCTAAAAACCAAGATAAGATAAAGATAAAAAATAATTTATTCAAGTAGGCATATTACAATGCGCTTATGAACGTCAAATAAAGCTACACCGGGTCCAACCCTACACCTCTGATCCGAGAATAAAAGACGCTAGCTCTATAATGATTATGTAACCACGTTCAGTATGGTCTGAGAGAGTCCTTTCACTAATGAAATAGTCTATAAATCTTGTTACGGGGCTAACCCTACATACCCTTATTAACTTGTATGATTTGGACAGAAAAGTATAAATATTGTTAATCGAAGTTGGTAACTGGCGCAGTCGGTAGGTTACAAATTCTAAAAACTAAGAAACCAAAAACAAAGTCGTCAGCTGTATAATGGTTATGTAACCACGTTCAGTATGGTCTGAGAGAGTCCTTTCACTAATGAAATAGTCAATAAATCTGTGATATCGGCGATATCGCTTGTTACAGGGCTAACCCTACATACCCTTATTAACTTGTATGATTTGGACAGAAAAGTACAAATATTGTTACATATACCGAAGTTGGTAACTGGCGCCTGGTAGGCTACAAATTTAAAAAACAAAAAATAGACATCCGGGGCATTACCATGATGTTCTTATTGCGATTCTGTTCAGGACCTAAACTGAATCGCTAAAGGACGGAGCTTTGCGACTTATATAGCTCCGTCCTTTAGCGATTCAGTTTAGGTCCTGAACAGAATCGCAATAAGAACATCATGGTAAGATAAGAGAAAAAAAGATAAAAGATAGTTTATTCAAGTAGGCATAATTACAATGCGCTTATGAACGTCAAATAAAGTTACACCGGCTCCAACCCTACACCTCTGACCCGAGAAGATTTAAATCCCCCCTCAATTGGAGGAGGGTATCCCAATATGGGACCGGCAACAAACTCGGACCCTACTCGAAAACTAAGGCCCCAGCTCTATAATGGTTATGTAAGCACGTTCAGTACGGTGTGAGAGGTTCCCTACACTAATGAAATAGTCTATAAATCTGTGATATCGGCGACACCGCTTGTTACTGGGCTAACCTACTTACTCTTATTGGCTTTCTTTTATTGGGCCTCGTTAGCCGGGATGATTTCTACTGAGTTATGGGATGTCTTATTATAAAGCGGTGTCAGGCGTTTGGGGTTATTTATTTTTGAGTACCAGTGTGGCTACCACCAGTTTGGCATGACATAAATGCTATCGAGACCGTTACTTTCTATGCATCTCGCTCGTACTCGCATGTTAGTGCTAGTGATATATAACGTAGACGTTAGCGTTTAGATAGAAAAGGGGGGTGGAAGTTTGTATGGGAAATCGATAAAAAGCAGTTTGGGTAAAAATAAGCTATCCAAATTACTAACTCCACGCAGACTAAGTCGCTGGCAAAAGCTAGTTTAATATGTGCCTTGATAAAATTATCCTTTTGACGTTTTCTGCAGTAATGAAATCGGCTGCATTACTGCAGCAGTAGTTATATCACCGTGACATTACAGCCATGTTGCTAACTTGCTTACTGCCCGGATTTTTGATATTTGCGGTAGCAATTGTAGTCAGCAGTAATTACGCAAGCGGATGTCACTTTTTGACAGCTTTTGTTACAAAGGGACTTCCACTTGTATTAGGTACAAGTTACAAGCTTTTGAGAAACAGGCCCCTGGTGTAGTCTGAATCCGAATGACCACAATGACGATATATTAACAGCAACATTCTTAACTGTCCAACTTTGAACCTTAATGTATGTATAATAAGGTTCAATATCTGTCAGTGTGGATACACTGAGGGCCTACTGCGAACACCGAAGTTCGCAAATTGCACGTATCTTTCTCTTTTACTCTAATGAAGGCGTAATTAGAGTGACAGAGCAACATGCACGTAATGTGCGAGCTTCGGTAGGCCCTCTGGTCACATATGGCGACATCGTTATCCAGACATTCCACACGCCCCACATTAATATGGAGCTAATAGGGGTTTATTAATGTTAGAATTATTTAGCTGTCATGTTACGCTGTGCATGGGGCTTAGGGTTGCAAAATCCTTTTTAGGGTTTTAAATGAGTCTGTGCAATTAGGTCCGACGTTTGTTAAAACGTCAGCTTTGATGATGAATAGATACAAAATATATGGAAACATACAACGTGACCCATTTTTCATGCTCTTCGGTAAGTATTTTATTTATTTTTATATTCAGTATTCTCGTTAAAGAGGTTATATGAGTTCGGATGTTATCTATCGGATAATATATCGGATGTTATCTATCGGATTATTATTGGCGGGGTATTCTTGATTGGTGTATTCCACCTCCGAACTTGAAATTTAATTAGCTACTTGTTTTATTACTGTATCGTGGTAACCCACGACGACAGTATTTTACTCTATAAATTTTTGATGTGGTGTATAATGTTGGTACTTTTACAAATATGTAATATACATATTAATATTCTTTATTTGTATTTAAAGAAAACTTTTCCCTTTCTCATTGTCATTATTGCACCCACGGCACGGTTCTAAATGTGTCATGGCACTAGCTAAGTAAAGACAGTCAAATCAATTCCTTACTTTATTAAATACGTGATATAATCCATTTAAATTATTTTTTTATAGTTTGTAGCTTTCTAATAGAGCCCGACGGCTAATCCTATTGTCTATTGTTAAGTATGACCGCTCGTGCCACGTGCCACAACCACCTGCATAAATCGTTCGTTCACTTTACCCAGGTAATGGAATTACAACTCCTATGGAAATTGCAATAAGATTCAAAATGAACTAATGGATAAACATTTTGTTAGGATGTGTGTGGTCCGTTCAACTCCATAATCGAAGTACTGAGTGCCGGCGAGTCGAACGCTACAGAACCAGTCTAAAATGTGTCATCGAGATGCGTAACAAAGGCGCGTTATCGGAGAGCGCACCTACACTGGTTTTTTGAGCGTTGGACTAGCCCGCGCTCAGGTGCCAAATAGAATAATTAAGACCCTTTTTTGCAGGTAAGTAGCACGTGCGGTTTTACTGAACAATAGACAATAGGATTAGCCGTCGGGCTCTATTAGAAAGCTACAAACTATAGGTACTACATAATTTTATGCCGCCAAGAATGAAAAATTGTAAAAATTACGACATCGAAACTCGCGCTCATCTTGTAAATGTTAAGTTAATTGTTAATAAATATTAGCGAGCCGGCAATCTCATTAGCAGGCCCGGGATTACGGGCTTACCAGCTTTTTTGTCCCGTTGGCACGCTATCGGAAGGACTCCTGTTTAATTATTGTTTGTTTAAGAAGGACTTGACTAGATATACAGCTTGGTAAAATGGCTTGTACCTAGGACTTTTGGAAATTTAAATAGAATTTTGAATAAAATAAATCCCCGGATTTAAACTTTCACGATTTTTACACATTACTAAAATTGTACAACGGGACTTAACGCGTATCTAAATTTTAAGATTTACCTCCGACGTTTCGAGGACGACGTTGTCCCCGTGGTCTCGGAGAAGACTGGCTTAAGTTGACATCAGCATCTTCTAACCGTGCGTAATATTTTCCTCGTACGCGGATCCGCGCTCCGGCATACGACGGCTTATTTTAAGTCCCGTTGTACAATTTTAATAACAAATAAATACCCTATCTGTCATAAGCAGGCCTCGGAGTTTTTTTAGCACGGTAAGACTAAGGAGAGCTATGGAGTCTTTGTTAACATTAAAATTAAATTCATACTCATACTCATCCTCATTAATTAAGTTCGTCCGAATCGTTTTATAAATACTTAGACTACTTATATGTAATTAATTCTGTTTACATATATTTAATTAAATGTTATATTATAAAAAAGTAATAATATGTATATGTGTATGTTAATATTATTATATTACCCATATTGCAGTGTCATCGCTCCAATATTTTATTTAAGTACTTAACGTACCTACATACTATAATTACTGTTAAGATAAGGATATTGGTGTCTTGAAAATGATGCCCAATAATATAATATGTATATGTGTATGTTAATATTGTTATATTACCCATATTGCAGTGTCATCGCTCCAATATTTTATTTAAGTACTTAACGTACCTACATACTATAATTACTGTTAAGATATTGATATTGGTGTCTTGAAAATGATGCCCATGAATGCGACTTACGACGTTTATACTGCCCATTATGTGTGAACGAACTGTTTTGTAGACGTAAGGAAGAGTAACTGGTATGTATCCTCC
The DNA here is from genome assembly GCF_948474715.1 of Cydia amplana. Classification (NCBI taxonomy): domain Eukaryota; kingdom Metazoa; phylum Arthropoda; class Insecta; order Lepidoptera; family Tortricidae; genus Cydia; species Cydia amplana. The sequence continues at coordinate 2,825,764 of NC_086090.1, forward strand.
CGCCTTGGTTGTCTATGATGTTCGATCACGTTGACAATGTCTTGTGTTGGAAATATATTCTTTTGTCCTGACTAGAATCTAGAGTTTTATTCATGTTTATTTGAGGATTATTTCCATACTTTTCACATGGCGACGATGACTATCGGCACGTTAAGTGCATTTGAACCCAAAACGCAACAATGGGAAATATTCTGTAACAAGGTAAAACAGTTCATTTTGTTAAATGGAATAGATTCAGAGGACAAGAAACGGGCCGTATTATTGACTCATCTATCCGACGAAGCTTATCTTTTGCTCCGTAATTTACTTCATCCTAAGGTGGTAGAAAGTTCTACATTTGATGAGTTGATAGAAGCATTAAATAAACATCTGACTCCGAAACGTGCAACATTTGCGGACCTTAGTAAGTTCTATAACGCAATGCAAGCGGAGGCAGAAAGCGTGGAGGATTGGGCAGCGCGGCTGCGAGGCTTGGCTGTACACTGTGACTTTGCATCTTCTCTCGATAAGGTGTACCGCGACCGCTTCGTTCTCGGACTGAGACCAGGAAAGGTAAGAGATCGCGTGTGTGAACAAGATGCGGCGAAACTTACATTCGCCAAGGCCTTAGAAGTAGCGCAACAGACAGTGGTCGCGAGCCAGGCGCGCGCAACTACAGCTTGCGCTACGTCGACCGCTACTACAGTAATCAAGGAGGAACCCTTGTTGTGGACGCGCGCTACTCGAACTGGTGCGTCGGAGAAGGTACACAAGAAAGAAGACCGTTGCGCAGTCTGTGGCATGAAGAGCCACGCGGCCGAGACATGTCGGTACAAAAACTACCGCTGCCAAAGGTGCAAGGAGAAGGGCCATCTATTGAAAATGTGTAGTTCCAAGATTAAGTCCATTAACAATATTAATGTGGGGACAACCTCAAGTTCTGATGAAGCGGATTCAATTAGTAATTGTAAAGAATGTCAACTTTTTAACTTAAGGTCAGTTAATAACGAACCATTCCTAGTTCCTATTTTTCTTGATGACAATGTTAACCTTACCATGGAAATTGACTCTGGGTCAGGCACGAATGTAATGTCAAGCGAGCTCTATTTCAAACATTTTTCACACAAGAAACTTGTTAAAACAAATGTTAAAATGTGCTTTTACAACGGACATAAAATTTCGCCTTTAGGCCATTTTCACACACAAGCCAAATTTGAAGGGCGGTCACGAAATATTCGATTCTTTGTTGTCAAAAATGGCGGTTCCCCGTTACTTGGGCGAGAGTTTATGTCCACATTTGATATGACTATAACGTCTAAAACAAATAAAATTGATTTATTTCCAGCAAATAACCCGGAGATACAAGAATTGGTTAACAAGTATAAAGAATTATTTAACAAGGAATTAGGCTGTTATACACGATCGGAAGTTAATTTACGGTTGAAAGAAGGTACGAGTCCGAAATTTTGTAAAGCACGCCCTTTGCCTTTTGCCATTAAGGACACAGTTGAGGCCGAACTCGCAAGATTAGTTGAGGTTGGTATATTAGAACCAGTAAACCACTCTGAATACGCGACACCGATTGTACCGGTTCCGAAATCTAATGGTAGTATTAGGATATGTGCAGACTATTCTGTAACGTTAAACAAAGATATTCACGTTGATAAATACCCCTTGCCTAGGATCGAAGAGGTTTTTGCTAAATTAAGCAATGGTCAACATTACTCGAAATTAGACTGTAGTCAGGCCTACAATCAGATTAAATTATCAGAAGAGTCTCAAAAACTGACGACCATCAATACGACCAAGGGGTTGTTCATGTACAAGCGGCTCGTGTTTGGACTGGCGTGCGCTCCGGCGATTTTTCAGCGCACTATTGAGAACCTCTTGGCAGGAATTGAGGGTGTGACAGTTTTCCTTGATGACGTTTGTGTGACAGGTCCGACTAAAACTATACATTTAGAGAGATTAGAAAAAGTGTTTCAACGATTTCAGGAATCAGGTTTTCGATTAGAAAAAAGCAAATGCGCCTTTTTTCAGGACAGTGTTACATATTTGGGCCATATCATTAATAAAGATGGTCTACACAAATGTCCGAAAAAGGTGGAGGCAATCGCTAAAGTACCTAAGCCGTCTAATACAACAGAGTTAAAGCGATTTCTAGGTATGGTAAATTATTACCGGAATTTTGTTCCTAATGCTTCGACTATACTTGCGCCACTTCACGGACTATTGCGTGACGGAGCACCGTGGGTTTGGACGGATAAACAGCAGGAGGCTTTCGATTGGGTGAAGAGAGAACTAAGCAGCGATCGCGTGTTAGCACATTTCGACCCGACGGCACAACTGGTCCTGACCGTTGATGCTGGACCTGCGGGTCTTGGAGCTGTGTTAGCGCTAATCGACGCCGCTGGCTGTGAACGTCCGCTAGCTTTCGGTTCCCGCTCCCTTTCCCAGAGTGAACGCAATTATAGTCAACTGCAAAAGGAAGCGACTGCCATTGTCTTTGGTGTTAAACGCTTCCATCAATATCTGTACGGCAGACAGGATCCGTTTATTCTAAAGACTGACCACAAGCCCTTATTGGCAATCTTTGGCCAGAAAGGAGGCATGTCGGTGACCACAGCCTCACGTTTAGTAAGGTATGCAATATTCCTTTCTGCGTACAATTATAAAATTCATTACACATCGAGTAAGGAAAACGTGGTTGCTGATTTTTTTTCAAGGGCCCCGCTAGACAAGGTACCTCAAGAGGTTTCTCGAGACGAGTTAGAACATTGTTCACCCGCCTTGCATTCACTTCAATTAGAAGGATTGCCGGTCACTTACAAAGACATTCGCGAAGCGACGTCAAAAGATTCCGTGCTTAAAACCGTAGTTAAATATGTGAATGATGGCTGGCCACGTAAAATTGTATGCAAGAATATCTTACCTTACTTCTTATGTAAAACAGATCTGGAGTTAATCGATGGTTGTTTACTTAGAGGGCATCGAGTAGTAATACCCGCTAAGTACAGAAATGGTATTTTAAAAGAACTCCACCGGTCTCACCAAGGCATCGTTAAAACCAAGAGCGTTGCTCGTTCTCGGTTATGGTGGCCCGGCGTCGACCGCGACATCGAGCAGGCAGTAGGCGCTTGCCGCGTGTGCGTGGCGCTGCGACCTGCGCCGCCGCGCGCCGTACCTAAACCCTGGCCGCGACCCGCGGGACCGTGGACTAGGATACATATTGACTACATGACGGTCGCACAATCAACCTATTTAGTAGTCATTGACGCTTATAGCAAATGGCTAGAGTGTATTGATATGTCGAGTGGTACAACTACCAAACACTTGCTTATAAAATTAAACGAGTTGTGTTCTAGGTTCGGCCTCCCTGAAACGATTGTGTCCGATAATGACGTCAAAATAGCCTCTCAAGAATTTATTGATTGCTGTAAATTTAATGGTATCTCGTATCTTACTTCGCCAATTTATCATCCGTGCAGCAACGGACAAGCGGAGAATAGCGTTAAAACATGTAAAAAAATGATCAAAGCTATCTTAGATACTCAAACGTGTAAACATAAAATTAATGAAAAGCTTCAAGAATATCTGTTTGAGTATCGAAATACCGTACATTGCTCGACCGGCGCGTCCCCTGCGCGGTTGATGATGGGCCGTGACTTACGTTGTAGGTTAGACTTGTTACATCCACCGTGTAAAAAACAATCTGATGACTTAGAGAAACGTATACAAACTAGTGATGGTTCTAGGATATTTGCTGTGGATGATTTTGTATGGTGTCGCTCATATGTTAATAGGAAACCCGTGTGGCATAAGGGTAAAATATTAGAGAAGATAGGTAACCGGATGTATTTAGTTAAATTAGATATAAATAATTTAGTTTGTAAACGACATGTTGACCAGTTGAGGCGTTACGTTAGTAGCCCAGATGTAAACCTCGAGCGCGAGGTAGCAAATTCGTCACCCGTCTCTTCTACGCCATTCCAATTGATAGACGATGACCCCGCGGACGAGTGGCAAGACGCGACGGATGGGGAAGCGCAGGTAGATGTAGGAGAGCTGCCGCAACAGCTCGTGGAGAGGGAAGTGCCGCTGGCAGAGGTCGGAGAGCCCACACCTACAGTGACGGTGGAAGCAACAGAATTGTCACCACCGGCAGTTGAGGTCGAAGGCTTAGGGGATCGTGTCCTGAGACCCCGGAAGGTTGTAAATTATAAGGTTTAATGTTTGTTTCTGTTTGTTGTTATTTATGTATAACTTAGGAGCAGTATATTGATTTTAGTTAATAATGTTTATTTATGTCTTCCGGTTCTTCAGCTAAGGGTGGAGGAGCTGGTATGTATCCTCCCGCCTTGGTTGTCTATGATGTTCGATCACGTTGACAATGTCTTGTGTTGGAAATATATTCTTTTGTCCTGACTAGAATCTAGAGTTTTATTCATGTTTATTTGAGGATTATTTCCATACTTTTCAGTAACGCATAACTATTCTAAAATATTGTAGCTCTATATCAACCTTAATGAATAATAAACAGTTTTAATATCTATGGAATATCGTTTTAATATGTCGAATACGTATTACCAATGTTTATAATCATAGGTTGCATGTCTTAAGTACTTTTTTAAGTGATAGGCCACTTATGATTAAACCTCTTTACCTAAATATGTGTATGAGTAAATCAGATGTCACATTATGTCATGAATATATAGTTACGTATTTCGTTATTGTGATGATCGCTGATATTTATTAGGTCTAGAGCTGTACATAATTTACTTGTACTTAATTAATGAGGATGAGTATGAGTATGAACTTAATTTTAATGTTAACAAAGACTCCATAGCTCTCCTTAGTCTTACCATGCTAAAAAAACTCCGAGGCCTGGTCATAAGGCTAATGCCGCTGGTCGACCTGTTGGATGGGGTATTCTTATAGTTGGGGATTTTATAGGAAGTAGTAAGTTTAGTTGTATATTAAACTTATATCGACCGGGATTATGAACCATGATTACCGTTTGTATTGTTTTCGAGCTCCCGAAAGAAATCACGAAAGGTAATCACGGTTAAATTCATATCCCGGTTGATATAAGTCTAGTGAAACTAACCGCGAATCATTCAAAACTGTAAGTTTTATATTATTTTCTACTAGCTTGTTTAGGTAGGTACTTAGTTTATGTATTATTCAGTAGTAGTAAGGTTGTTAATTGTTAACAAATATTAGTGAGCGAGCAATCTCATTAGCAGGCCCGCGGGATTATCGGCTTACCCGATTTTTTGGTCCGTTGGCGATTGTATTATAAATATATTCTACAAAATAACTTTCATTGTGTAAGTAACTAAGAGTTCCAAAGTGGATACTTTCCTCTACTTAAAATAAATTATATCACACTGTGCACTAAATAAAGCACCAGATAATTATTTCAAAAACATAGATAGCAGTTATTTTTAAACACTATGTATACCTACCTTTTTTAATAACAAAACTTCCGTGAGACATTTAATATAATATATTTATTGTAATATATTTAATACTATTTATACCTATTTAATAAACCCGATTGCAATATAAAAAGTAGGCGAGTTGACCGTGACGTCACTACACACGTTTTCATATAAATTCCATATTGGCAAATCGTTTTGACAGTTCTAAAAAAGAAGCTGATTTGACTAGTAGGAAAGTAGTAGCCAATTCAAAAACAAAACAATGCTGCAATTCGTGTGCTATCAAAGTCGTTGCAGACTTATCTTGGTTTTACTCTAGTTCAGTTGGAACATAGAGAAATAAGTATGTAAGCTTACATATTTATCTATGGTTTGAGGTAGACATTCCATGAGACATAGACTTGTTTTGCTATGATGAAACATGACGGTACTTAGTATTACAAATGTGTTGTTATTACTAGCATCTTGTTTGCGCGGCAAATGTAACGAGTTCGTAAAAAACGATGTGCTTAGGTGTAGATGATATCTGTAATTGCTCATCTCTTAGCACAATTTATTATGGAACTATGTTAGCAAATGCGATGGTTCAGGAAAGAGGGTTCTGTGTCGATAAGGGCGATTATTTATTGTATTTTTGATATGTAGCAAGCAGAAAACGTTACAATCACTACCCATAAGGAAAAAGTTCCATAATTTCGTTGTTTGAGTTGCATCTATATTAATTACTAGCGACCCGCCCCGGCTTCGCACGGGTAAACATTCCTCTTGAATCACTCTATCTCTTAAAAAGACCCCATCAAAATCCGTTGCATAGTTTTAAAGATCTAAGCATACAGACAGACAGGGAAGCGACTTTGTTTTATACTAAGTATGTAGTGATAGTGATGATTGAAACTGTTAGAACGCCATCGCCATTTGACTTTGATCCTTATTCTTCCACTGAGACTAGGCCAAAGGTATGGTACAATCTTTTCGAGTGATGGCACCATTACCTTTGGCCTACTGTCGAGTAGATGGCGTTAATTTTTGACATTTCACAAATTGACACATATCAGTGACAAAATAAGGATCAAAGTCAAATGGCGTTCTAACAGTTTTAATATTTTGTCAAAAGATGGCAGTAAATGTACTGGGGCTACATAATTTGCCTTGACAGTAACTCTCTATTACTCTCTATTATCTTTGGTATAGTGTGACTTATAAAAAAAATATAGTAAAAAAAACACACACAGGCCACAAGTGTAAGTACCTACATACAAAAATAAACAACAAGGTTATTAAAAACATTCAAAATCCATAGTATTACAGTAGGTAATACTTTTTCCAGGCTAATCTACTCCTAGCATTTGCTCATAGAGTAAGACCAAAGAAAGTCTGCAGCGCTAGATTAAAAGTAGTTTTTAAAAATCAGTATGCGACAACACCACAGAAAATGGATTAAACAGTCTTGATACTTGTGAAATTTCTACCATATTTACCGTCTATGAAAAAATTAAGCTGTATGCACAGCTTAATTTTATGGTAAAATAAATTTCATTCCAACAATAGATGTCACTATTAATATGTAGACATATACTAATATTGATAAATAATATTGGGAGAATATGACATTTGGCTTCATCAAATGTTGATCAATTTTTTTTAGAAATTGAACTTTATTAATAACGTTAAATTTTAATGGCAATATGTCGGCGCATGTTCGAAAACATTTTTTATATAAATTTCAAATGAAGCTTTCTCAAACATAAGTGGAAATATTATCATTACGTTCGTAATAATAGGCTGCGAAACACCGTGTTGCGCGCGCTAAAGCGCGTCACAACCAAATCAACATTCTGCAGTTATTTAATCTTTGGTCACAATAACTCCAATTTTATTGCACCTCGGCTCAGAACAAGCATGCAGAATACAAGGAAGGCACGGAGCGACGAGCGACATAGCCTCCTCGTCTCAAAGCTAGCACACGACTGCCGGCCACGCCTTTTTCGAGCTACATATGCACAAAATGTTGAAAAATATTCGATTTCTTAAAAAAAAATATATTTATTAACATTATTCTACGTTGCATTTGTAGTATCTGTTAAAACAATTATTCTAGTTTAAAAATAACTTTAATCGAATAAACCGTTTACTAGAAATAGGCAAAGTTAGTCGCAAAACGGCCTGTCGTAATGTTCCTTTTTTGGAAAAACTATAAGTCATAGGGAACAAGTTAAACGTTGGAAATGTTGTACATAAAACGTAAAATCATATATATTTTTTTCATATTTTTTTGTTGAACCGTTAAGAAGATATAGACTCTAGAATGTTAGAGTTTTCGGCCAAAAACGGCGTCTAGCGCCTTAATAAGCTTTTGTAATATCCACGACGGCGGTAAATAGGTACAGAGGGCCTACCGCGAACACCGAAGTTCTCAATATACGGGCATATTTCTCTTTTACTCCCATTAAGGCGTAATTAGATTGACAGAGAAATTTCCCGCAATTTGCGAACTAAAGTTTTCGGAAAAACGAAATAAACCATTAAAACAATAAACATAAATATAAAAAAATAATTTTAGCTTTAACTAGTAGGTACCCATGCCGTGAGCATAAGCATGGAGGTTGTGGGTTCGAGCTCAAAACCCGGCTAGTGCTAGTACCAATGAGTTTCTCGAAATGTTAGAGGAAGTTCATAAGTATGCCTATACCTATTAGGTGTGTTCAATTTGCTGTGAAACCTTAGTCTAAACCAATATTATATTATCTAAGTAGGTACATATGGTGAAGTATTAAGATGTTTCATTCCACTTACCCGTCATCAACCCCAAATTTTGTAAACATTGTCGTTTTTCAGCTTGAATCGCCTCGTGCTGACTTTTTACATGTGTACAATTGTTCGTCATGCGGAAAAGTAACTCCCGCACGCCGGTTTTGTAAGGTTTCACCATGTTTATTCCGTTCATCACAAAACACAACGAATATTTAAACGATTTTGACAAACACATACCATAGTGCATGACGTTTACTGACTGCTAAAAAACATTGCCATATGTAGTTTTTTAATTCGCTGTCAAATTATTGCGCTGCAGACTTTCTTTGGTTTGACTCTACAATACGCCGCAGGCCTATCTCATTTGCGTGCCGCCATGATGCTAAGTAATCTGTACAGTCAGCGATGCATATGAATTGTGTATGATTTCATCTCCGCTAGTTCGCGGGATGAGTCCAAAGTTACGACATTTGTAACAAAACACCGTGGAGCGATAGAGAGGGGACGTTCTGTTTGTCGGTGTTCAACAAATTACTGACATGCCAGGCTCGAGATTGTCTATAGTTGCACGAGTGACTAAAAATACACTAGTAACCCGTCAACTCAGCATACTATTACTTATTCTGTGACTCAGCTTAACGTACCTGGTCATACAACGTGCAAATTTAGTACCTAATATTTTTAGCGTTCCGTACCTCAAAAGGAAAAAATGGAACCCTTATAGGTCTGTCTGTCCGACCATCCCGTCCTCCTTATCTCCGAAACGACTGGATCTAAAATTTTGAAAAAAATACATTAAATAGTTCTTTACCTATATAATAGATGACAGGAAAATCTATTAGACATGTGCAGTCAAGCGTGAGTCGGACTTAATGTACGGAACCCTTGGAACGCGAGTACGACTCGCACTTGGCCGGTTTTATTTACTTAATACATAAGTTTGTTTTCAATTACCTCATATTTTACTTCATTATATTCCAAGAGTAAATATTAAACTCATCTCGACTCATAATCGTTTATTTAGTCGGTGGAACGTCCCTAGTACGAAGGGAAGGAACAGGGTTCCGCATAATGCAATATCTCTAAATCCCATGAATACGGTATGACAGCGGATGCGGAGAACTGTGTTGGGGTGGGGCGACATTTCTAGCGTTTATCGACATTTTATAATATAATATGATAAAACAGGACCAAATTATGATGTGAATTTATCATAATAGGCGATGTCTGGGAGGAGCACTCTGCCAAGCCCCCAGATTTTCCTTTGGGTTTAGAATAAAATAATCGTCATTTATAATTTTCCTTCATTTCATATAGGTAGATAAAATACCTATGTCACCTTTCATAGTCGTATATTTAGTAGGTGGAACGTCCCATAGCACGAAGGGAAGGAGCAGGGTTCCGCATAATGCAATATCTCTAAATCCCATGAATACAGTATTACAGCGGAAGCGGAGAACTGTGTTGGGAGAGTGGGGCGACAGTGTTAGCGGTTATCGAACGCGCTTTAGAGCAGAAGATGGACTTATTTTGCTGAATAGTCAACTTGGTCGAGAAAGTTAAAGAGTGCTACATTGATAATACCTATCCTGCTACAAGACATAAGGCAATTTAAAAAAAAAAATTGATGTAAATAAGGCGGACTTAGTTCCTAAAGATGTTCTCTGCAAGTCAACCCTAAGGGCCAAACAGAAAAATATCAACGTGGGTATATAGTATTGCAGTATCTATAATAATCTATATGATCATAAATTTGCTAGTAACTTAACCCTGTTAGAATAATATAATCAGAACGCCGATTACCCACACATAACCGTCACGCTAAATGTGACGTACGGATGCCAATTACAGCTTTATTACTGTTGCGGCGTCGTTGTTGCCACCGCTGTGGCTGTTCATTGCCTCAATAAGTGACGGAATGAACGTCATACTCACGGTAGTACCTAATGCGGCCACAAACTTGCAGATACAGCGGCGATAACAATCACACCGCATCAGTAATGCAGTTGCAGTTGATTTCCGAACGCCACCTTAACAGAAACGATCAACTCCTTTCATTGCTGGCAATGTGACTCAAACTACTGCCCGCTTACACTGTGGCCCAACCTCGAGCTAGCCGTGATTTGCGGTATGGTCGTAAACTAGTTGTTACTCACCCTCGTAAAAACCGAAACTACTTGACAGACGGATAGTGCACGCTTTGTATTTATGAATAGTTTATTAAATATTTTATACAAGATACCGTATCTCTGATGTTGAGAAGGAAAACTAGTTGGAAGAAATACTAAACAAAATAAATCTTTGCCTAATTCAAACAGTTGATTATTCAGCAGGCATATTATGGATAGACTTATCCATATTCCACGTGATAATATATGTCACTTTTTAACACCACGTGATTGAAAGAGACGGGGACTGTTATTATCAATCTGATTATGTAGACTAATATGGTCATCATATCTGTAAGTACAGGTTTTATTATTTGGTTATAATCAATTCATGTTGGAACAGGAGTTATGTATATTTTAGTAAAAGGATGAAAGCTACCAAAAATAAAAAAGATTCTATCATTAAGAAGAGTAAAACCAACACTTAAGAAATATTTACCTATAAGAACCTTTTACTCTCTTGTTTGGCAAGCGTTTCTTTTAAATTTCCCCACCTATTTTAATATATCTATTTCTTAACTATTTGTGTTATTATTTCATTACGTACGTATAAAAAATAAATGAATTGATTCTTATATTCATAGTTTGAATCTATCAGTACAAAATTATAAAGAGAAAAATCAAGAGAATCATAAAAAATACAAAATTCAAGGAAATCTTTCAAGGAAGTAGCTTTCCTATTTAATCTAAAGTCCAATTTTAAAACATTAAAACACAATAAGTAAAACCCGCTTCTTACCATAAAACATTGTAAACGCTGCAAATTCCATTTGGCAGCGACTTGTCGTCTGTCGCGTTTTTGCCGCCATTAGCCGCCTGTCGGCGATTAGTGTGGACGTGCTCTTATTAATAATAACAGCTGCCTTTGTTGCAATGTTGCCTTATCTTTCTATTTATTGTACTAAACTAAGGTCAATGTGGCTAATTCCGTCATAGGGACGAGCGTATATTTCTTTGATGTTCAATCGCAGGAAAAAACCCATCTGCTTTTGGTTGTTGAAACTAAAAGCAATCGTTGCTTTGTCGATGAAATTACTTATCAATTTTGTTCGTTGTTCGAGAAAAACGCTAGTGGACGGAATAGGCCCTATGACGGAATTAGCCACATTGACCTTATACAAAGTTAAAAATTAGGTACGTTATGTTAGTTACGTATATTCTTCATATTATTATGTTGTTAAATTTTTCGTCTATAACTGACTATTTATATAGTTTCGAAGATGGCTCGCAATTCAATGGAGTCTTTTTCTTCTTTATTATGTTGCCAAAGACATCTCAATTATATCTCAAGTTTAATATCTCAAAGACAGCTCAATAAAATTAGATTACCTCTAGTTATTTATAGTGACGGAAATTTTTGACTATAAATTCATGAATGAATGAATAGATCGGTCAAGTAAGAACTCTCCACCATTGTACAGGTTCTAAAACCCAACCAAAAATTTTTTAGCCTCCCCTGCCCCTGCGTTAACCAAAATTGTGAATCTAACACGTCATAGCACTAAATTTACATCCGCATTCGATCAGGTTCATATTCTAAACACTTGACTAGTACTGGCGAGATAATACCCTAAACCAAAGCCACGAGTGCACAAAATGGTTAGGTCAGCCGAGGAAATTGCAACTTTGGGGTAAATACGACTCCTCTTGAGCAGCTAGAGCCACTTCTATTCATGACACACTTTCGCCAGGCATAAAAGAGAGTTCACCCGTGATCTATTATGTGGCTCTCGCTCTAGACTCACTTGTTGTATTTGTAGCCTAGTTGCAATTACCCCATAGTCGCAATTGTCCTGGCTGACTTTACTTGATGCCAGACTTATTATGAAACATCAAATCAAGAACAAAAACAACATCGAATCAAAAACAAGAAGTAGCAGGTGGGAACTATAGGTAGGATCGCTGTGTCTCGCTTCAATCTTCAATCTATGGCCAATGCCGACGCGTGGTGTCGTAGCCGGGCCGTCAGCGTGTAACCAGTACGGATATGATGGTCGTTCTTGTCTACGTGACAGCGTGATAAAACGGTGTCCGTCACTTTCTTTCCCACGGTGTTAAACAGTGACAGTTATTTTATCACGTGGATAAAGATGGATAAAGCTATCCATAATAGGCTGGCTGCCACGACAATGCACGACTGGCTTAGGCTAAGGCGAGAACCAACGACAACGACAACAAAGCAGCTGACATACAGACTATATTTGTCTTACAAAAGAGAGCCATTCGTTCTATATATAACTTAAGAGCGCGTGAATCATTAAGAGAACTTTTCAAAGAAATTAATATTTTAACTGTAGCTTCCCAATACATATATGATAGTATTATTTATGTTATTAAGAATCTAGACTCCTTCACTAAGAATTCTGATGTCCATAACTTTAACACTAGAAATAGAAATAAGCTTGCTATCAGAAAGTTTCGTGTCCGTAAAGTACAAAAGTCATTCGTTGGGCAATGCATTCATTTTTATAACAAGTTGCCCGAGGATGCTTTAAGATTACCCTTTCCAGCTCTTAAGAATTACTTTAAAAAGTCATTGATGTTAAAAGCATATTACAGAGTCGAGGACTACTTGACAGACAAACATGCATGGTCCAAACCAGAAACTAATAAAAAGTACTAGCAATTAAAAACATTGTATTATGTATAGAGTTATAGGTGACACAGTTCAGGTAAGCAGGAAAGCACATCAAATATTACATGTTGGTAATTCATAATAATCAATCAGATTTATATAATATGTTTTCCCATTTCTTTTAATAACTTTATTTTCTTTTCCTTTTGTAAGAATTTGATATGTTTTCTGAAAGAGCTACGAATTTGTATGATTCCATGTACATATGTATATTTTCTAAATCAAATTTCTATTATACCTTATGTGTATAATTGCATGAATTCTATAGTAATTTAAATTGTATTTTTTCCCTTATTTTCTCGTAATGCATGTTAATTATAAGATGTCATTATTAGATTAGATTAGATTAGAGTTTGTTGCCGGTCCCATATTGGGATACCCTCCTCCAATTGAGGGGGGATTTAAATCTTCTCGGGGCAGAGGTGTAGGGTTGGAGCCGGTCTACCTACAGGCGCGGATCCACCGTTGTGGGCACGATGGGCATGCCCACAACCCTAAATAGTATGTCCTATCGATTCTCCGACTAAAACTACGCCGATTTTTCGCAGACGCTTTGGCAGAGGAACCTTTCACTGAATTTCATTACGTAGTTGGCATAATACTTATTGATATGCGAATTAACTTTACAAGAGTGATCGTTTGGTACTTATTAACTGTCACAATTACCCGAGTAACCATTGGTTGAAACACAGTAGGTATTGTGATCTATTGGTACCTATGAATTAGAAATTCTCGTAAGTTAATGTTAGCTGACAACAGAGTCCTAATTATTTGCAAGCATAAAGATTTTTTACTAACAGGGGCAATTATTTTTAGCTTATGGGGTGTTAGAAATCTTAAAAATTCACAAATATGAGTACAATTTCCTAAATTAATAACGCCAGCTTTTAATTTACAGGTGTACTTATTTAATCAATCAATCAATCAATCAATAATTTTATTTCGTCATCATAGGTGTAAATACATTAGTACAGGTGTTAGGGTGTTTTTTCAATGCAGCAGCTATGATGTACCTTTCCCTTTCCCCCTTTGCCTTTAGGAGTTATTTTTCCGCGTAGTTAGCGTTGCATTTATTTTTATATTTATCTATGTATGAAATGGTTATATGAATCAATGTTGTAAGTAACGCAATTGCTAAATCACTAATTTACCTGTAACTTTAGTACTTTTAGTAGTCTAGTCTACAAGCTCAAAATGATGAAAAATAGAGATACTGCACCCAAAAATACGTGTGATACCCACTGTGATACCTGATTCGATTCGGAATAATGTCTAGAAAATGTATTCGAAGCGCACATCAAAAATTGCTAATAATTATAAACATGAAAAAATACATAGGTAAGTTACTTTATCCGGTTTATGCGTCGTTGGACTAAAAGTAAATATGGCGATGTATAAAAATGTCTAGATATAAAATAAAAATTGGTCCGAGTATTAGAAAGCCAATACTTCAAAATGTTTAAGTCTTATCAAGTCGGAATATAAAAATGACTACTTTCAAAGTATACAAATGTCTAAGTCTTATCAAGTCGGAATATAAAAATGACTACTTTCAAAGTATACAAATGTCTAAGTCTTATCAAGTCGGAATATTAAAATGACTACTTTCTTTACATAGGTCCAGGATTATAATAATACATATACGGAACAAATTCATCCCCTCGTAACATATTTATTTATATTTGGTCTAATATACAGATGCACATTTTTATACTTCGTCGAAATTATATACGCACGAACTTATGCAAGTAGACATTTTTATACATCGCCATATTTACTTTTAGTCTAGTGCCGCAACATATTTGTATTTGGTCTAATATACAGATGCACATTTTTATACTTCGTCGAAATTATATACGCACGAACTTATGCAAGTAGACATTTTTATACATCGCCATATTTACTTTTAGTCTAGTGCCGCAACATATTTGTATTTGGTCTAATATACAGATGCACATTTTTATACTTCGTCGAAATTATATACGCACGAACTTATGCAAGTAGACATTTTTATACATCGCCATATTTACTTTTAGTCCAACGACGCATAAACCCTTTATCCATTCAGTTACATGGGTGTCCATTTGGAAATGTCCCCTTGTTTTCAAAAATATTTATTATTGTTTATTTAATGTTTAAAAGCTAAAATATTTAATTTTTTTTGACAATTATCACATGTTTTGTTAATTCTAATGATTGTTATTCGTCACATGGCAGTAATACCAATAACTATTTAATAAACCTAAAAATAAGGTACGATTTTGGGGCACCTCGTAACCAAACCACCTGAAGTTCCCTTTTATGAAAAATGTTTGTTCTTAATCGGTCAATGATGATTGTTTTTAGTTTGTTTATTAACAGTTCTAAGCTTTGAACATAAAAACATTTGCTTCAAGTATGTCCTTTATTTACTACATCAAAAACCATTTGTAACCAAACGGACCACAAAAAACCTCTCTCATCCTATTAAATATTAATTTTAACTGCTTTATCCTAAAAATATGACGATTCTCTTTAGTGTTTGGTAAACTAGAATATATTTACTCATAGAATTACATGAAAAAGTACCAAATAATCCAAAATATATTTTCAACTCGTCAATTGAGTCATGGTACAACTTTAAATAGAAATGTCAGGTATGGTAGGTATTTCATTTTTGGCCAGTACATTCTCATAAACTAATTTAAGATATGAAGACAAAAGAGGAGGAAATCCCCATTAAAAAAAAATTAGCTCTAGGTTAGGTACTTACTCTTTATAGTTTTCATTTAACACTAATAATAGCCCTCCGCGCGTCATTTTCAGGATGCGCACGCGGCGTGATAAGGTAAAATGTTTTTTAAGGGATTAAATATTCATTTAAAAATTTGGAAAAAATAATGGTATATGGTGTATTTTAAACATGTCAATGCAGGTTACTATTAGAAATTTCTAGACATTGTTCCGAATTCAATGAGGCATCACACGTATCTCTAGGAGTAGTATCTCTACTTTCCACCACCCTGAACTTGTCGAATAGACTATCTACTTTACGAAATCTTGAAAAAAACCGGCCAAGTGCGAATCGCACTCGCGCACGAAGAGTTCCGTACCATTACACGAGAAACGAAAAAAAAAATCACGACTAAAAGTTCCATAAACGAGAAGATTACTCTGCCAAATGAAGTTCTTACAATAATTGTTCTGCTAATAAACTCAAAAGCGAATTGAACGGTATGTGAACTAAAACTAGAAAATGTCGTCTAAAAGTTAGACGTTCGGCGAAATGTAGTCTGTGAATCGATAATCTGCGAAAAATTGCTCGGACAATCATTAGTCACATTGTTTAAGGCGTTTTGCACTTCCCTCTACACCTGCAATCTGTGGGCGCAGTATACGCGACGGGCATATAGGGCCCTTAGGGTCCAGTACAATAATGCGTTCCGGGTGCTGATGGGGCTGCCTCGTTTTTGTAGCGCATCAGGGATGTTGGCGACGGCGCGCGTGGATTGTTTCTATACTACCATGCGTGCGCGCGCAGCATCCCTGGTGCGCCGTGTGCGTGGCAGTCCCAACACCATCCTACGAATGATAGCGGACAGGGTTGACTGTCCCTACTTGTCGCACTGTGAGGGATTGCATTCCCCCATCAGTGTTGTGTTGTTTTAAATGTTTGTACCTACTAACCCCCTAGCTTGTAAGCTCTATTAATAAAAATGTGTCCATGTGTTACACGAAATAAAAATATATATATTCATTCATTCATTAGGTATCCCCCTAATAGACTTGTGACGTCATCACGGTCTATTGAGATCGGGATGGTCGTTCAAGAGTCATGATACTCATGATTGTTCATGAGCGAGTTCGACACCTAATACTCTGACTTGTAGGTACTTGAAGATTTTTGGGTTGCTGTGACCACAACCTTTTTTGAGGGCTGGATCCGCGCCTGTCTACCTAGCTTTATTTGACGTTCATAAGCGCATTGTAATTATGCCTACTTGAATAAACTATCTTTTATCTTTATCTTATCTTTAACCATAGGTTGGAGCGAGACACAGCGATCGGACCTTTCGTTCCAACTTATGGTTGTCGCCTTAGCCTAAGCCACTTGCGCAAGTCGTGGCCACCGTGTAACCGCTGTAACCTGTCTTGTGGTGGTACTGCAAGCAAAGAGAATACACGATCAGTTTTATTTCGCAACAAATAGCGATGCGGCAATTTATGGAGCATCAGATGCGAAAACAAGCGCGTGGCAACATTTTTCAGGCGGTTGACAAGTTTTATACGCGATATTTATTAAATTTATGTGTGTTTCAATAAAATCTGGATCATTTTATTTGACGTAGAGTGTTAATATCACCTTATTACATATTTTTACCCGGCTATTGGAAGGCCAAATGGAACAGTTAAAATGTTAGCAGCATATATGTATGCATTTAAGAGCCCATCAACGTGCACACTAGCGCCACTGCTAAATAATCGTGATTATTTAAATTAAACGAAAGATATTTAAAAAAGGGGTCCGCTACGTACTGTATCATGTATTAAAGTACCTACCTTCTGAATACATCAAACTAGTTTCTATGTTGCTGGATTCGTCAATCTATGCGTCCAAATTTAAAACGGCCGTTTTTGTTTTGAGTTCATTTCAGTGGCGCTAATGTGCACGTTCATGGGCTCTTAATATCACCTTATTACATATTTTTACCCAACTATTATTGCAAGGCCAAATGGAAAAGCAGCATAATAATAATATACATATGTAAGTAGGTGCGTGGATGCATATATGATGTGTCGTATGTCAACAGTAGCATAGCGCTGTATGTAATACTGAGCCAATTTTTATGAATTAGTCTTCCAAAGATTAGTTTTGTGGCCCAGATGACAATGGCTATGTTAGGCAACTTCTAAAATAGTAAGTTTCCGTGCAAAGTAAAAAATATGATATACAAATTTTATAACGTAGGTAAGTATTTTAGTAAGTAAACTAGTAATTTATTTATTATAAACTGTGTATGTGTGTGTGTTTACTTGTTAACGAGTTAGGAACTTATAGGAGCAAATACAGTAGGTAACTTGCCAACCTTTCTAGAAAAATAATTCAGCAAATAATACTTCTATTATAACAGTATTGTGAAGCTCGTATCATGTGAGATTATTATTATTTTATCGCTGTTACTTTCGTGCTAGGCATTCTAAAGATGACTTTGTATACGGCCAGAAAAATAGCACATTACTACAAAGGCCGGGAAGTTGGGGATTCCGTGACGAGAATACGTATTATGAGTCAGGAAATCTCTGTTTTTGTTAAGGTATAATACATAACTTTCTTTAAAAAAACTAGATGATAACAATACTTACACGTACGCAGAATTTTGTATAAAAATATCATTAGGGAAACGAATACAGAATAATACAATAGTTAGAGATAATAGCTACCTATACCTCTATTTTATTTTCATATATTTCATTAGAATTTTTTTTTCTAATTTTAATTTTTAACAAGCAGAAACATCTGCGAACGATGCTATTAAGCTTAGAATAAATTTAAAAGCGGAATAATTACTGTCTTGAGTAAGACTTGAACTCTAGACAATCTCCTCCAGAGGCCGTGAGTTCAAGTCTCACCCAAGACAGTAATTTTTCCACTTTTAAATATATTATATATTTTTTCAGTCGGTCTACCATATTTTTTCTGTCCATACCTACAACAAAAAAACATATTTTGCGTCAGTGATTTTTATCTTCTACTTTTTCGTAATCAAAACACCATACCGACCGTTGTACAGTCGCATGGCATAATTCCAGTCGTGAATAGCCAATAGCTCCCAACAGATTCGAGTTATCTATTAAATTTGCAGTCAGCATTGAGGACTTCACAAGAGACATTTAAATAAAAGCCTGAAGAATGACTGGTAATAAAACTACGCTCCTTGAATCGTTGAAGCGGCGGTCGCCATACAAACGGGTTTTAGTTGACAAAAACCACAGGGCGGACACGCCATACATCAAAAATGATTTACGTTTATATGTGTGCGCGGCACGTCTGTACACGCGTCATTGAGTTTCTGACGGAATCTAAGTAGAGCGACTTACGCACACATTCATGTCGCGGCCTGTCGCGGGCGAGGTAATCCGAATCGGGGCGGGGCGGTGCGTGTCCGTTCTGTATGTGCAAAAACTACTAAATTGTCTCGTCTACGTTTACGTACACGCACCCGGTGCACAGTGCACACAGGCCTTAAATGCCCTAATGGAAGTTCTTTCTTTGAGCTACGTGGCTCACCAGTTGCCACTATTCCAGATTAGAGACTGTACCTACCTAATTCGAATTAAGTATTTTAAGTGATGACATGACATCTCTGTCGCATGCACCCTGAAAGGCGGGCCTAAATGACCCACGGAACACCATCAATGAGTGCAAGCTATGTGCGACACCAGCAATGTGCAAAGGTTTCAAGGAGAAAAAGAGATGGCGGGACGACTTGGACGTATTTAATCCGGATTGGCGGAAAAATACAAACGACAGGGTTGAGTGGAGGAAAGGAGGGGAGTCCTTTGCCCAGCAGTGGGACATTAAACCAAGCTAACAAAAAAAGTGATTAAATTGTTTTGTGTGGGTAGCGGCCTCCGCGCCGCATCCTTAGCTATTCCTCGCGATCCTTTGAGGCGCAAGTTTTATTATGCGCGGATAATTGCGGGCTGAATCCCGCTTCATTTTAAACTTACTATTATGTTCCGCTTTTTTGAGATATGCCTTAAGGTGAAGTACGTTCAGATTTTAGTAAAATACCTATAACTGTATTTCACTAAAACTACATATAATGATATAGGTTTTTCTTTTTATGATATTTGAAGATATAATATTATGCAAAAGGATTTGACTCGGTATAGGATTTATTTTATATCGATTCGATATAATACGTTTTATTTAGCATTTGTATCCTTTCTCATTTTACATTTATAACTAAATCTTCACAATTCTATATTTTTTTGAAGCAGTGGGTTCCGCCTTAATCGCAAAGGTATTTTTATTTCGAGAAGCAATTGTTTCATGAGTTTTTTCAGTTTTTAATTGGAATAAATACTCTTTTGTGTGCAGAACCAGGTTTATAGCGGCTCTCGGCAGTTTATTTGAAAGGAAATCCATTTAGTGTGTTGGGATAAGATAGGACTATTTTTCGAGAACTTGGTGGGATATAGTGCTTTAAGCTAGTTAGGAATATACCTTAATTTACAGACGTATGGTTCATGTATCGGGCAAATGTGTCTAGTGGACAAATCTATGAAAATACACCAGAGAAAACAGTTTTTTGAATATAGGGTAATTCACCAGTACCTGGCCACCGGCCAATAACTGGCCACCCTAAGCTAAAAATGAATTTTATTCACCTGTAAACAGAATTCATTTTAGTATAAGGTTTCTACATTTTAGTGTAAGGTAATAACAAGCCAGCCTTCAATAACTAGCGACCTTAGAACGTGGCCAGTTACTGGCGAATTACCCTAAGTATAATACAAATTAAATTTATAGGACATAATAAATCAAAAGGTATTATTGAGAAAAAGAAAAAAAAATTAAGGTGTAATGTATTATAGGACTACTAAATTAGCAGCAATAGCAGCATACATACATATATGTATTATGTATTAAAGAGGTACATTCAGATGTCTACAATTTAATTTGACCCTTATAAACATTAAATTTAACCAACCACCATTGCATCCTTTACATTTCTTTACATTCGTTTTCGGATCCATGTTGCACCCGTAGCTTCGAGAAACCCCTCCCTTGTTCTTACACCCATAGCGTTAAAGCCACCCGATTTATCAGCCATGTTACAAGACGGGTGCGTTGTCGGGTGAGTCAGTAAGTCGTGAACTCGCGATCGTGTTGCTAATCTAGCAAGCGCGGCTGTCACTAACACCGTACCTACAATATTTATACCCATACTAGCTCTTGCCCGCGACTTCGTCTGCGTGGAATTACAAACTTCCACCCCCCTTTTCACCGCCTTAAATGGTTATTTCTGGAATAAAAACAACCCTTTGTCCTTCTCCGGACTCAAACTATCTCTTTACCAAATTTCAACTAAATTATCTACCAGCGCCGGCGCGCGGCGGGACAGTCGACAGTTATGCAGTTGCTGTTAAACTTAACATACAAAATTCCACCCCTTTAAAGGATGATTTCTGGGATGAAAACTATCCTATGTCCTTATTCCTCGGGACTCAAACAATCTTTATACCAAATTTTATCTAAATCGGTTCAGCGGTTTAAGCGTGAAGAGGTAACAGACAGACTTCCTTTTGTAATATTAGTATGGATATATGGATGTGTCTCTCTGTAAATGTTTTATTGAGGTTGTGCAATAAAGAGGATTTATATTGTATTGTATTGTATTAGAAAACAGTAGATATTATTGACGCGTAGTCTGATCTTTTACTTTGGAGTGAGACCTATGTGCACATAGGCCTCAATCAAGTTTTGACTTTTTAGTCATCTTACTACTACTTCACTGGCTCAGTGGCCCAAAAAGATCTTGGCCTCCGACACAAGAGAGCGCCACTCTGCCTTATTCTGCGCCACTTCACGCCAGTTTATTGACAACTTAAGAGAGATTATAAAATAGCAAACTTTGATACCCAGTTGTCAAGGTCCCAGACTCGTCATGTTTATTTCTAGACTAGGACCATACGAAGCTGTCATCCACCCAATATTATTAGTATAGTAATGGAACCCGACAGAACCCTCGACACGCGGAGTGCACTTCCTCTCGAACTGGGGCACGTTTCTTTTATATAACCTTGGTACAGTGGGGACAGGAACAGTACACCCAGTTTTATGACCTTAATACCTAGTTCATATTATATAATAAGCCATAGTAACAGGAGAGGATAGGGGTAATTTATTTCACATTACAGGGATCGCGTAGTTAAAATACTAAATACTAGGCTACCTCAACATCAAGTGTATGTAACACTTTAGATTATAAACAATGGGTTTTGTTTATACATATATTCATATTCATATTTCTTTATTCATAAAATTACAAACTTTACATGTCACAAAAGGTAATTAATGCTCATAATTAGGTCAATTACAATTCATTCGATTAAATTTATTTTGAAGTTTTCATAAAAGAGATCATGTCTTATGTGATAAGTGACGTATGTCCTAACACAAGTGACCAAAAATCATGGACATCCACATATTGTGGATGCAAAAACGGTGGATCAGCTACGTTTGGCAAATAATGCGCAAACACACAAATTAAGGAAGAAAAAAAATTGAAAAAGGATTGTACTGTCACATTCTTCGGATAACATTATTTCTATTCTAGTCTATTCTCTTCTTCTTCAATTTAAACCTAGCGTTTTCCCGGCCTAGCGCTTTCCTGTTCAGTCTGTACTGTCACATTAAGTAAGTAAAATAAAACCTACTGTTATTATGTTAACTATTGTGTCCATTGGCACCTCTGTCACGTGCCTAGAGAATCGTCGCGTCGCAACCCGGGTAAGTGACGAATAACAAGTTTATCCGGGCCTTTTCTCAATTGTTTCAACCTTACGAATCCCGGTTTACGGTTGTATTGTGGCGATTAAATTTAATGGCGGATCGGAAGTGCTTTATGGAGGTTTTATTTTGGCTAGTTTTTGTATGTTATGTAGGTACCTTTAGGGTACCGTCAAGCGTGGCTCACTCCGCGATTTCCTCACGTCGCTACAAGTACATGAGCCCCACACCAATGTTGGTCTCTAGCCATGGTAGTTGCCGCGCACCGCTACAGAATGGACGTGCTCGCGCTTGCGCCAACTAGCGATCATATCTGTCGCAATAGACGCTTTTTGTTAGAGAGTGAACCTTCTGTACCTAGTATTATTATTTATTCTGTGGTACCGTTCGGATTTAGACTGCACCAGGATTACTGCTACGGCATTTCGGCGCGTCATGGCTGTCGACTGCATTGCTGGCGCTTTAAAAATAAAGCGATAGGTACGGTGTGACACACAGCCATGTTGTAACAAATATTCAACTGTTAGCAATCTCTCTCTGTCACTCCTTCGCGTCGGGGCGAGAGGCCGTCGGAGTGTTGACAAAAATTGGCAAATGAAAAAAGTTCGCGAACGAGTGAATGAGTTGAGTGAGCGGATTGAATGGACGTGAACTTTTATTCGAACGGTGTATTTTTCATTTGGAATGCGAGTGACTTTTGGATTAACTTTACGGTGTTTTGATTGGAGTTTTACGTTGTATTTTTTCTTAAATAAGTGGGTTAAAGTCAGTAAACTTCAAGTGTCATTGGCCTTTGTAATCTCGTTACTCGAAACGTGTCATTATGGTGGCCACTACAGCTGCACTGCTGTTGCGACATTACTGCTTCATTCATGACGCGGTGGCCGTTATTGTCATTTCTTGATAAAATGAGTGATACATTGAACGCAGTGGCGGATTTGCAGTCTTGGCCGCCCTAGGCCCCAGGCTCTGTAGTAAGAACTAGCCGCCACTTTATCAGCACCTATCATATAAAATGCCGCTTTGCTGCCGCCCTAGGCCCGGGCCAACTGGTTGAACGCCGCCACTGATTGAACGTTATAAAAGCTACTGCAAGTGTATGATTAATACCAATGAAAATCTAACTATCTTTTTTTTTATGTAATAGTCAGCAAACGAGCAGACGAGCCGCCTGATGGGAAGCGGTCATCGTCGCCCATGGACATAAGCAACATCACAGGAGCCACTTAAGCGTTGCGGACCCTTGAGAACCCTAAATACCCGCTTCTTGAAGAATCCCATGTCGTAGCGCAAAGGAAATACCTCAGGAGGCAAGTCATTCCACATTCTGCACGTTCTGGGAAGAAACGAGCGAGACGATGGCACCAAATCAAAAAGTTCTTCCGAGCATTCCCCATTGTACAGACGGTAGAACATGCAAAGAGAGCCAACGTCTCTCCGAAGGCTAAGAGGTTCTAAGCCGTCAGTAAGTTTGGGATCGCCGACAATACGAACTGCCCGCCGTTGGATGGAGTCAAGAGGAAGGAGCTGGTATTTCGAGGCGCCAGACCAGAGATGAGAACAGTACTCCATATGAGGTCGAACCTGCGCTTTATATAACAAAAGCCGGTGACTAGGTGTGAAGTACTGTTTGGCTCTGTTAAGCACCCCAAGCTTTTTGGAGGCCAGTTTGGCTTTATGTTCCAAATGACTACGAAACTGGACTTCGTTCGTAATGTCGACACCAAGTATCCCGATACTTTTAGCCATGGTAAGGGGAATGCCCTGAAACTTTGGCGCCGTGACAACATTTTTAGCGGAAAACGCACAGACTTGTGTCTTACAGGGGTTGAACTGGACGAGGTTTCGTCTACCCCACTCGGAGACCTGTTCAAGGGACGTCTCGATCTCAGACACAAGTCGCATCCTACACTCCGACACCTGCTCAGGGGGGGCGTTTACACGACCTGTATAACAGCTATCGCCAGTGCTGTCATCTGCATAGCAATGAATATTGTTAGTCAATAACATATCATTGATATGCAGAAGGAACAGGGTAGGCGATAGTACAGATCCTTGGGGTACGCCAGCGTTTATGGGCTTATAGTCCGAGCATATTCCGTCAGTGACGACTGAAATGCTACGCCCACAAAGGAAGCTGGAAACCCATGTGCACAACCCCTTAGGAAGCCCGTATCTATTCTTCTTCTTTATCCCAGGGGCGGCTGGTAGCTATGTATTATGGGTGTTCACTCACAATAAAAAACAAAAACTAAACCTACACATTCAATTAACCGTCGCAAAGTACCTAGATGTCGGTTTCCGCCCACCCGGTCATTGAACTCTCTCATAGATTTTCGGTATTACGAATATCTTGACGACCGATAGACGCCAACTGCAGTTCATTTTACAAATGGATATAATGTTTTTATTTCAATTTTATGAAAAGATGTGCTAAATTATTAATAACACACCTGTTTCGCTCCAAACAAACTCACCACACAGCCGTCGCTCGCGCCAGCGCCAAACACAAAACATATACTTAGATAACACGAAAAACAAAATAAGCTAGTTACTTTTATCACATTCACACAACACAACCACGGTGTTTTTGCATATTGATCTGATTTAAAAAATATATAAGTTTTTGTTTTTGACTAACATTGCTACGAAAGTTCAGGGTCGTCCATAATTTAACTCGAGTCGATTTTGTAAACTTTTTCACATTCTCACGTTAAATTCATTAATTTTTAAACACCTCACAACAAACAGATTATGTGCTTTAACTGTTTAAACTCTTGTTTCATTATTTAGAATGAAAAAAAGCCAAAATTGCATTCCCGCACATAATTTAAAATTGACTAAGGTCTGTTTAGAAACACGTGACAACATCAACATGGCGCGCGGGATGCGCGCGCAAGGTCAACCGGGCTCGGAGCGCCGCACCGATTTTGCCTCTTCCCTCATAGAAAATCTTCCGTTTCACCTGCGGACCTGTGGTGAAACTTCTCTTTCGCTCTTATTGAATTTCCTATTGATCGAATGTACTAAATCTTTTTCCATAGGAGCGCAATCCAAAGCGCTCCGCTTCGCGCGTTACCTTTGATTTCTATGAAATTATAGGAGTACGCCGTGTAGGTAGTGGTGAGCTGTCTATAAACTTATAATGAATAAAGGTTATTATTTAATTGGTATTGAGTTTTTTACGATCGATCTTAAATAGTAATATATTAAATAGGTACCATAATTTCATTTTGATTATATATGGGAGTGCACCGCACAAGCGCTCCTTAAGGCGGGCCGCGGCTGCTTTATCCTAGCGATTGTCTCGACTTATCCGTTTCCGCTCCACTCCGCCCCGGGGTCTAGGGTCCGCTTGGCAACTTATCCCAAAACGCCGTAGGCACAACATTTTTACGAAAGCATCAGTGCCATTTGACCTTCCAAGTCAGAGGAGAAACTAGGTCTTATTGGAATAATCCAATTTCCTCACGTTGCTTTCCTTCATCGAAAAACGACTGGTAAGTGATAAATATATCAAATTATATATCATAGATACATAAGTTCCAAAAAACTCATTGCTACGCCGGAGGTTGAACCCGGGACCTCCGGATTGACAGTCGCTCACGCTTACCGCTAAACGCTAACAATAAAATGCAAATGCAAAAACATGTAAGACAAGTGGAAGTCCCTTTCTAACAAAAGCTGTCAAAAGTGACATCCGCTTGTATTAAAAGTTACAAGCTTTTGAGAAACGGGCCCCAGGTTTATTATTTTTGAGAATAGTAATAATACTTAGGCCCACTTGCACCATTTCACTAACCCGGGGTTAACCGGTTAAACCTGGAGTTACCATGGTTACCAGTACAATTTGACACTGGGTTAACGGTTTAATCGCTTAACCCCGGGTTTGTGGGATGGTCCAAGTGGGCCTTAAGATGACAGTCCATTTCCAACCGCAGCTGCAGTACTGTCAATTTTACTATGGAAATTGACAGTAGGTAACAGCGGCGCGTTCAGTACCAGTAGTGCAGCTGCGGTCAGAAATGGAATGTTACCCTTACAGTTTAAGCAAGCGCTGTCCATCGCAGAACAACTGAAATATTTCCACAACTGGCAAAACTATTGCGCTGTAGATCAAACTAATGCACAGATCCGATATCTAAGTGCTCTTGCTCTTGTAATTCAAGATAAATACTTGTATTTTATGTAATTTTTCTCATTAAGCGAAATGTAAATTTCTTTGAGAAATAAAGTTCTTTAAACCTAAGTGAGTCAAACACAAAACTGTGTTGGCGTCTTTCCTGTAGACTTACCAAATAGTTAAGGGCTATAAAGTTTAATCTTCTTGTTTAAATATCCTCCATGAAAAGTATGATAAAGTCATTACCTATTACATACTCACAAGCTGTTAACTAGGTATTGCCCACAGGAGAGAAATCTGTACAGTTCGGACAAACACACAAGTATACATCTTAACTGTTTACAAGAAGGGGCTCAATCACGTATAATTATGTTAACAAATTACCTCTGTATTGGCATTGTCTCTGTGGTCTCAAACAAAGACTGGCTAAAGTTGACATCAACATCTTCTAGCTGCGCGAGTTCTTCGCATTGAGGTCAAGACCGCAGCAGTAATGTCGCAACAGTAATGCAGCTGCAGTCGACATCCGAACGTCCCCTTAAAGGTGATATGCAAATGACAACTGCGTTTACGGTGTGCCTACGGCTATTAAGGTTCCGTCACACTGCAGTCGCGTTTTCCGGGCGGGACGTAAGCGTTTTACATATATGTGAAAGCGGCGCGCCCCGCTCACGCCCCGCCCGGAAAACGCGCCTGTGTGTCGGAACCTTTAAGGTCTTCTCCGCTACACTGGATTAAAACCCATGCTGTTGGTTGATTCCGTCTCCTCTCATCTCCACCTCAGTGGAAACGTAGCCTTAGTAATCTCCATTATTTTATTCAGTACCTAACGCTCAGTGTCTTTCAATGTCGATTAAACACTTCTTACTTATTTGTCTCTCGGAAGTCTGCCATTCCCCTACATTTCTTATAAAGCTTTCTAAGCCTACATACACCCATTTTAAAGCTCTCGAGTGAATGATTGAATGATTGATGTGCTGAGTGAATGGAACGGGTTAGCGCGCGAGGCAAATGAGCCGAT
This sequence comes from Cydia amplana, assembly GCF_948474715.1. Classification (NCBI taxonomy): domain Eukaryota; kingdom Metazoa; phylum Arthropoda; class Insecta; order Lepidoptera; family Tortricidae; genus Cydia; species Cydia amplana. The sequence continues at coordinate 2,853,384 of NC_086090.1, forward strand.
TTGGGGGTGTAGTGTAGGAAAATTATTATTTGATGACGGGAATTCGTCATTCGAAGTGTGAAGTTATTCATATTTCACCCTGTCGAGTATATGAATAGATTGTAATATGATTACTGGAGATACGATGTTGTTGAGTGGTAATATTTCTGAAATTCTTAGAAGATTGTTTTATAAGTTTTTATGATGTTTTTCTACTCCAGCACTTAAATGTGTCAATTAAATGACTGACAGTGATATCTAAAGCAATGTCATTTGAATGAATTGTCTATAGGCTCAGTCATCTTATGAGTATAATACAACTGCTTTATTTTTCTTAAAGATACAAGTTCCGATCATCTTGATTGAAAGAGGTATGTTTTCATTTACAATAATAACTCTTTTTTTTTTAAATAATAACTCTTTCTTTTTTTTATAATAACTCAATTTTTTTTAATAATAACTCTTTTTTTTTAATAATAACTCTTTTTTTTAATAATAACTTTTTTTTTTTTTTTTTTTTTTTTTTTTTTTTTTTTTTTTTTTTTTTTTTTTTTGCTGCAGCTGTCATAGAAAAAGTAATGTATGCAACAGCTCATAATTGGTTCTTAAAATTCTCGGGTCTTTTTACTTCGACCCTTGAATTTTAAGAACCCTTATTATATCACTGTTGCATAAACTACTATTTGGATATAGCGCAGGATTTTTTTTTATATAGGAGGCAAACGAGTGGATGGATCGCCTGATGGTAAGCGATTAACGATGATGATGATGATCCTGATGATGATGATCCTGGTGATGATGATCGGGTGTGGATCGGGGGTGGATCGGACACACCCGAGGAATTTTAAGTGCGTTACCGGCTTTTAAGATAGGACTAAGCTCTTTTCTTGAAGATCGATCGTTGGAGAGATTCTTGAGGGTTTTGTATTATTAATAGAATCAGGTGTTACTTTGTATTACCTATTAAAGAAGATCGGCATCGATTACACTTCGATTTATAAGCGTCCATATGTTACGGTGTCTACTTACCATAAGCTGGGTACAGTCCAGTACGCTTGTATATCAGCATCTTGTAATAATTCCAATACAAGACTTACAGGCCCATTCGAAAGTACACTTGACAACAAAACGACCTCCGTTAGTCATCATTCGCTCGGACTTGACCGTACTGTGAAATGACAAATAACTGATATCATTCAGATATCCTTTTTATACCAGGTGGAGGTTCGAATCGGCCTGTTAATTAACAACGTTTTTAAACCAGAATACATTTTAACAAGCCAACCCTTATTAAAATTAATCTATCATCTGATTTCTGAATCCTTTACCAAATTGAATGGTAATTAAATGCGGGGTAAATGAGCGAATGAATGAAATGAACGAGCTCATACAGTACCTACTGTACTTATTATTTTTAATCTTGTATTTTAAGCTCTGCATGTTAATCATTTAAATATCAAATAGGGTAATTGGAACAATAAATTAGTGTAATAACGAATTCAACGTGTTTCAATGAAATCTAACACTGAGCCCGTACCATGAGTCACTGACAGTGTCAAAACTGACATATACGCTATTGAGATCGTTATTTACTTTCTATACATCTCGCTCGCACTAATATTCGAGTACGAGCGTGATGCATAGAAAGTAAATTACGTTCTCGATGGCGTTTGTCATTGCCAAACTGGTGGTAGGTGGTAGCCACACAGCTATACTGATAAGGTGATTAAGTTAAATCAGATGACACAGACATTAAAAGACGTAATTAAATATTTTTATTTCAATAATATAAAGGTAGGTACATATAAAACTTAAGAACTAAAAATCAGATTCTTTTCGAACTATCGATAAAAACGATAACCACCACTATGAGTATATTTGAACAATATAATAGGTACAATGCAATAAAATGCTATCTACTTTTATTCCTTTGTACAAAAATGACTGTACAGTCACCTGCAATAATATGTTACTCTTGAAAGGCCGCAAAAATATGTGACATTGCTCTTATGCCTATAGGTATTTACTCTTTGCACTTATGGCTCTATAAATAAGATTTGTGTCAATTTTAATAACAAAACTTCCGTGAGACAAAGACATATTAAATATATTAAAAACGGCAGTCTGCGCCGGTCCGTCACCGTAAACACAAGCTCCTGATGATACTTCTCGGTACGAAGTGAAACATATCGAGCGTTTTTCGACTTAAAATACGTGAGTGACCCGTTTTTAATATATTTAAGATTTGTGTCAGATACTTTTGCGGCCTTCGTTATGTAACATATTATTGCAGGTGACAATACTTATAATATTTTTAGTATAACTTCGATTAAACTTAGCTGTCATTTCCAAACAATTTATAATCTTTAAACGCAGAATTGTATTGAGATGACAGCTTGATAGTTATAAAGCCAAAGTGTCTGGTCCGCATATTAAAGACATTTTTTTATTATAGAGTTTTAACTGCACTTACCACTATAGAAATAAAATAAAACTTTTATACAGTAAAAACTTACAACTATGATCCGACGAGAAATTCTAACCAAAAATAAAACTTACAATTTACAATTGTACGAGCAATAAGAGAAACGCATTTCACTTGGCAACTCACTGATTATAAATATCTGCAGATATCGCTGTGCCAAAGTGAATGTTAATTTCAATAAGTGAATGAACGAATCCATTCCATTCACTCTCTCGACCGCAGTAATATCCCGCGTTAAAAGTTTGGACGTCCACTTCGGGATTGTAATGAACATGTCAAAACGTGGGTTATGGAGGAAGTTGGGAAGTCTAAATGACTGTATATAATGTATCTGCGGTCTATTTGTGACTTTGTGTGAAACTTTCAATAGGAGGGTGTAAGTAAGTTGCTTACTTTTGTTTTTGTCATAGTTTCAATTTCTCTTATCAACCTAATAGCGAAATGAGGTGCACTTTTCTTGTTTATAAGTTCCATGATTCTTAGACGACATGTATCTTGAATAATCATCAGTTAATGCTTATAAAATTTGGCAAAAGCTTTGTTCACTTGTTCAGTCACCTGCAATAATATGTATGCAAACACAACGAAAGCCGCAAAAATATATGACACGAACTTATTTTAAAGCCATAAGAGCATGTCACATATTTTTGCAGACTTCGAAGATTAACATTATTATATTATGAGGTATATTGCAGGTGACTGTTCACATAAGACGCCTCAAATTCTATATAGTCAGACAGATAAGTATGAAAAAAGCAACTTCTTATGAGAGTCAATGCCACTTTTTTTTGACAATTTTTTTTATGATTTAGGAGGTAAATGAGCAGGCTCATCGCCTGATGGTTAGTATTTACCTTCACCCATTGACACGTATAACACCAAAAGAGGTTCAAGTACGTTGCCGGAATTTAAGATGGGAGGACGCTTTTTTCTTCAAGGTTTGAAGGTCGTTTAACGCGGGCGCCAATTCATTTCACAGTTTATCTGGCAAGGTAAGACGACCGGTCTGGCCTAGTGGGTAGTGACTCTGCCTGTGAAACCGATGGTCCTGGGTTCGAATCAAGGGCATTTATTTGTGTGATGAACCCAAATATTTATTCCTGTTGGAGTTTTCTATGTATATAAGTATGTATATCGTCGCCTAACAGCCATAGTACACGCTTTTCTTAGTTTGGGGCTAGGTTGATCCGTGTAAGATGTCCTCTAATATTTTATTTACTTATAAAAAAAATTAAGATAGTAAGTCTCAAGTCCTTAATTGGTAGGTACTATTAAAAAAATGTCTTTGACATGTACCTATAGCATTCAAAACGACTTTCATTTGATTTGAAAATCGCTTGAGCCACTCAATCACCAAGCTAACCTACTTATTTCTAAAATGAAGTGGACGGAGTGCCTAACAGCTCTGACTCGTTAATGCCGTTTAATGGACGCGGGCCTAACTCGATTAGGTCTTGGCAAGCTGACGTGTTTCAACGCTGACGTGATTTTACGTCCAAAGACTTCTTTTGAAGGCTGGGGAAGGCCTAATATAATGCCTAATAAAAGGCCTAAAGGGGCCCACTGATTACCAGTCCGCCGATATCGGCCTGTCAGTTGTTCGGAGCTGTCAACTTTTTGTTCTAACTGACAGGCCGATATCGTCCGGCGGACTGTTAATCAGTGGGCCCCTTAATAAAAGTAATGGATTAACTTGGATCAATCATGTGGGTCAAAATTATTTTCGTTTTCTTGTTTTTTGTCCCCAAATGTGACGCAGTGGAGCTTTTTGTATAGGGTGAAATTTATTTTTTAAATTTTCTCAAGACATAAAATCTACCATTAGACAGACATGCAATAGCACTCAACTTTTTTATTTATTTGATAAAAGACAAAAATAAAAGCGAAAAGAGACAACGAAAATAGTTTTTACCCATGTAAGTATTAACAATTGCTATAGTAATATATTCTGCGTTACTTTTTATCTCTTGTCTGTGTGTTGATAAAGATCCTGACTGATTTTTTTGCAAATCTCGTCCAAAATATTTTTTGACGTAATAACGTCTAATAAATCGATGAAGACCGGTAGCATGCACGAAAACGTGTCACGTTGTGGACGGATCTCCATGGTAACGTTGTGGACAGATCTCCATGGTAACGTATAAATGTATGCGATTTTTCATCAATGTTTTCTTATGACGTTATCACGCAAAATTATCGTCCGTAAACCGACTTTACAGACAGCCATATTTTTATAGGTAATTATCATATTTTCATAAATAAAATCTGATATAATGCACTAGACCTAACGTCATCATATATTTATCTGCCAAGGATCCGTCTCACGTAACGGCGGCATAAATATCAAATCTCGGCGACTTCGCCCATAAATTATTTAGGTGAACCCTTACCGTAGCTCACTACTGACAGATGTTGCAATGGGGATCCCTTTGTTTCCCATAAAGTTTTAAGTCATAATGTATTGCTTGTCATATTATCATTAGTCATAAAACTGAAACCGTTAACTTTTCAGGATTTTCGTAAGGATTCCTATAGATAGGTTAGGTTAGGTTTGTTTTATGGCAATCCTGAAAAGTGACACATGTCTGTGCTATAACCGCGAAAATCGAAGTTAGCAAATTGCGGGCATGTTTCTCTGTCACTCCAATACTCCAATTACGCCTTCATTGGAGTAAAAGAGAAAAATCCCCGCAATTTGCGATTTTCTGTTTACGCGGTAGCGCCTCTGAACCAAATGAATTATGACTAACAAAAATGCGGGCAAACAATACATTATACTCCATTCTATCTTATTCAGTTGTTCTACCTTAGGGATGGCCAGGAAGCGCCACAAGTTCACGGTAAAAATTGCATAAGTAGGTATACTTAGGAGAGGTAAGGAACCATTGGGCAGTCGGCAGCATTACTGCAGCAGTATTTGCGCCGCGACATAACTGTCTACTGCTGCCGCAAATGTAAAATTGATGTTGCGTTCCAAATTGTTGACATTTGCGGCGGCCATGTCGCACCCCAACGCGCCCATACGGAACACAAGTTGTATAATAAAACAGCTTTTAAAAGGATATGAAACATAATTATATTACCTATTAGTGCAGCGTGGCGTCGGGCTCACAAGTGATTTGAGCAGCGTGCACTAAGGCCGCTACTATACGTTTGCATTGTTTAACATGCACGCCGCACGCCCCGCCCCGCTGCACGCTCAACTTGAGCATCGACTCAGGCCTTACACTTAAAAATGATCTTTTGTTTAATATTATTGAACACAAGTGAACAGACAGTTGTGCACTAGCGGCCCTTACATTGTTACATATAACATACACGTCGCATTTGCGTAAATCAGGCGTCGGCGACACTTGCGTACGTCGCGTTATATAAACTTCTGCCCAATGTGAGTGATCTACTGTTAAATACGTTCTGAAATAACTTCCTATTGATTTACTTATGTATTTATTCACTTAAAATATTGTAGACACATACACAGTGTATGTTGGACAGCTTCGTTGGAGCTGTTAACCATGTCTAGTATAACCGAGGTGAGTTGTGACATAGGAGAATTGTGACATCGTCGATTTTTTAAAGTATATATTAACTAATAACGAGCTCGCAATAACGCGCGTTTGTGTTCAAGTTACTAGCTAACAAACGCGCACTGTTGCGAGCTCGCTACCAGTTAATACTAACAACTCTCCTCTGTCACAACTCACATCGGTCTCCCCTACTACTTGCAACTTTTCACTCAAACACGCGTTTACCTATTAACTAAACGACATCAACATCTGCTCGGTGTACCCCTTTTATCACATAAAAGTGTACCTCCTCTACGTCTTGGTTTCGGCGCAACGCACGCCTCCAAATGTCTGAGACACCATTGTTCCATGATGGGTAAAGACATAATATATTAAATGACCCACCCGAAATCGTACTCCAAACAAGATAGTTTTAGTTTTATTAATTTCATATTAAGTACCTAAAGTTGTTTTTAGGGTTCCGTACCCAAAGGGTAAAAACGGGACCCTATTACTAAGACTCCGTCCGTCCGTTCGTCCGTCCGTCCGTCCGTCTGTCACCAGGCTGTATCTCACGAACCGTGATAGCTAGACAGTTGAAATTTTCACAGATGATGTATTTCTGTTGCCGCTATAACAACAAATACTAAAAACAGAATAAAATAAAGATTTAAGTGGGGCTCCCATACAACAAACGTGATTTTTGACCGAAGTTAAGCAACGTCGGGCGGGGTCAGTACTTGGATGGGTGACCGTTTTTTTGCTTGTTTTGCTCTATTTTTTGTTGATGGTGCGGAACCCTCCGTGCACGAGTCCGACTCGCACTTGGCCGGTTTTTTTTTTACTTGTTTGTTAAAGATTGCTACAAATGTCAAAACCGTAAAACTACTTAATCTTCCTTTGTAATTAATATAAAACTTCATTACGTACAACAGTGTCTTCCGCCATCTTGGAAACTTCCGTCTCCTATTTGTTCCACTCCACACTTCCGGACTTCCGGTACGTGGGGATGAGGGGCCCTATTTCAAACGTTTTAATAATGCCATATCAGTATGATGTGGCATACAATTAAAATCACATTAAACAGAATAAGTCGGTAGGTAGGTATGTTAATGTCGTGAGTTATTATTTAACCGTGTTGAATAAGCCCCCTATTTATATTTTTATTTTGTTGTCGAATATATTTTTTTTAGATTTCGAAAACGGAAGGGTTGAAGTGCTCCTCATTATTGGCGGTATAAATTTAATACGAAATCACAACTTGTCCTGAAAAAATGCATATACTCGTATTTATGTGTAAATGTCCGTTTAGTTACTAAAATAGGTACCCTACCTTTTTGTAACTCTGTGAGGCTTTTTAAGTCATATCTACGGTGAAATTGCCCTTTTATTATACAAAAAGGGAACTGTATCCACAAAATATTATCGAAATCTGACGAAAAAAATAAACAAAAATATATGGAAAGATGGAAAAAAAAATGAGAAGGAAACATTAAATACAGCTTTAAGTAAGTTGTTCCCGAGAGAATTGGGGCAATGTTTTAAGCGGCCAATAAAATATTAATTATCCGTCTAGACGAAAAACGGTTGAAATAAATTGGGTCATTTGATATACCTACATATACAGTTACCATGATTTTCGATTGTGTTTTTTTAAATATGATTCATGAATGTGGAAATTCAGATTTATTATAAACTAAGACCCAAACTTTCGCAATAGCGGCTAGTGGAATGTTTTCACTCTATTGAAGAATTCCTCAACCCTTAAGGATGACTCATTCTAGACCAGGCCGAGGGGTCCGACATGTCATTTTCTATGACTGCTGATCGGTGATCACGTGGTGCTTTCCATAGAAAACGAAGCTCCGGAAGCTCCGGCCCAGCCACGGCCCGGTCTAATGTGAGTATGTGAGTCATCCTTTAAACCAATAACGTTCTATACTGAACATCCCAAGAAAAATAAACTGCACCAAATATTAAAGCATAGCGCTACTTTCCTGGTAGCGTAAGTGAATAATATTTTATTTTTAAGTAAATAAAAAATATTGAGGAACTTTCTGACAGAGGCTTACTTACTATTTGTTTTCTGTCAATAGTCAAAAGATTAATTAAATGCCATGAACCCCGCACCAAAGATGACAAACTTCTATGACCCTTCCGTGGCCTGACCAGAAAACAAATGTTTACAATACAAGACGTCCAGCTTACCAAGACCCTTCCGTACCTACCAAGTTTTAGTGAAGAGAGTCCAGCAAGTTCTGGTGGTGTTTAAGTCAATGTTTGAAACTGAGACTTGCAACAGACAATGTCCTTTATTAGGTGTATAGTAAACTTCGTTGTGTTTATTACTTACGGCTTTTAAGATGTTTTGGCTGATGTTGGGGTAAACAAACAAAGAGATATACAGTTTAATATTTAAAACTTTCGCGTTTTGAACACATATTAACTCACATTTATAGACGGGATTTTGCTGGGACATCAGTTAGCCGCGACCACGACCAGTGAAACCTGTGTCGAACGAAACATCGGTAAATAAAGGTAATAATCTATATCTATAGGTGAGTTAATAGATCTACAGTTTACAGGTTTTGGTCAAGAAGGTAAGCAACATCAATAACTTTGTTCATTGTTAAAAACTAGTATAAGTTAATTTATAAATGTTTGTTCTTTTTTGGTCCTGGTACATAACATTAAAATTGTAGGCAACCAACAAGGTCAGGAGGCCTATTCTGATAGTGAAATCTTGTTAAAAATCTATTTGTTACGCAAATAGGTACTACTCTGACTATGGAAATCCATGTTTGTTACTCTACTGAATGTACTAGCTGCATTAAGGATGACTCGGACTAGAACGGGTGTAGGCCGAGGCACAAAATAAGTACTTAATAGTATTATGATACAGAACGGCCACGCACCGCCCCGCCGCGACTCGCATTACCTCGCCCCGCGACTGGCCGCGACATGAATCTGGCGGACTTCTGGCGTCCTCTCAGTAAAGCGACTTACTCACGCATACACAATGACGCGTGTACAGACGTGCCGCGCACACATATAAACGCAAATGATTTTTAATGTATGGCGTGTCCGCCCTGTGGCCGCGGCGTCCGACACTTCGTTTTTCCTTTTATAAAAATAACGAATTGTCGGACGCTTCGTCCCGTTCTAGTGTGGGCCATACTTTATGTGTAGATAAGTAACAAGTTATGATACATTGTAGTCAACAAACATGATCAGTTTCTCTGCTACAAACTTCTCGCCTAATTATCTTGCACACTAACTATTTTTGATCCGAGACAAAGCGAAGTTCAATATCAGTTTGTCAATAGTTGCTAATGAATTCAAGTTGCATCTCGCGAGTTGAGGAACAACGGGATATACGTAAAGCAAGTTGGGCGTTGTTATATTAAGGGGCAACGGAATACCGTAGAATGGGGTGAGTAGGGTTCGCGGGGAGAGTTGGGTTATGAATGGGGAGAGAAGGGATGAAAGGGGGGTGAGATAGGATTTTAAGGCTACTGCTACAAAAATAATGTATTCCAATTTAAAATGGAGCTATAGTAATACTCATAATATAAAAAAATCGATCCAACAATCTCCCAAATTCACCATTGAATGAAATCCCATCTCACCCCAATTACGAGGGACTACGGGGTGAGGTGGGATTTCCTGTTTATCGTCAAAGTTATGAAATGGAACTACCCAAAATAAAATAAAAACTAAAATACAAACGTCCGGAACACTTATTTTATACACCATTCAGTTTGCATATGTAAAAATAAAATGTTATCGAGGTTTGAATGTCAGTTTTGCCCCTACTCACCCCCATTTTACGGTATATCGTTTGTTAGGTGCTTGTGATGTTGACAGAGTCTATTATGTAGTTTCTTTATGGTAAATAATGGAATAAAAAACTCATTTAACCGATTTACAAGACCGAATCGACCCATAAGTGTTCCGTGAACAAAGTTTTTTACGAAACACTAAAAATTATAATCTATGGCGACCGGTTATCGTGGAGTTTGATGATCGATGTTAGTATAAACATAAAATAATCAACCGAGAGAAAGCTAAAATTAGCAGTAAGTATTGTAGTAGTAGTCTGAATCCGAACGGTACCTTAACTAACTACTTACGGCGTTATTCATAATCGTCTGCTAACTTAATCAGCTGATGAACGTCGTTTGTCCCTCTCTATGGCATAACGACAGATAGGGACAAACGACGATCATCAACTGATTAAGTTAGCCGTTTATGAATAACGTAACATACTAAAGGAGTTAATGTTCTACCAGTCCATTCAAAACGTGCAGGCTTCCCTAATAGACTTAAGGCAGCAAAGCGACTTGTGTCGGCTGTAGCTGTTGTCATCTGAGCACATATTAGCATACGTGTGATACCATGTTACGGTATGTGTGGTGTGCCGCAAGATGGAGCAACAAGCGATTTTTAAATTTTTCATTTCTCATGCTCTGAAAGAGGGTCATTGTTTAGAATAAATTTAAAAGTGGAAACATTACTGTCTTGGGTGAGACTTGAACTCACGGCCTCAGGGTTGATACTCCAGCGCTCTGCCATCTGAGCCACCAAGACCTCATCCATAGCCAGCAAATCTTTCCACCATATGGGTCAAGTGGACCCGAGCGACATCTACCGTAAGAGTGTTACACTTCTTGAGTAATAACATCGATTCGATCGATTTAATAGCATCGATCGCAGACGTTTCTGCTTGTTAAAAATTAAAAAAGGGTCATTGTTGTTCTAAAAGCTGTGCAGAAAATGATACGTTTCTGCACTAGAGCATTTTACGTTCCACTGCGTTTTAGCGCCAAATTATCTCGGCAGAAATGAGTGCCTTTCCCTTGGTTAACAATCTATTATTCTTACTTTTCTCTGAAATTAATAATAAAAAGTACCTAGAAAGACTCCTCATCAATTTCGTAGATGTCGGCGCAATAGAAAAGTCTCGTCAGTTCCATATTAAGGATGACTCACGCTAGACCGGGCCGGGCCCAGGCCGAGGCGTCCGACATGTCATTTTCTACGACGGCTGGTCGGTGATCACGTGGTGCTTTCCATAGAAAACGAAGCACCGTAAGCTCCGGCCCGGCCCCGGCCCGGTCTAGCGTGAGTCATCCGTTAACCATATTGTTTCTAAGAGCGGGTTCGCACTACGTCTGATCCGAATCCGATCCGAATCCGTGAAAATATGGTCCGAAGTAGCCGTAGAACTATTTCTATGGTAATTTACGCACTAGATCCGTCTGATTTCTTTCCGAAATCGGATGACGGAGTGCATAAATTGCCATAGAAATAGTTCTACGGCTACTTCGGACCGGATTGGATTCGGATCGGACGTAGTGCGAAACCGCTCTAATTATTGCCGCCGCTTCGTCTGCGTGAAATTCGGCCAAATAATTTTACTTTCCTTTGACACATCGTGGGACCTTGATACAAATATGCAAATTGTGTAAAAAAATGCTAGGTTATATATAGTTATGGATATTTTCATGGAAACTCATATTTTGGAAACGGAAAACTTCCATCTGCATAAAAAATATGACAAGATTGGAAACATTCTAGCAGCACACAAGAAACTTCTACACGCTCTATTTTCTTGTACAGTGACCACACGGGATTGTTACGCCATTTAGGGTCCTAGCTAAATTGGTTGTTCCATACTTACGCTATGGCATGTCCAATTTAGCTAGAACCCTAAATGGCGTAAGCGTAACAATCACGGAGTGTCCAGTGACACTGTTATGTGACACCTACTTATTGCAATTTTTAGCAATAAAAACGAATACCAGAAATGGATACCTACATGTTACTTATACTTGGTCAACCAGATCTTGACAGTAGAAAAAGGCGGCAAATTTGAAAAATGTAGGCGCGAACGGATATCGTCCCATATAAATTTTGAATTTCGCGCCTTTTTCTACTGACAAGATTTGGTTGACCAGCTATACATGTTCATGCCAAGCTTCATGTTATTTCAGCTTGTCAGCGTGGACCATCGGCCATGGCATTCACCATGCATTGGCTTTGATAAAGCGAGTGCAGCGCCAGGGGCGCTCTTTTAATCTATGAAATGGCGGAAATAAATATTTCTTTGAAAAGAAATCTGCGCTTCGGCAATCGAGATAATTAGCGGTTACGTCGGAATGAAAATACTCATATAGGTACATATGTCATACTATTAATATAATAATGTACCTAACATAATTTTACAGAGTGGTTAGTCGCAAATAGAGCAAAATTAGGAAATAGCATAATTTGTTTTTAGACTTTTTAGGAACGACAAGGCGCGTTTTCGAGAACAAAAGTTGTAGTAAATTGTAAGAAAAGGTGATCATGTTTTATTATCGTTTTAGTATCGTTTTATTGTGTTATTATCGTTTCCCATAAAGTTTTAAGTCATAATGTACTTATTGTTTGTCCACATTTTCGTTAGTCATAATTTGAGTTTTCTCAGAAACGCGTAACTTTTCAGAATTTCCATAAAACAAACCTAACCTAAGCTAACCTTACCTATCTATAGGATAACCTTACGAAAATCCTGAAATGTTAACGGTTTCAGAATTATGACTAATGATAATCTGACAATCATATTACATTATGACTATGACCTTCAATAATAATTATGTCAAACAAAGGGATCCGGTGTGATACATTGAGTTAGTGATACGTGGATCATACTGAAAGTTTCTGGATTCTGATATATATGAGAAAACTTATTTTTTCTAAGTGGCCAGTCCAGGAACTTTCAGTATGACCTAAGTATAGCCAGTCATAATAATCTGAACAAATCTCTTCAAAAGCTTTATAAAGCGTACGTGCGAGTATGACATGTTCCGATATTGATGATCGGAGCATGGAAATAGAAAATGGCATTGCAATCGCACGAATAATATTTCATATGTGCCGTTATTTGTGAAGAGCTTACTTACACCTTCCGACTTAGATAAACTATCTCCGTTAGTTCCGGTGAGGGTAGGTAGAAGAAAAAATACAAAATTTGCTAGTGACATTAAATTCTTCTCTTCAAGGATTTTGTCCGTATGAATATTTTTGCAACTGAAAATGCAAATTAAAAGTGGGTGCAGTGTAATAAGCCAATGTAATTAGATTCAAAAAAGCGTGTTGAGGAATTAATTCCTAGAAAGCTGGAAATCGTTTTAATGCCTTAATTTGGTCCTAAATGCGTGTAATCCGAGTTTGCTCAATACCATTAGTTGTGCATTGTTGAATTAATTCTTCGAAAAATCTAATTTGATTGGCCTTTCAACTTAGACGGACGGTATCTTTTGCATAATAGTTACAATTTTCTTTGACTTACACTTTTATTTAGTCTATACTCGACAGAATCACCACGATCACTACTTCAAGAGTACTGTTAACGAAGAATAATATGCACCTAATAGTTCCCTGGTCGTGTCGTGTAACTAAGCTCCACGGAAATGCGTTTTAAATTCACCTGCTCGAGTATCGCATGTCCGTGAGAGTCGGAGCGGGGATGACGTCATAGCGTACATTTTTCAGAGCCACGGTAGTCTAAGAACAGTATCATAAGGGCCACCTATGTTGACCAAGGGTCTTTTGAGCGGCATTGAACGTCTTGGCCTAAGAGTGTCGCTCCCGAAGACCGAAGCAATTGTTTTCGGGGGATCTGGATGGAGCCTACCTGACGACCTCACCATTACTGTCGCAGATGAAATGATACCGGTCAAGGAATACATAAAATAATTGGGTCTTGTTCTAGACCGGCGTTGGAACTTCGGGGTGTTATATGCGTGTTGCCGATCATTTGAAAACCTGTACACTCCTTTTTTAAAGAACCCCATACTGGACACCCTCGGGAAAATCTCTGAAGAGAGCTCATTCCACAGCCGGAGCGTCCACGTGAGGAATATGAGGCGGCTATTGATGGATTCCCGTCTTCTCTCATCTCCGCTCATTTCCCCCAGTGGACATGAATGAATGAATGAATGTATGTATGTATAAATGAATGAATGAATGAGTGAATAAATGAATGAATAAATGATTGAATAAATGAATGGATGATTTATTTATTCGAAAGCCAGCCAACGTTTTGCGATTAGACTACTGTTTGTTAAACACTGTGGCTACTACGACAACTTGACCGGTATAAATATGAATGGGTGTTTATGAAGCACTCTCCTGCGATTTATCATAGCTGTTGGATATCATTTTCCAGTTAGGTACCTTTGTTGACACAGTTAGCTGACATTTTATGAACCTTAATGGTAAGAGATAGGGGTGACCAATGGTCTGTTTAAAGTCACACGAATCCGTCATCAAAAGCCACTCAAACGAAGTAACGTACATTATATCGATGTAGTAGTAACAAATATCGATGTCTGCACCCCTAGCACATAATTGGCGCGACAGTATCTCGCGGCAAGATAGACTACCCGTCTTTTTATAATTATGTTAATAAATGAGGGACGGCTAGTCTATCTCGCCGCGAGATACTGTCGCGCCAATCATGTGCTAGACCGGCTGGTAATTAGTATTCGTTGCTAGAAATTGTAGTACAATGAAATTAGAGCTGAGTATAAGTTTTACATTTTAAACTGTGGCTTTCCATTAGAAAATGGTCAAATATCAAATATCAATATCAAATATCAATATCAAATATCAACATTTATTCAGCAAATAGGCCACAAGGGCACTTTTACACGTCAATATGGAATTTACATACAGCAAAAAAAAAACACATCAATAATTATAAAATACAACTAAGCCGTAAATATCAAATCAAACTAACATAGAGATGTATAAAGCCTCTAAATGTCGAATTACAGAAAACGCAATAACAATAGTATTGAAAAAAAAAAAACACAAAGATACAAAAACTATAATCTAAAATTATTTAGAGATGTAAATGTCTCTAAGTGTCATCATAACTAAAAGATTAAAATATATAGTAGTTAATCAAATTATCCTTAGAGATGTATAGGGTCTCCAAGAGTCAAAATCCTGTATACCTAATTAAAACATTCATTAAATTAAAGAAAATGATAGTAAAAATAAAATAGCATACGAGAACCGAATGAGGTGTGTCCATGTAATTATACTCAAAAATAAAGTTACTAAATATAATAGCTCGTGTTAGCTTAAATAGACCAGTCTCCACAAACAGCACCCGTTCACGAGTATGACGCGTATCTCAGCCATCGCCTCTCTCAACCTTCATTCGGGAAAGTGGCGACCCGATCAACAACGCCACCGTAAGCGTTATACTTCATGTGCAAGGACCATTTTCTGATGGAAAGCCACATATAATTACTATATTTAGTTTAGTATAGTTCAAAGCTTAAAGAAGAGCCTACTCTCTAAAGTCCGGCAATGCAATTGCGTCTGGTGTTGTAGGTGTCCATTGGCGACGGTAATTGCTTACTATCAGGAGGTTCGTCTGCTCGTTTGGCTCCTATATCATAAAATAGTTTTAAACCTCATGTTCACACAAAACGCATACTACGAACGTGAATCCACGGTTCTTAACCTGAATTAAAAACTAACTTTTAGTTCAAATTACTAACTTAGTTCATTCAATCGTAATTGTGACGGTGTAATATCTTGAAATAAAACGCAGGTTACGCAATTAATTAATGCTTGTATTTTTATCTTACTCTAGACGCCATCTTGGTTGAGGGGCAAGGGCGAGACAGACCACCGTAAAGGCTGACATACACGAGTAGGTATACTACAGATGGCTTATTCAAGTTATTATACTCTCCGGCTAACTAATGTTAACAAGATGTAAAGTGACGAATGAATGAATGAACTAGAACTCCGACCCTTTTAGCGGAGTATGTCACGTGTCACGCGCTTTGATTAATAGTTCTAGCGACGCGGACTGACAGACATACGTATTTTACAAGGTGATGTTTGCAAGGACTTGTGACGTTAATGCGGTTAATAAATTTAAGACCACGTTTGGACGACTACTGTTACGACATTACTGCTGGGGTCTTGTCGCGGGCGCTGCCACTGTCGATTTCCTTGACAAAATGAGTGACGTATGTTACCGCATTGCTGCCGTGATTAGAACGTTCAATCTGTGACATATTTTATAAGGGAAATTGACAGTAACCAGTGTCTTGCATACAGCGGGGGCCCATTTCACGAACGGTATTAGGTTAATATTATTAGAACCACTTGCACCATCCCACTAACCCGGGGTTAAGCGGTTAAACCGTTAACACAGTCTCAAATTGTACTGGTAACCATGGTTACCCCAGGTTTAACCGGTTGGGTTAGTGAATGGTGCAAGTGGCACTTCGTCATTCATCTTCGGCGTTCGACAGTTCGTGGACTAATAATGAATGAATGAATGAATGTTTCTTTATTCAGGCAATAGACCCATTACATACTTTTAAAATACAAAATACAATAAAATTAAAAGATACAAAAATACATATAAATATAAATAAAACAAAATAAATAACCAGTAAAAACTACTTACGGTTCGGTTGCTGAGCCGCGGACAACCTTATTATATAATTATAATATTAGCCTAAAATACCGTTCGAGAAATGGGCCCCTGCAGTTACCATCTGAATGTTACAACAGTCAAATAGCGAATTCATTCACTCGCTAACGATGAGCCGGAACACGGTTCGAGTGTGAATTATTGAGACAAGTGGAAACTGAGACTCCGGCAACTTTGCTCCGTAATTATTCAGCAGATTCAAGTTTCCACGATGGAGTAGCTCAGGGAGCTGTGCTGGGGCCGTTTTTAATCCTACTATGGAATATGATTTAATCGAATGATGAATTTATAAAAAGACTTACAGTTATCTCTGTAAAGTTACACGTCGTACACATTTATTATTATTATATATAGTTTGTTTTCAATTAGTACAAATTAACATTAAGTAATTTTGTTTGGCAAACTTACGCCAGAATATTGAATTTAAGCAAAAAACAAGAAATAGTACACCTAGCAATATATACCTAGGGCAGATGGGCAGATGGGCTATGTACGCAATACATTGCCGTTCGAGAAAAATTCACAACTGATTGCACTCTGTTAATTAAGGCTAAATTTAAAATATCTATTACAATCGTTTCGTCCCACTAAAACCTACTCCTTATTTCAGTTTGCACACACGCTGTATAGATATAAAACCGCAACCATAATTTTAAACTTAGAATTATTATGTCCATATATTTTACCTGTACTCTTTCATTCATTCATTTGTATCATCCGCCTCTTCATCATTTAAAGACTTACAGCATCTCTAGGGACTATTTTACGGACAGGTTATTGAGATGAAAACGAATGAATGGGTTGCTCTTTGCTACGAAAGACATTCCTGAAGAGAAGATCTTCCTTTTAGATCTTAGGTTATTATACCAACAACCTGTTTATAAATAAATTCATTCACTCTGTGACTTCTGTTTTAACGCCATCAATTCATTCAATATTGAATATTAAGTTGGTTAATGAATGAATTTACCTACGTGGAAATTGCATCCAAAATTAATTTTAGCGTAATGCATGTTTATGTCTGGCTACCACGTATACTACGTATAGTGCACCATGCGCCGTAAGATATTAAGAGACTGGCGAATACTATACCGACAAGAGCAAAGCGTTTAGTTATGATGATGACGATCACGCATAATAATCAAGTTACCTATTCGATTGTGCACCGCATTAATTGCGAAAGAAACAACACATCTTTAAAAAAATCGCTTCGCTTCACTTAATTACTATGGTGACGCAACGACCCAAAGTGATTCCTGGCCTTCGACACCAGATCACGCCATGCCTCTCGGTCTTGCGATAGCTCTCGCGTCGCCATGACCGAGGTTGAGCAGGTCTTGAGCAACTACGTCGTTCCAACACCGCTAGGGCGTCCAATCGGGCGTCCCCCATTTAGTTCCGTATTCAAAACTCTTTCATACGCACAACAGCTCTTCACAAGATTCTAGTGTCCAAGCTGATACGCAGAAAAACTAAAATTCGTGTAAGTATATACTGTCGCTTTATATACATATGTGAAATTCAAACCTATATTTATGTGGTTTCTACCTACGGAGGAGGAGTGTTACAAGCTAATATGTTTCAGTTACCTTTGACATACAAAGTAGGAAATACACCTTGTGTAAACAGTGAACACAGACTATGTATTTTACCGTCTAATCCGCATATAAAGAGACCTAAAATCATAAAACCGCCGCAAGGCACGCTTATTAAAATTGTATACAAACTGCTGAAGCTTACAACAACTATATTCTTGTTACGTTTCTAGCTTTTCGAGTAAATAGGGCAGACTTTTGACAGTCACATTTTTTTTTGCAATAAAGTGAGTACCTACGCAGCGCCGGCCCGAGCCCGATCAGGGTAGAGCGAAATCGGGTTTTGGCGCCCTTCGTTGAAGTTTTTAAGCGTATTTTGGGCCCCTTTTTTCTCATTTGCCATTTTGGCGCCCCCCTTGCCATCCGGCGCCTAGAGCGGCCGCTCCACTCGCTCTACCTAGGGCTCTATCCGGGCCTGTACCTACGTATTACAAAGGGTCTTCGGACTTACATAGAATGTAATGTCGGTGCCAACTAAGATTATAGGTAGGTATCCGTCGTTTTTATATAGTACATTACGTTAAAGGGCGATTACTATGTACAGTATTACGATACAGGTAGAATCGTAGGTATATTACGATACAAGGTCGAAAAGTAGGAAATTCGCAATGAGTGGCGATAAATTAAAACACGACGGAAGGGAAAGTTTTAAATCGAGACGATTGGCGAACTACCCGGACGTTTATCGTACAACGTTTTACAGTAAATATGACCCTTTAAATTTTCGATAGGACGTAAAGTGCTAATTACCGCACCATTCGGCCGTGTCTTAATTTATCGCCACTCGTTGCAAATTTCCTACTTTTCGCACTTGTATCGTAATGTACCGTAAAACGGGGTGAGTAGGTTTCGCGGGGAGAGGTGGGTTATGAATGGGGAGAGAAGGTACGAGAGGGGGGTGAGAAGGGATTTTAAGGCTACTGCTACAAAAATAATGTCTTCCAATTTAAAATGGAGCCATAGCAATAAGCATAATAAAAAAAACGATCCAACAATCTTCCAAAATCACCTTTGTATGAAAACCCCTCTCACCCCAAATACCTACCCTAGTGCCTACTACGGGGTGAGGTGGGTTTTCCTCTTTATCGTCAAAGTTATGAAATGGAACTACCCAAAATAAAATAAAAACTAAAATACAAACGTCCGGAACACTTATTATATACACCATTCAGTTTTCATATGTAAAAATAAAATGGTATCGAGGTTTGAATTTCAGTTTTGACCCTACTCACCCCATTTTACGGTACTATTAAAGTTCGGACGCGGTATTTGCCGGGTGATTGTGTTGGTTTCTCTGCTTGCTCGAACGGTCCCCTAGAGATTGTCCGTACATGTTTCACGACGGCTTTCTTTCGCGGCTGCCACGTACCGCACCGGCTTCTTAAAATTAACTGTTTAATAACCGTGGCTTAAGCTGGGGAATTAGATTTTAAGAAATTATTTAATAATAGGTACGGTACGAGCTACAGCTATCGTTTTTTGTGAGAGATTATTACTTAAACGTAACCTAACGAATAATTTTTCGCAGAAAAAAAATATTCTTTTTTAGTTTGAGAAAAAAACATTTTTAGGGTTCCTTACCTCAAAAGAACCCTTACATATAGTCCGTCCGACAACAAAGTGATCCTACAAGGGTTCCGTTTTTTTCCTTTTGAGTTGCGGAACCCTAAAAAGCCTACAAAATCTTCGCTGATTGGCGCCCGCAGGTGCGCTCAGACAGATCATATAACCGTCATAAGCGCCGTATGCATGATCTCGGGATAATAAGAATACAAATGGGAATTCTTCGCGAACACATGGTGCCGAATATATTATGGTGATGATTTATTTATAAAGATATACTTGGTCAACTAGATCTTGACAGTAGAAAAAGGCGGCAAAGAAAAATGTACGCGCGAAGTGACATCATCCCATAGAAAATTTGAATTTCGCGCCTTTTTTTAATGACAGTATTTGGTTGACCAGCTATATCTGTCATAGAGGTCGGCGTGGTGTACGGTTAGAGGTCAGATTGGTTTAATGCGGTAATTTTTCGTACCTATTAGTGAACAGGAAAATGAAAATTAAAAATTTGACTATTCTACTTCGACTCTAGAGTAGATAAAAAATCAAAAGTACTTAAACAAAAAAAGCTAGATAACGCTAAAATTAAATATATATACCGCTATGTAAAATTGGTTTAATAATCAGCTTTCGCTTGTGTTACAAGTGGCATTTTGTCAATTGCACCATATACTTACAGATATGCAAATTGCCGAAAGTTTCCAAAAAGTTGGAAAAGAACTCGGAAATTTCCGGTAAAATTTACAGGGAACAAAAAATCTCAATTTTAAAAATGGAAAGGTTCGTTTTTCTATACAAAAATATGTGATTTTCCGAAATGTTTCCATCAGTAAGTAAGTAATCATTTATTGTCAGATTGTGCATGTCAGTTTACAGATTTTACAAAATTATTAGATCGGTGAGTGTCACAATCAACCGGTTACATATCTATCTATACTAGAAGTAGCTTTAAAACTTTAAAAAATAATTGATTTGATACTTATTAATGCTGCTTATCTAGCTTATATCTACTGATCTGAACCAAAACAAAACTGACTATATATTATATTACCGAGCGAAACTGACTGCAACTATTGTCAAATCAAGTTAAATTTCAATGCTCAAATACAGTTCTACTGCGTTTCCTAGAGATCTCAAAGATCCTATGACTATCCAAGCAAATTCACGCTCGCAGCTGCGCCCACTAGACGGAATAAATGCAGGTATTCGCAAATATTCTACCAACTTTCCCAGACAACTATCTAACCCCATGTCTTCGTACAAATCTGCACTCTATTTCAAAAGGAACACAGTTGATTTTGCATTGAATTTAAGTAGCAGATACGAGGTTGAGAGAGTTAAGTGGAAATGCACTTCTATGACTGTGCTGTTAGGTTTGGAGAACAGATATACGTTTGTTAAGTTTAGTTCCTTTCAGAAACGAACAAATTATCTTTAAAAGACATATACATTAATAGTTATTATTGTATTAATAAATAAATAATAAATATTATAGGACATTATTACACAAATTGACTAAGCCCCACAGTAAGCTCAAGAAAGCTTGTGTTGTGGGTACTCAGACAACGATATATATAATATACAAATACTTAAATACATAGAAAACAACCATGACTCAGGAACAAATATGTGTGCTCATCACACAAATAAATGCCCTTACTGGGATTCGAACCCAGGACCGCGGCTTCACAGGCAGGGTCACTACCCACTAGGCCAGACCGGTCGTCCGATTAATGGTACTTATTGTAATTTTTCTCCCCATTCTTCAACATGTAAGTACAAAGTTTTAACCCCCCTTTAACCCCTTAAAAGCACTTGCACCATTCACTAACCCGGGATTAACCGGTTAAACCTGGAGTTACCATTATTAGCAGTACAATCTGATACTGGGTCAACGGTTTAACTGGTGAACCCCGGGTTATTGGGATGATGCAAGGGGCGCTTAGGATTTCTTAACTTTCAAAAATTACCTGCATGTAAAATACGATTTGATGTTACCTGATTGAGTAACATACAAATGAGCAATAAAAACAGGTAAATTTATACCTATACAATTTTTACCGTATAATAGGTATATTCTTACATCTGTCATATTTATTAGCCAATTTGTAATATACCTATATATATTTATAAAATACACAGTAGTACCTAAACAATAAATGGTTTCTTATTTTAGCCAATAAAATGTAATATGGAAGAACATTATTCGAAGAAGATTTAAAAGCGCCGTATTTAAATCTATCACCGATTCCGTCAGAAGCGAATAAATTTTAAATCCTAGAAACTAAATCCAATACTTTTCGCTTTAGATACCAAAGTAAATTTTAGATGAATGTTTTCACGCGCACATCGGCTGTGGGAGTGTTTCATAAATATTTGAGAACACGAGTGCGCCACGCTTTGCTTTTTATTCGTAAAAAACGTCCACATTCATCTACCTCTAAAACACTATCTCGACAGTCTACTAAAATACCGTTCAAAAATTTTACAGTCTAGAATTTCCCTGCTTGGGATCGTATGGATTTTATTACCCTGTGGCAATAGTAGATAAGTTTGTGCGATAGCAGGGCTTCATCAATCAACAGTCAATATGAAAGTAGTTCCATTTAAAGGAGCCGTAGGATACTGTGGATAAATGAGCTAGACGTGTCATATTTGTCAACGTCTCGGGAACATTGGCTCGGCATTTGTCGGGAAATTTGTCCGGAATTCGTTTCCTATTTCCCATGTGCGTATCTTATAGGGGGGAAGTGACGAATTTACACATGCTGTGTAGTGAGATGAAGTGAAGATAGATAGACTAGAACAGCGGTCGGCAACCCGCGGCCCGCGGGCCGCATGCGGCCCGTGAACCTGTCACTTGCGGCCCGTGAGCCTCCCTGGCTATTTTGTATGTAATATTGACAAACGACAATGTCTGATAAAGTCATAAATAGGTACTAACAAAATGCGTCCCGCGTCAACTTCGTTAACTACTATGTGGCCCTTGGCTGCTAAAAGGTTGCCGACCGCTGGACTAGAAATTAGAGAAATAGGTATACTCTTATTGGCACACCTCAGTTAAAAATATACAGCTTAAAAGAAAAACAATTGATTAAAGATACAAGTAGGCAACAGACAGACCAATATTAGAGTTAGTGTACCTGTAAAGGGTACTGAAGAGCGAGCGGCTCCCAAGGAGAAGCTCCCTGTTGCCAGTGTGGATGAGGAGGATTTCACACTGGTATCAAGAAAGAAGAAGGCGCGCACGGCGCCTCGTAAGACTCAGTGTGGTACCGCCGAACCGGCTAATTCTGGCTTGCGGATTGCTACACCGAGTAAGGCGCTGTACGTATCGCGCTTGCATTACACCGCCACGGCTGCTGAAGTGGTGGAGTATGTGCACCAGAAGACCGGCTACACGCTGAGGGTGTTCCCGCTTCGATCGCGCCACTACGTGCACTTCAACTCGTTTGTGGTGCGCGTGCCGCGACCGCTGCAGGGGACCATCGAGTGGGCCGACTTCTGGCCGAAGGGTGTCGTGTTTCGGAGGTTCCGGGGCAAACTGCCGAATCCGACACAGGAGCAGCCGATGCAACGGAGCCACGCCGTTTTATCGACTAAATAACTAAGGTTTAGTTTTAAGTTTATATGTCTGTAAGGTATTTGTAATATGGGCCTTGTTGCCTGAATAAAATTTCTAAATAAAATAAAATAAATAAAATAAATATGTAAGAAATAAAAGAAAAATTCAAAATTACGATGGCATATCACAACTTCGCTGCTACATTATCAAAGCCGCATTTTACTAATGCTCGTGCTGCTCTTCGACTGTGAGACGTGGAGAGTGACAAAGGGGCGGACACACAAGCTACAAGTGTTTGTCAATAAGTCCCTCCGGTCGATCCACCGCATATTCTAGCCGAAGACTATAAGACGAGGATTTGTGAGTATGTGCCGACGAAGAAGTAGCGCTGCGGAAGTGGAGATGAATCGGATATACCCTGCGAAGAGGAGTTGCGAACAACGCCAGTATCGCGTTCGAGTAGCGGCCTCAGGGTGGAAAGTGAGCCACATACTCCACAACAGCTCGCCATAAGCTGCCCTGCGTTGACTGATTATTGTATTATTGTCAACTAAATTTGTTCTATGACCACTTGATCAGATAAGTCTCTGGGAGCAATGTTCCTAGTCCATTACCGACCAGCGACGATAACGCAAATTCTCATCAGTGAAACCAACTCATTAGCGACATATATAAGCGCGCGCGCATAACGACAGCCAACAAACATGGATCGGCTCTGGGTAAGTGTTGTCCTAATTAAGTAACGATTATCGGTTATGTTTATTTATAACGGTGCATTTAAGTCGATTTACAGTTAAATTGTCATCTGCATAATACGATCGCCCACACTGTTAATTGTCCATCTGTGGGTAAACCTTATTACAAAAGGCATAAGGTCTATTTATGTTTCGTTGCTGTTTGTACAGAGAGTTGCCAGGCTTAACTAAGGTTCGGTACATAATAGGAAGTAAAAATGACCAGTTTTAGTAGTAGTAGTAGTAAACTCTTTATTGTACAAAAAGACATATTAAAAATAACATATAAGTAGTGAGAAGTACAAAGGTGAACTTATCCCTATGAGGGATCTCTTCCAGTTAACCTTTGAGTAGATGAGACGAGAAAGTGAAAAGAGGGTGACGAATGCAGCAAAATGTACAACAAGGTACCAAAAAGATAAAGGATATAAATACATACAAAATTTATAGGTTTTCTGTTTCATTGTCTAAAATTTAATCTTTATTGGTTCCCTCCGAAGTTTCTAGAAACATTAATTACATCATCATTAGCCTTTAGATTTAGATTAAGAATTAATAGGTTCGTTTTCAATGCGCATATACAATCAATTTTAATAACAATTATTTATTACAGATCTTCGCCAGCCTGGCGCTGGCCGTTCACGCGCAGCCAATCGCGCCAGAACCACCAACATTACCAGCTAAACCAGCAATACTGAGCGCTGACCTGATCCAGCTGCATTACCAAAATGGCTGGACACTACCTCAGGCAGGACCAGGACCTCGACCAAATCAAGAAGCTCCGGTGTCATCAGAAGTACCAGCCCAAGAGCTGCGACCAAAACGTGCAGATTCAATTGTTTCACCAGAAGCAGAAATTGCCTCAACTACTGCATCATCTATAGCCTCCCTATTTAGTGCTGATCTGATCAGCCAGCATAGTCTAATGGGTTGGTCGCTGCCTTCACCAGGTCCAGGAACTAGACCTAAACGTGAAGCTCCAATTTCTTCATCAGAATCAGCCATAGCCTCAACTACTGCATCATCAGCAGCTTCTCTTTTTAGTGCTGATCTGATCAGCCAACATAACCTAATGGGTTGGTCTCTACCTGAACCAGGAATGAAACCTAGAACCGTTCGCGGGGCGCCAAGGCCGCTACCCGCGCATAAAGCCCATGGTCCTCGTGCTGAATTGCCTCATGGTCCATACGCTAAACGCATTCTTGTGTAAACTTCAAAATATTTACGTAAGAAATGGCTTGATAAATTATAAATAATACTGACTGTAAATACATAATGTTTTATTGAAACTCCAGAGTAGCTCTACAGTAGCTCTACAGTCTAAAAAAAAGACATACACGAAGGATCCTTCGTGTTTACCATTATAATGTTAACCTTGGACTTCATGATGTGGTTATTTTTTAGGGTTCCGTACCCAAAGGGTAAAAAACGGGACCCTATTACTAAGACTTCGCTGTCCGTCCGTCCGTCTGTCACCAGGCTGTATCTCATGAACCGCGATAGCTAGACAGTTGAAATTTTCACAAATTATGTATCTCTGTTGCCGCTATAACAACAAATACTAAAAATGAAATAAAATAAATATTTAAGGGGGGGCTCCCATACAACAAACACGATTTTTTTCCTCTATTTTTTGTTGATGGTGCGGAACCCTCCGTGCGCGAGTCCGACTCGCCTTGGCCGGTTTTTTTTTTAATTTAATGCTCAGTGCGTGCGTCGCATCGCAAAAATATGATAACATAATTATATAAAGTTAAATCAAATAATTCTATTTATTCAACAGTAAAACTCTAATTAGTGCAAAATACAATATCAATTCGAGTTTAATTTAACTCTGTCATAATTTCATAAAACATAAAAACCTATAATAATCAATTTCGATAATAGAAATAGGTAACCAAGAATGTTATATCAAATCTTAACCTAAAAACATAAGTTATGAGCTCGTATAATGGCGGCAATCCAGCACTGACGCAACCCAGCTTATCGTCTAATGAGCCGAGCTCATAAAATTACTGGAACACTTTTTCCCATCGGCAAGAAGCGCCATACATTATACCGGCTCAGACGTGCGCGAAACAATCGCTTATTTTCCCCTCTCGTGGCCAAAACCAACATTAACACACAGGTGGCTGAATGAGGAAACTCCATGATTCTCGTGCTGTATATTCCGATTACTTATCAGGATGAGAATGAGTCAAATTCACGGCTGACCAGCGTAAAGTAAACCTTCAGACTCGTAGAAATTGTAACGAAAACAAAAAGCATTTTTATACTGGTTATGTAACAGTAAGCAATTTTAATACGGTGCGATCGCTTAAGCTAAGTTTCATAGAGAGTGGCGCCTCTCGCGGCAGATTCGGTATTGTGGTGGTTGTGTAAATGCCCTTTTTAAGACGTCTAATGTGTGCAAAAACCTGCGTGCGGCAGACAAATGACTAGCGGGAAAAAATGTATTACAAGGTAGCGGCTACCTGCCTTAGCAACTAAAGCGATCGAATCCTTATGCGTAACGTACATTGATGCTTATGTGTGAGAACGTTTAGGAAAGTTTGTTGTGTAGCAAGCAATGGAAGAGGTACTATAGATCCGATTGGGAGTTAAACCAATCTTAGACTTTGTCCTAAAATTGCTTCGATTTCAAATATATTTACTCAGGAAGACATAAAATGAACGGAATGGGCTTTTTATACTCTATTAAAGGACAAAGTGCTGTGGAAGTGTTTTAAGAAATAACTGTGTGGGGTTTACTGGCGTGATTTGATCGGGGAGCGAACGCGAGAGTAATTTCAATGGACAATTTGACGAGTCCGGTAAAGGCCGTTTCAGATAAAGAGCGGGTTTAAGGATGACTCATGTTAGACCGGGCCGTGTCCGGGCCGGAGCTTCCGGCGCTTACTTTTTTATGACAGATGACGGTTATCACGTGATGCTTTTCATAGAAAACGAAGCTCCGGAAGCTCCAGCCCGGACACGGCCCGGTTTAACGTGAGTCATCCTTTAGTCGGGATTGAGTCGACTGCGTTGTATGTCAAGATGAAGTTTGTATGCCATCTAAAACTGCATTACTGTTGCGACCATAGAAGGTAGCATCCTATAGAAGTGGTCTACGCGTGCCTCCGTGAGGGACAAAACATACGCAATGCGACGCTATGATTGGTCGAATTTATTTGTTATGGTGGGCAACAAATAAATTCGACCAATCATCCATGCTAATTTACGGTGGGGAATAAAAAAAAATGTAAGACTGTGACAAGGACAAACAATAATAGCGCTTTCGCTGCTACTCCTACTGAAAGATACATAAGTCTATCCCGTTCTGTCAGTTATCCCCACCACTCATGCCCAATCCAGTTTAATACTAGATTCATGGTTGCGACATTACTGCTGCGTAGCGTCAAAGTCGTAACAGTAATGCCACAACAGTTGCAGCTAGTTGCATTTGACATCCGAATGTCACCTTTAGCTGTCTAGACTTTTTGTGCTGACAATAGTTTATGATCAAAAATCACTCGATTTCTCTCTCGAAAAGTGATTTTTTCAAAAATTAAATCCGCATTTTTTTTTACGATAAATATTTGCAAAAAATTCTTCTCGTTGAGAGTAACATTGCAAATGTCGCGATGTACAGGAATACTAGGAGAACAAACATTTTAAAATTATACATTCTGGGCCTGACAGCAGCACTTCCGGTTTCCGAGCGCGCCTCTCGAGGCCTTCCGGTTGCTCCGTGCCATGTGATGACATTTGGAAAGTGGCAAGTCGAATACTAACAGAAAAGCTTTAGAAGGCATATAATAGTATATTAGGAAATTAGGATTCAAGAATAAAAAAAAAAAATTAAAAATAAACCCAAAATAAAATAACTTAATATAATATCTTTTTAAAAAAAAGGGAACCGCCTTCAAAAAACCAACCCACTGAAAAGCACAAAATAATTTCTATATGGCACTCCTCTACGTGTCCAGTCCCTATCCCGTCAAAAGCAAATTTCTGCCAAAAAGTAATTAATACCTAATAATAAGAAAATTAATAATCATCCGGGTAATTACTTAGTTTTTGAAGTCGGTGCCAAACCAAAATTTTTGAGAACCGATATTTTAGACAACGAAGAACGAACGCTTCACTTACTTGCATTATAAAGACATAGTTGGTTTACTCATTAATTTAGTTCTTGTAGGTACTACAACGTACTCGTATTTTTTTCTGATTGGTAGTAAAGAATGTTTTTGTTGGTTTGGCACCGCCTTCAAAAACTAAGTAATTACCCGGATGATTATTAATTTTCTTATTATTAGGTATTAATTACTTTTTGGCAGAAATTTGCTTTTGACGGGATAGGGACTGGACACCTAGAGGAGTGCCATATAGAAATTATTTTGTGCTTTTCAGTGGGTTGGTTTTTTGAAGGCGGTTCCCTTTTTTTAAAAAAGATATTATATTAAGTTATTTTATTTTGGGTTTATTTTTAATTTTTTAATTCTTTTTTATTTATTTTATTTTATTTTTTACTTTTTAGTGATAGGTAGGTACTTCATTTATTTTAGGTTTTGGGCTAAAATACTAGTTTTTTAGGCTCTCCATTTAGTTTTGGGCTAGTTGTTAGTTTACCTACTAATGTTGGGGATGGCCTAACTCGATGATAATTGCGTCACAACATAATATGACGTTTCGGTGCTAAACGATTTGTATGTATATTGCTCCCACTCCCACTATTTTATCTAAATCGGTTTCAGCAACTTAAATTTGTTGGTAGGTATACCGATAGCATGGCCACCTACCGGGTCCAATTGGTTTTTCAAACCATCCATGTACTGTACACTAAAACTTTTTCCAGAATGTGTAACAAACACTTTTCTGAAAACCGCATCAAAATTGGTTCAGCCAAACGCGAGATAATCACGAACACACATACATACATACATACATACGGGTCAAACTGAGAACGTCCTTTTTTTAAAGGCAGTTAGAAAAAAGTTCATCGACCCACCTAGTGGAACTCTGCAACATAGGCACACGACGACAAGTCGGATAACCAAAACAAAGTGTGTATGTTGCACCAAACCTGAGTTCCACTAGGTACAGCAAGGGTTCAGCATCAGCTCTATCTTGGGTACTGTTCTCCCAAGTGCTCATCAAGATGTGACGGATGACCAAAATAGCGTGGGCCTATGTTGCACCAAACCTGAGTTCCACTAGGTACAGCCAGGGTTCAGCATCAGCTCTATCTTGGGTACTGCTCTCCCAAGTGCTCATCAAGATGTGACGGATGACCAAAATAGCGTGGGCCTATGTTGCATCAAACCTGAGTTCCACTAGGTACAGCCAGGGTTCAGCATCAGCTCTATCTTGGGTACTGCTCTCCCAAGTGCTGATCAAGATGTAACGGATGACCAAAATAGCGTGGGCCTATGTTGCACCAAACCTGAGTTCCACTAGGTACATTCAGGGTTCAGCATCAGCTCTATCTTGGGTACTGCTCTCCCAAGTGCTCATCAAGGCGTGTTGGATGACCAAAACAGCGTGAGCCTATGTTGCACCAAACCTGAGTTCCACTAGGTACATCCAGGGTTCAGCATCAGCTCTATCTTGGGTACTGCTCTCCCAAGTGCTCATCAAGATGTGACGGATGACCAAAACAGCGTGAGCCTATGTTGCACCAAACCTGAGTTCCACTAGGTACAGCCAGGGTTCAGCATCAGCTCTATCTTGGGTACTGCTCTCCCAAGTGCTCATAAAGATGTGACGGATGACCAAAACAGCGTGAGCCTATGTTGCACCAAACCTAAGTTCCACTAGGTACAGCCAGGGTTCAGCATCAGCTCAGATCTATGTATACTAAAACCTTCTCCAGAATGTAAGAAACACTTTTTTGAAAACCGCATCAAAATCGGTTCAGCCAAACGCGAGATAATCGCGAACAAATATACATACATACATACATACATACATACATACATACATACATACGGGTCAAACTGAGAACCTCCTTTTTTTTTGAAGTCGGTTAAAAAAATAGGAAATTCTCAATGAGTGGCGATAAATTAAAACACGGCCGAAGGGGGTACATAAGGCCCTTTAAATTTTCGACATAGGTACGGAATAGTGCTGGTTCCCGCACTAGAGCGGTAAATTAGGCCATTCGTCGGTGCGAATAAAAAAATCGCCATGTATTTTTTAGCTACTTTACAGGAGACAAAAACAAACTGTTTATTTTCCTGTTTGTAATATTATTATATTTGTTGCACCTGTATTTTTTTTTTCTGGTAGATCAATGCTTTTTACATGATACTTATGCAGAAAATAAACAGTTTTTTTCGTGAATTTTTACAATATAAATTATTTTAACCAGAATTTTGCTACATAGCTCACTTAAAATCGTCATGTGTACACATAGCGATTTGTTGCCAAAGTAACGTAGCACGAAAAATGATACATAGCGGATTTTAGGGTCAATAAATCGCCATGTGCAACATTATCGCCATCACCCGCGACGGAAAACAAGGCATTTAATTTCGTTATGTGCAAAAAAAACCACATACATATTAGCTATTTTTTTGTACAAATTTTGTTAGTTATTTTCAAAACTAATATAGATATAAAAAAAATATTGATATAGGTCGACGGGAAATTGAAAAAGGAATTAAAATATGCCAAAATCAAACAATCGTAAAAAAACACATAACGATTTTTGTATTCGCACCGACGAATATGTACTGTAAAAACAGTTATAATTATAATACGTATTAGGTTATACATAATTATAATACCCTAAAGACCTATAAGTATAATCTTAAACATGCATTTTTAACAAAAACTTATTCCGAGTAAGATTTGTGCCCGAGACGTCTCAATGCGCATTTGAGGGTATCTCAAGCCGTGGCACGGAGCCAGTGGCCGTATTCTGATGAACGATATCGTTAACTTGGTGACATTTGGTTAATCACTTCATTAATTAAACTGCTAATTCGTGAATGCTCTCCATTTCTTGTATGGCAACCTACAAAAATTGTATGCGGCAATCTAAAGTTCGATTGGTTTTTTACTTAAAAATGATAATTTGTAATTTACAACGTTTGTAATGAGAGCGTTGGTAGCCTAGCGGTAAGGGCGGTCGACTTTCAATCCGGAGGTCGCAGGATAAGCCCCGGTTCGTTAGGTACCTTATTGATGAGTTTTTCGTTTTCTGACCTTATGTACGAAATATCATTTGATATTCACATTTCAGTTGCATTT
The DNA here is from genome assembly GCF_948474715.1 of Cydia amplana. Taxonomy (NCBI): domain Eukaryota; kingdom Metazoa; phylum Arthropoda; class Insecta; order Lepidoptera; family Tortricidae; genus Cydia; species Cydia amplana. The sequence continues at coordinate 2,884,563 of NC_086090.1, forward strand.
CGGTAAAGGAAAACGTCGCGGGGAAACCGGACTAAATACTCCGACGACTGACGACTCGCAGTCACAGGGCGGACACGCCATACATAAAAAATGATTTGCGTTTATATGTGTGCGCGGCACGTCTGTACACGCGTCATTGTGTATCTGACGGACTTCTGACATGCTCTCAGTAGAGCGACTTACGCACACATTCATGTCGCGGCCAGTCGCGGGGCGAGGTAATCCGAGTCGGGGCGGGGCGGTGCGTGTCCGTTCTGTATGATAGTACTTATTCTGTGTCGCAGTGCATGTCGCTCGCACGACGCACACGCTGATGAGCGATAGTATCAATATCAGAACTTTAACAGATTAAAAAATTCTGAATAAGTGTCTTCATCGCTGCGTGCAAGACGCCGGTGCCACGCCGGAACAGAGGCCGCGATAAATCCACGCAGGCGGCGCGTCATAATGCTCCAAAGAAACGGTCTACAGAACGCCCAAAAACACGTTGACAAAATGTTTTTAGGGTTCCGTACCCAAAGGGTAAAAACGGGACCCTATTACTAAGACTCCGCTGTCCGTCCGTCTGTCCGTCCGTCCGTCCGTCCGTCCCTCCGTCCGTCCCTCCGTCCGTCCGTCCGTCCGTCCGTCCGTCCGTCCGTCCGTCCGTCCGTCTGTCACCAGGCTGTATCTCACGAACCGTGATAGCTAGACAGTTGAAATTTTCACAGATGATGTATTTCTGTTGCCGCTATAACAACAAATACTAAAAACAAAATAAAATAAAGATTTAAGTGGGGCTCCCATACAACAAACGTGATTTTTGACCGAAGTTAAGCAACGTCGGACGGGGTCAGTACTTGGATGGTTGACCGTTTTTTTGCTTGTTTTGCTGTATTTTTTGTTGATGGTGCGGAACCCTCCGTGCGCGAGTCCGACTCGCACTTGGCCGGTTTTTATTTAGGAATACCTAATATGTATTATGTATATGTATGGCCCCGGGTATGTCCTTAAACTACGACCAAAAGAGAGGTATGTGCACTGTGAATGTCATCTCGCTTTGGTGGTAGGGCACAGCACAGCGGATGTCATTCCAGATCTAGAGCAGAGCCCAACTGGGGAAGTAACTCCACCTTACATAAACCGCAGCCAAATAACTAGACCCTACTCATAGTATTGTGTTCCTGCCAGTGAGTAGGCATTCGAATTTTTAACTATTATAAGAGTCCGCATTTAATTTTTGTAATGAAATCTGTTTGTCGCACTTAATTTTTAATTGTAAAACTTTTTTAGATATTTTGATTATTGAATCAAAATATCTAAAAAAGTCAAAAGTAGGGGAATACTAATGGTTAATATAGGTACCTACATCAAATTATGTAAATAAATATACTTACAATAGGTCAATATTCAGAGAGGAAAATGGGAACTCCATTTGTATGGAGACGCGGCCGTCCCCTTTCCTCTTAATACGCATTTATAGGAATTGATATATCCGAAATGTCATCCACTTATACTGATAACATTGAAATGAAATAACATTCACGAAAAATGGCCGCAAGAGACAAAGAAACTTCACGAAATCCCACAAATCATAAATAAAGACTAACTTTAGAACTAAATGACTTAACTGACATGAATTTTGGGACTACTTGAGCCGTTTTGGAGTTAGGGTGGTGTGAAAAACAAAACGCGCCGCTCGTCGCGTCGCGCGACAGACATTACCATAAATCGCGAGATATCGCGTGGCAAAGTTATGGGATATAGTGCTGGTCAAGAAAACCCTTCTACTGATCTATGGTATTGAGATCTATTGATCTGACTATTGTACAGATGTAGCGCATAATTACATATTTTCCGTAGTTTTTTCACGGACACTTACGATATACGAACGTGTCTTGATATTTCCACACCTCGCACACTGGCGATCAAATGTATGAAACAAACGCGTTCCTACGCACACAGCCTTAAGCTCGTGTAGGTGAACGCGTACCATGCTTGTGTGAGTGAGATAAGACATTGTAGGGTAACTGTGAGGTAACCAAGAGCGGGTCTCAGCGGGTGGGCGGCACTTTCAACGGGCGGCAGGGAGCGTCCATACTGTACTGTATGCTAGTACTCTTTATTATACTGTGCTATTTCAGTCAGTTTCGGTACAAAAAATACTGAGGTTGCCTGAAGTAGCATGACAAATACGAACGTTTCCGAGAAAATACGATGGAAAACAATTATGCACTACATCTGTATTTGTCACTGATAAAACTGCTTTGTATACCTACCTTCGCATATAAGTATCTAACATACATCTGAAATAACTCACAAACCTAGTGATTCTGGGATTTTCTCATAGGTTGTATATGTTACCGTAAAATTGTAAACACTCGTCATATCATAATCTCGCTAGTTACATTATAAACTGACGGTAGGGAGATTATAATCTAACCTAACCTAACTTACGTTAGATTATAAACTAATGGGTTCACAATCTTACGGTATCATATATAAACTGTTGATCAGCTGATGTGCCAAATATAAACCAAGTATATTTAGCCATAGCGTTTATTAGGGAGGTGAGGCATCGGATAAGGGAGAGGACCTCTGATGCTCGCGCGGGTTCGTACCTGGTGCAAAGGTTGGCCATCGCTATCCAACGTGGCAACGCGGCCAGTGTGATGGGCACCTTTGCACCCGGTACAGCTAGCGGAGGTCTTTTTGAATTGTTTTTTTAAGGATTGTATATACCAATTATACCATCTAATTTCATATGGTGAATAAATGAAGTTTATCATATCCATAAATTTCGCTATTAAGAGTATTAAGTATTGATCGTTTAATCAATGCAGATATATTGGACAGTAACGTATAATAATACGTTAGGAATAAACGTTAAGAACTGTAAAATTCGTACAAAAGTTCATATTTAGACAATTAATATGGATTTAAACTTTCACGATTTTTACACATTATTAAATTGTACAACGGGACTTAATCGCGTATCTAAGTTTTAAGATTTACGTTTCGAGGACGGCGTTGTCCGCGTGGTCTCGGAGAAGACCGGAGAACGTCGGAGGTAAATCTTAAAACTTAGATACGCGATTAAGTCCCGTTGTACAATTTAATAATTAATATGGATGTTTTTTTTTCTATCATCTTTTACATAATAAATGCTGAACGAATTAGGATATATTTGCCACCACAATACTTAAACACATAGGATAAGTACTTTGTACCCATAAATAAATAAGTGACCTTCGGAAGAGGCCACAGGTGACCCTCGCGCAGGCAGCTTTCTCGCTCAAAGATTGGCCATAGCAATTAGCAATCCAGCGCGGGAACGCTGCCTGCGTGATGGGCACCCTACCGGGGGTCAAAATTTTAATAGGCATTTTTCATTTTTAACTTTAGATTTTAATTGTAGTTAGTTTTAGTTTTATACCACAATAAATGAGTTTATTTAAAAAAATAGTTGGAACAATAATTATAATATTTATTGTGGCCAATGAGTTCAAACCATAGAGAAATATACCTAGTAAGATAGGAGTGCTCACTCCATACATCAGTTAGACTATTAATTTCAGTGTCTACATCTAGCATCGAGTAGCGGAACTATCAGTAGGTACTGCTACTTGACAATAGATGTAGCACCGACCGGAAAGTCTTATCTCAACAGCATAAGACTTTCCGGTCGGTGCTACATCTATTGTCAAGTAGCAGTACTGATAGTTCCGCTACTCGATGCTAGATGCTAATAGTCTTTTTGGTACTAAAACTGATGTATGGAGTGAGCAATCTATGTATTTTTTTCTCTATGGTTCAACTTATAACAGTAGGTTGCACGCAAAAGCTAGTCTTAACATAAGCTAAGGTTATTTATAAATGCTTAGCAGCGGTTTATTAGGTAGGTACATACTTTTCAATACTTGAATCCAAATCCTAGCACATTTAAGCACCTTTCATGTTTCACTCAGCACCTGAAATCCTCACCAGGCTCGGGCCTAAGCCCTCTTCAAAGCCACTTACTTCTCCGGACGAACATATTCCTAAGATTATCGAGAAAAATCGGCCACAAGTGCGAGTCGGACTCGCGCACGAAGGGTTCCGTACCATTACGCAAAAAACACGTTTGTTGTATGGCCACTTAAATATTTATTTTATTCTGTGTTTAGTATTTTTTGTTGTTAAAGCGGCATCATCTGTGAAAACTTCAACTGTCTAGCTATCACGGTTCATGAGATACAGCCCGGTGACAGACAGACAAACGGACAGTGGAGTCTTAGTCCTGTTTTTACACTTTGGGTACGGAGCCCTATAAATCATATTTTTTTGCTGCCAACATATTTTTATCCGCTTAAGCAAGAATCCGTAAACATAGTTACCAGGAGAACATAAAAGAGGCTAAAGCATATCGGCTCTCGCTTTAATCTGCCATAAACAATCGCGGGAACAAAACCTCGCAATAGTAAATTTCACGAAAAGTCATCCGAGGGAGTAATGGCAGAATTTTCTGATCAGTCCATCCTTTCAAGCAACTTCCAACTCAATCCCCTATTCATTAAAGTCCTTAAACGCTTGCAGCAAACTCGTAGCTTTGCCAAACTAGGCCTCAAACCTCAAAGCGATTTTCAACTTTATCTCTTCGCGTCAAAGTTCTATTTTTATTGTCTCTGTGGTGGGATGTAAGTCGCCGTTTAATCTGGAACTGTTATTTTTCCGGTAATACATCAAAGCGACGACTTTCCGCGGCAAATTGTATCAAAGTCGCTGATGTATGTGAGTTGCGTGTGTGTGCGTGGGCAGTATTATAGTGTATGGAATCGGGTTGGCTGGTTCGATTGGGTATCAATACTATCAATTAACTTGATGAAATATGTCCGTGTTATTTGTAAACTGTGACTACTATTTTAGGATATGTTGGTGATGCAACAGATTTTACGTAACAAGTCAGAATACCTATGCAAAAATTTACGCATGACTGCACTTAATATACAATATATATATGTATACGAGTCCCAATTTTTTTACATTTGATGATATTTCTACAAATATCGCCAGGTAGTCCCCAGTTTCGTCCTTCACTCTAAAAAATGAAGACCAACTAAGAGCAGTTTTCTCTTAGTTGACGTTAAGTTAATTATAACAATAACGATCTTATATAAATCAAAGAAACCTGATTACTTAAAACAATAAGTGTATCTGTGATTGAACTAATAAAGTAGGTATGTTATTAATCCTAACAATTGTATACTTTGCATCTATCATTAACTTGTTGGCATAATTATGTAACGTAGGTTGATTCAATCCTTAACAAATTAATTAAAACAGATAAATATGTTAATAGTTATGAACATTTTAATAGTTTATGTGATTATTTACTCTTTGTTGATTTACATAAGACTTGGTATTTTAATCAACTAAACATATAATATTTAGAACAACGAAGATAAAACATTCAATGCCATTATGATCAAGTTATTGTATTAATTACGAAACTAATATTCCATTCTATTAAGAATTATTTGTTAAATCGATTTTCTTCATAATTAAATTAAATAATCAGTTAATCCGTTCAATCAAGAGATAAGTAGGGGGGCGCCGGTGCACCCGCGGTCCTCCCCGCCCGCGCCCCTGCGGCGCCTGTGACCGTGCGAGTGGGGAGTCAGTCTCAGCCTCGACGTTCAACATTCAACTACTTAGTCATTCAAGTACGCGTCAACGAAATAAACTTTACTTGTGCCTTTATTTCACGGCAAGCCTGGAACAGTGAACGTGTTACCTTTGCTTTGTGTACCTAATGTATAATAGTGTATGTGCAACATGGAGCAAGTGATAATCGCGGCGACGGGAATAAAAGACGCGGGGACGGGCCGGGATGGTTATGTGGGAATCCCTGTTGTGGACTAATGAGACCCCAGGTCTACCCAGTAATACCCCTGTTGGCCGCCTCAAGGCTTTAAGGCGAGGCACGGGAAACGAACGGGACCATGCTTCCGAAACCCCGCCAGCGGCTGTCCGAACTGCGGACTCGACTTCGGAGGAACTGTTTCCCTTTACTTCTCTAAGAGTGCGCTATTTTTTGCGCATTGGCCATCCCAGGGACCCTCGTGTAGGCGACAGACGTCCCCGAGCCTGCCGCCAACGGGTACCCATAAGGGGGAAATCGACGGTTGTACGCCAAACGGTCCTTATATTTGTAGCCCGTTTTAAATGTTAATTATAATATATATGTAAGGTATGTAAAAGAAAGTTCGATTTGTAAATGTAAAACGTTTAGTTTTCTAAATGTTTAGATGAATAAATAACATCTTATTATATATATTTTTGTTTTATTCATTTACCCCCTTTTCATAAAACTTTACTTTGTTACATTTGAATCTCAATTGTTTAATCAGTTCAACTATGAAAGCTTGTTGTTTGTTGTTGTGTTTTATTGTACTAGTACAATTGATGAAGAATGGTATATTGTACTAGACAAGCTTCATAGTTGAACTGATTAAACAATTGAGATTCAAATTTAACAATTTCTTAGTTCTGGCTAATAAGATGCATAAGTCGATGCAATCATGTTCTTAGTTGAACTTATTAGGGTCAAATAGTTGATACAGTAATTCTTCATGTTAACATTGATTTACATCTTAGTTGAAATGATTAAACAATTGAGATTCAAATTTAACAATATCTTAGTTCAGGCTAATAAGGTGCATTAGTCGAGGTAATCATGTACTTAGTTGAACTTATTTGGGTCAAATAGTTAATACAGTAATTCTTCATGTTAATATTGACCTACATCTTAGTTAAACTGACTTGTTTGTATTAGTTGGTACAGTAACTTATCATGATAATAATTGTCAAGCCCTTAGTTGATCTTGCTAGGATCAATTAGTTAGCATAATTATTTTTCGTGTAAATATTGAACAAGATCTTAATTGGTTCAGTTACATAGATATAGTAATAGCAATCAGAATTACCTTATTTGATGTGTCTAAGTTCTTGTTAGGCTCGTATGGAATCAAGATGCTTGATTACGACTATCAAGATATTGATAGGGCCAACCAAATTTTTTTTAGAGTGTTGGATTTACATAATTGCCATTTAGGGACATTACATTTTATTTATACAATTCTTCATTTTTTCATTATTATTATTTTCATTTGATATTTACCATGCGCTTTTCGGTGAAAGAAAACATCGTGAGGAAACCGGACTAATCCCGATAAGGTCTAGTTTAGCCTCTGGGTTGGAAGGTCAGATGGCAGCGGACTCCAGGCTGGGAGCCTGAGCTGTGGCAAAAATGCCGGGATAAGGCGAGGAAGAAGTAAACCGTCCTCTTGAATCACTCTATCTACAAAAACCGCATTAAAATCCGTTCCGCAGTTTTAAAGAAGTTACCTATGCTAACATACAGACAGACAGGGCAGCGACTTAGTTTTATACTATGTAGAGATGTGTACTACCTACACAAAAGACGAAATTTTTTCAAACAGATGGAAAAGTTCCCGGTAATTTCAGGATAATTACACAGGAAAGAAGAAACCTTTCATTTTGGAAATGAAAATTTCGATCCCTACACAAACATATGAGATTTTTTCCAAGTGATTGGAAACTTTTCTAATGCACATATTGATGTGCATTAGAAAAGTTTCCAATCACTTGGAAAAAATCTCATATTTATTGAAATACGATATCGAAATGTCAACATACGAATGTGTCTTACATTTCCTCTGAATTCGGTCGAAGGAGGATCTTTGAAGACCTTCCGCCCTCCCTTCAGTCATTCATTAACGTAAATCGATGTTCTATTTGAAGTTTATTTCCGTCCCAATTCAGTATCAATTAAAGGCTCGTATTCAAATCTTTTCCTCATTTCTATTCAATAGAAGTTTGTAGGAAGGTATCTGTATATTTCGTTCCTTAATTGGTATTTGGATATCTCAAAATATACCTATTAATTAGACGTTCGAATTTCAATGCGCAATCGATTTGTTTTAATTGAATAGCTGTGATTCTAGCAACGGTTTTCAATTTATCTTTATTGGCACACCTCAGTAAAAAGATACAAAAGAGAAGAACAATTTATTAAATAAGTATATCCACTTTAAAAATGTAACTGACGGACGTTTTAGAAGGGGTGTTCTTTTTATAACTTCTTTTTATATTCATCACTTAAAGCTACGTAAATCAGTAAAAAAGACGTTCGGATGTTAACTGCACCTGCATTACTTTTGCGGCATCGTTGTTGCTGCCACTGATCTTATCTGTCAATTTCCTTGACGTTTTCCGCCGCATTACTGCCGTGATTATGACATATTCAATCTGTAACTCATTTTATCAAAAAAATTGACAGCTACAGCGGCTGCAACAACGACACCGCAGCACGCAGTAATGCAGCGAGCGGCGGCGAAGGCAATAACGATGCCGAAACAGTAATGCAGCTGCAGTCGATATGAACGTGACCTTTAACCTCATGTTTGTAGATAACTAAAATACCTACGTCACACTTCCTCGAAAAATATTTTTCACCTCAGCAGCTCGAACAAGGGTACTTTGCTACTTAAAAACAGTGAGCAAAATCGCATTTTGCTCACTGAGTGAGACAAATTGAGCAAAATGCGATTTTGCTCACTGTTTTTAAGTAGCAAAGTACCCTTGTTCGAGCTGCTGAGGTGAAAACTTAATTGTTGGTATATCTTAAGAAAACATGAGTGAATAGAGGTAAGTGATGAAGAAGGAATACATTTTTCGGGTTCTCTAATTGTTCTCACTGCTGAGGTGAAAAGTTTTGTGAACTACACGAGATCAAAGTTATTTACATCTCGTGCGCTTTTGAGTCCCTTACTACGCTCAAGATTCTAAATTAGATTCACTCGCTACGCTCGTGAATCTAGTATAGAATCTTTCGCTTGCACGGGACTCAAAATAAGCACTCGAAGAAATATCAAACTTTGATCTCTTGTTGTACAAATAACTATTATTTCATGCAGGTGTACTACAGGCCAAAGGAATGTGAAAATAAAAGCTATAACTCCCTAGGGAGTTCTGTGTATTTAGGGCATGTAGTTATGCTATCACTTGTTTTTAATGAACTACAACATTGAGAACAGGGCTTGGTTATGTCACAAGTTCACTCTAAAGTGCTTTGCACAGAGTTCAAACAAAGTATCGTGCTTTGCATGCAGCAAAGAGAATTTGAAATAGAGGCGGATTGTCAAAGTAAATCATGTAGCCACAGTAAATTCACTGCCATCTTTTGACAAAAGATTAAAACTGTTAGAACGCCATTTGACTTTGACTGTTATTCTTTCACTGATATGTATTATTTGTTAAATATTGAAATTAAATGCTTCTACCCGAGAGTAGGCCAAATTGCAATCTTTTCGAGCGTTGGCGCCATAACCTACAATCATTACAATTTTTAACAAAATTGGCAATGGCGTTCTGACAATTTTAATCTCTTGTCAAATAAATAATAAATAAATAAATAAATATTATAGGGACATTCTTACACAAATTGACTAAGCCCCACGGTAAGCTCAAGAAGGCTTGTATTGTGGGTACTCGGACAACGATATATATAATATATATAAATACTTATATACATAGAAAACAACCATGACTCAGGAACAAATATCTGTATCATCATACAAATAAATGCCCTTACCAGGATTCGAACCCGGGACCATCGGCTTCATAGGCAGGGTCACTACCCACTAGGCCAGACCGGTCGTCAAAAGATGGCAGTAAATGTACTGGGCCTACATAATTTACCATGACAGTAACTCTCTATTCACTCTATTCTCTTTGGTATGCAGTGAACCGCGGGGGATGAACGAAATTAATGAAAAATATTCCGCTCCGAGCTTATTGGCGTCACTGGCGCTGCATATATTGGAATACTTGCAGGCGGTTGCTGGTACACTTGCTGGTAAAATAACTACTGTCCTAGTATAGGCTACGAGTACATGACTAATTCTCATTTATGGTATCAATCGAACGGGTTTGACGCACGACGGTCCGCGTGACACTAAAACCAGCCTTTTGACGACCGGTCTGGCCTAGTGGGTAGTGACCCTGCCTGTGAAGCCGCGGTCCTGGGTTCGAATCCCAGTAAGGGCATTTATTTGTGTGATGAGCACAGATATTTGTTCCTGAGTCATGGTTGTTTTCTATGTATTTAAGTATTTGTATATTATATCTATCGTTGTCTGAGTACCCACAACACAAGCCTTCTTGAGCTTACTGTGGCTTAGTCAATTTGTGCAAAAATGTCCTATAATATATTTTTTTTCTCTTCCATACCTCTCTGTCACCCGTCATCTCATCATTCACTTGCGTTCGTTTCATATCATCTCTCACATAGTCCATCCACTATTCCTCGGTTTTCCTTTCCTCGTACTTTCCTCCACATTCATTATGCAAAATATTATAAATAACTAAAAATTGCAAAACACTAATGTTTTTGTGGCCGCCAGTGTACGGAAATGCAGTATTAAGAAACTCATGTAATACTTCCCGGTTTATAAGTTTGTTGGATTTTTTATTTGACAGCATTCGTACGTTGTTCATACCCGACTTGTTTATAACTTACTTATACTAGCTAATGCACGCGTCTCTGCCCGCTTGGGATGCAAGTTGGTAAAGTAATAAGGTTCCGTTCAGATATAGACTGCATCGACATTACTGCTACAGTATTGCAGCTCGATCCTACTGCCGACTGCATAGATACGTAACTCCTTTGGTATTTTTTTTTGATAAATGGCGACAATATGAAAAATCTTGCTTGCAAGTGTAACTGTGTCAAATATATCGTAATTTTTCATACAAAGTATGTGAAAATGGTTTAAATCAAATTGCAATGTTCAGAATCGTAAAACGGGTGGCGAGTGCCAAAAAATAGATTGGACCGAAATAGTCCTTTAGCATTGAGTAATGCGCGTAGACTAACTTCCACAGACTACGCAATAGAAGAATTTATGAAGACTTAAGTCATAAACTTAGGTGCAACATACAGTTAAAATACACAGAAAGTGAAATGCAGTTAAAAATAGGTAACAACAGGCGGTCTTATTGCTAAAAATTGATCTCCTCCAGACATCTGTTTTTCTCATCTTAGTAATTAGCCCGGCTGCATAAATTACAACTTAATTTCTAATGCTCAGGGTCAACTCCAGCTCCACTTTTGCTCAGTTTTGGGTTTTTGAAAACTATTACCTATACTTTTTATTTCAGGGTACCTAGCGCAAATATTTATGAGTAAATTGTGCGACGACCACTTCGCCCTTAATAACTTTCTTCCTCTACTCTCAAATCGACTGATATCAAATATTTGAACTATTGAAAAACTAGGTCTTTTTGATATAAATACTCATTTCCTCACAGTTTTTTTTCCTTTTCAAGAAGCCACTTGTAATATTGAAATTATGAAGGAATAAAGAAAATCAATTGATTTTTCAAGCATAAATCCCAAGAAGCGTATTGGTGGTTCAAAACCACGACACGTTACTTCCATACTTCCATTAGACGACCGCCCTGGCCTAGTGGGTAGTGACCCTGCCTGTGAAGCCGCGGTCCTGGGTTCGAATCCCAGTAAGGGCATTTATTTGTGCGATGAGCACAGATATTTGTTCCTGAGTCATGGTTGTTTTCTATGTATTTAAGTATTTGTATATTATATATATCGTTGTCTGAGTACCCACAACACAAGCCTAGAGCTTACCGTGGGGCTTAGTCAATTTGTGTAAAAATGTCCTCTAATATTTATTTATTTATTTTATTTATACCTAATGGCTCATCTAGTAGACAAGTGATTTATGGTAATTCGGGGGCAGCTGGCAAGCGCGATATGCCAGTCGACTCGCATTCAAGTTAACTTGAAAAAAGCAGACGAGCGAAATGAATCCACCATAATGCAAAAAAAGAAGGACTTGCGTAATGCGTTTAGGTTCTTCGTGAATTGGATTTTATTTTTTTGTGTCTGGGCGTTGAATGCAATTTATAAATGCAATGTGTACGTAGTTTATTAAGGCGAAGTAGTTAACAGGAAAAAAGGGAGAAAAGGCTATGGAAAGCCGAGAAGTGAGTTATAGATCATGTTAAAAAGAAGATTTTAGTATTAGGCATAGGTACTAGGGATGTACCGAGTACCGACTAGTCGCGGACTAGTCGGGAAAGCCGACTACCCGGCCTCATTTGTAGTCGGCGATTAGTCGGCGACTAGTCGGCAAAACTGGCCGATTAGTCGGCACTTTATAAGTTACAGAAAAACAGGCCAAAAAAAAAACAGCAAATATTTACCATAACATTTTCACCTTTTTTACCCAAATTACTATTTAAGGTGCTTACGAAAACTTTTGTTCGAATTATTGACCGTGTAGTCGCTTTTTTATGTCCGATTGTTCGGTTGTCGTCTGAATATAGCCTAAGGATTTGTTTTTTATTTTTAGCGTTACTATAATATGATGAATAGCACGACGAAAGCGGTAAAACGATGGTTTATTAAGTGCAACCGAACTTAGTCGAAACTAATGATCAGGCCGACTAGCCGACTAGTCGGGCGACTAATCGGCCATCCAAGCGCCGATTAGTCGGCTAATCGGCTAGTTGGCCAAATCAATAGTCGGTACATCACTAATAGGTACCACATACAATACAATAACCTTTACAGTACATAATGGTGCTAGTTTCCCGAACTAGTGCGGGAAAGAGCACTATCCGTGCGTATGTCGAAAGTTTAAAGTGCCATATGTACTGTAAAACGTTGTACGATACACGTGCGAATAGGTAATTCTCAACTCGTGTATCGTAAATAACTATTATTGCATACCTCACATAGTTTACAATAAATGTACAGTACCTAACATAAACAAAGACAATTGGAAGCACTTGTGAGCCGCGATAGCTTAGCTTTAGCTTTAGCACCGCCGGGTAGTAAAAATAACATAAAGAAAACTTACCAATCAAATAAGTCGTAAGTATACGTTTAGGCATAAGGCTGCCTTTCCAGTGAGGGAGAGGGGATACATGAGGAAATCAAATAGTTGGTTGATGCCCGCACGTCTCCTCTCATCACCGCTCATCACCACCTCAATGGAAAGGCAGCTTAGTAAAATTTTCACATTATTGCGCATCCACACCCGCTCAAATGTGCGAGCGAGTCATAACTATATTTGTGCATAGCCGCCTCGCTCACACACATTCATTATGAAGCCAGCCTAAGTCAACGTTTGGTCCATTTTACCTATTATCATAGATATGTAGATGTTCTCTTTGTTTATGAGAGGATATAAAAATAATTCGCACACATGTATATGTATGTGTGCGTGGCGCCGATGCGTCTGGGTTACATTATTGACAAAATATAATATTTAAAATAACCTCGTAAGGCCCACAGTCCTACCCGTAGTACTAATAGGATATTTGATTGTATTTAAAATAAATTATTTCACACGATGCATGAAATAAAGCACCAGATAATTATTAGAAAAACATAGATAGCAGTTATTTTTAAACACAAGTTCTATTTAATAAATCGGATAGAAATATAAAAAGTAGGTGAGTTGACCGTGACGTCACGATGTAGTGTTTCATATAAATTCCATATTAGCAAATTGTTTTGACACTTCTAAAAAAGAAACTGATTTGACTAGTAGCAGGAAAATACCCTATTATTTTACTTCAATTAAATCTAAACCATGTTCAATTGGAACATATTAGGATTTTCTTTTGTTTTGTTCGATTTCAATACAAAAGGATTTTCTGAACCGTATTTCCTTCACTATTGATTTCAAATTCTAATAGCTTTTTTTGTATGGTGGGCCTTATAACTATCTAATTACCTATATTCAGAAAAACTATTTTGCATAGAAAGGCCCGATTCGGATTATGGACTAGACATCTATTAGATGTCTATTAGACATCACCAAGATACGACAACGATATGTTTAAGATCTAGCCTGTCAAATTTGACATTTGTGCGATTCTGGAGATACTCTTGAACGATTTCCAAAATATATTATTACGATATTTTAACGTAAAAGTGACATTTGTTGCCCGAATTGAGCTGCAAAAGAGTACTAGTTGAAATCTAAACTACAACGTATCTAGTACATATCGTATTGTTCTCTAGTCTAGAACGGATCTCGTTTTCCAAATACCTCGGTAACATTATACATTTGCACAAAAACTTCCTATTTTTTGACACATAGGTATTTAAAACAAAAGTTATCTGGGCTTTGGACTAATAGTTAACGTAACATCCCATAGGAGCGGCTTTTTTGGCGGCGGATACGAGTGAATTTTAATAATAACCACTTGTATAAGTGATTTTCCTGGTTGTCGTCTTGTTACGTAGTTATATGGATACGCGGGCTCTTTTCGGACCCGACCCGGGACCCCTTATCAATGGCTATGATTAAATAAAAATGCTTGGGATTCTTCGTACGGGTCCTTAGGGTCCTGACAGTGACGACGCAACATGCAATATTTTTAGTCGTGTCATCAATTTGCAACGGAATATTTTATATTATACTTCTGAAAGGCTCAGTGTAAGGCCGCCTGAGTGGACGCTCGAAGCGGAGCGTTCGGCGGGGCATGCAGCGTGGCGTCGGGCTCACAAGTGATTTGAGCAGCGTGCACTAAGGCCGCTACTATACGTTTGCATTTGTTTAACATGCACGCCGCACGTCCCGCCCCGCTGCACGCCCAACTCGAGCGTCCACTCAGGCCTTACACTCACTGTTCTTTATATAGTACTTAAGTATTAAGTTCGATGAAATTTGGATCATTTTCAATTGGAACACAGTTGCTTTTATTTTGTTTCGTCCAATTTACAAACGAAACAAAATCAACTTTAATTCCTATAGTATAGGTTCTAAATTTACTGACAAATTTTGGATTTTTTTCTTTTATGGCTAGGCCTTATTGTATATCCTCCATCCTCCATATTGTAATTGTGTAACCATTTTGAAACTCTAGAATCTAATTTTATTTGAATGAAGATTACATACCGAATTTTAAAACAAATTCTAGAAAATGAGCAATTTACCATAATACTTTTTTTGCTTCATCGATCAGTTATTGACTAGCAAGAAGGCTTTGCGTTTTGAATTCGAATCTTCATCTCTAAGCCATCTTCAAGTGGAGCCCGGTTCAGATTCAACAAATTGTTACGGTTTTGATCTTATTTTGATACAACTTTGAAGATCGTTCACGCTGATTGGTGCATGTGAAATGAAGTATTGATGTAAATGATTTATTTCGATTTGAATTTTGATGTCTAATAGAAATAAAAGAAACTTGCAAATGCAAACGCGGGTAATTGACTTTTTAAAATAGTTAAACTTACATTGAAGTAGGTATTTAGTCATACGGATAGGACCAAGGGCCTTACGATTATAATACAGCCCGTATTGGCACCGCCCGATTCTCATTAACACCTAATTCCGATGCATCCCTTTGACGGTAACTAATACAATGTCGCACATGCTGCCAGTAACTATTCAGAAACTAACACTAGTCGACTGAAATTGACACTATTGTAAGTTAAACCTTAAATGTAAACTAGTATTATGTACAGTCGCCATCAGATATATCGGATCGACCAAAGTGCTCATAAATATCTGAACACGCACCCTAACGTCTTGATAATAGCCTCGTGAGTCCCAGAGGCCTTTATAAAGGCTTTATTACAAAACGTAATTTTAACTTTGATTAAAGAAGAGCAGGGGCCTATTGCATAACATTTTACAACTCATAATACAAGCGGAAGTCTCTTTCTAATAAAAGGGAACGAAAAGAGGCGTCCGCTAGTATTATGAGTTGTAAAATGTTATGCAATAGGCCCCAGGTTCCAAATTCAAAAAACGAAACGAACGATTCTGGGACCTAGGAGGATAGAGGCGTATTCAGATATTTGTGAGCACCTTGGCCGCTCCGATATATCTGATGGCGACTGTAACATGATAAAGTGTGACTTTAATATATCAGATATTCTATCACTTGAACTACTTATACTGTGTTTTTTTTTAATGAAATACTCCCAATAGGAAATAGTATAGACCGCTTATTATTCGGACTCAAAAGAGTTCATAGTCAATGCTAATTTTAAATAAAAAACCGGCCAAGTGCGAGTCGGACTCGCGCATGAAGGCTACCGTACCATTACACAGAAAACGGAAAACCAATCACGTTTGTTGTCCACTTAAATATTTATTCTATTCTATTGTTATAGCGGCAACAAAAATATATCATCTGTAAAAAATTCAGCTATCACGGTTTTAATAACAATTTTAATAACAAAACTTCCGTGAGATCACGGTTCATGAGATATAGCCCGGTGAAAGACAGACAGACAGGTGGACACTGGGGTCTTAGTAATAGGGTCCCGTTTTTACCCTTTGGGTACGGAAGCCTAAAAAGGAGGGAGCTAGTTCAACTAGTCATGGTAAACCTACATTACATTTATGTAAATGTATCTTCGTGAATTGCACCGCACACACGCAGTGATTATTGGTGCTTTGTGAGGCAACAGAGGGTGCTCGTTGTGGCTTGCCAACCGATGTGTACTATTATGTATTATGTCTGTATAAATATAATTTGGGATGATAATAAATTATTACTCATAAAAACTATCCTGTGTCCTTTCTCGGGCCTAAAACTACCTATCTAAAAATAATTAACATTTTAACTGTTTATTGCTATTAGAAAAACAATTACTTTTGACTAACTTAGAACTAATCTTACATTTTTAAGATTATATGGACTAGGGCCATTTTATTTAAAGTTGTCCCCTACACTTTTATTTTCAAATTTGGGGTGTTTTATATTATTTCTACTCAGAATCACGAGCTCTTTTGATCCTAATAGGAGAAAAAAGTGTCCCGAAATTTCCACATATTTTTCGATCTTTCCATTCCGTGACCGCCATACAAAGTCAATGAAAAATGGTAACGGAATGGAAATAAAAACCTTGGGACACTTTTTTTCTCCTATTAGGATAGAAAGAGCTCGTGATTCTGAGTAGAAATAACATAGAAATTCACAAAATAAAAAAAAAGTGTAGGGGCCATCTTTAAATAAAATGGCCCAACTAAGGCAAGGATATAGGGATGCAACCAGTGTTAAAATTATTAAGTTGCAATTATATAATAACTAGCGACCCGCCCCGGCTTCGCACGGGTTAACAAATTATACATAAACCTTCCTCTTGAATCACTCTATCTATTAAAAAAACCGCATCAAAATCCATTGCGTAGTTTTCAAGATCTAAGCATACAGACAGACAGACAGACAGACAGCGGGAAGCGACTTTGTTTTATACTAGGGGCTTTGTGAGCTGTAGACCTCGCGAGCAGAGCTTAAAACTGAATAAATGTATGGCAAAAATATTTATTAAAATATAGTTATAGTACATGTAATATAAACAAAAAATTAAAAACTACATAAAGCTACAAACAAAAATTAAACGAATACGCTTAACCCGCGGTTGATAATTAAAAAATACGAAATATTTCATTTTTTCAAAATAAAAAAATAAAATAAAAAACAACTATACGAAATTTAAGTGTAAAAAAAATACAAAAAGTTATGTTGCAGTATACAATTACTGGGGATGGAACCATTCCAATCCAATCAATTTCCAAAAACCGGATCGACAAATAAAATTTATTTAGTCATAGAATTCGGTCACAAAATTTCACGAAAATCGGTTAAGAATTGCGACCTGTAGAGGAGAACATCCGGACATACAAAAGCAAAATGCCCGAGTCAAAACGTAGACCTTCGCTACGCTTCGGTCAACTATGTAGTGATATAATGTATTTTTATTAAATATTTCTATACTAGGGCTATCTTATTGGCCACTACATAGTAGCTAATTGGCCGCTCTTAACAATAATGTTTCAATTGGTTGTTTCTTTCTGATTTGTTAGGAAAAGCCAATTACTGTGTAGCGGCCAATAACTATAGCATCAGTCACCCTATATTTCATCTAAATCGGTTCAGTGGTTTAAGAGTTAAGAGGTGACAGACAAACAAAGTTACTTTCGTTCGTATTTATCCTTCGCTTTCCCGGCTCTAGTTTTATTTTCATATCACTACATAGTATAAAACAAAGTCGCTTCCCGCTGTCTAGCTGGCCCTATGTATGCTTAGATCTTTAAAACTACGCAACGGATTTTGATGCGGTTTTTTGAAATAGATAACGTGATTCAAGAGGAAGGTTTATGTACAATTTTTTAACCCGTGCGAAGCCGAGGCGGGTCGCTAGTGTTACCTATTTAGCACATTCACTGCCAGACAGAAAACGGCGCACTACCCCAGAACCCGGTCGTCTATAGCTGCGTATAAAACAACCCGCCCAGCGGGTTGGCCGGCATCTGAGCAAAGTTCACGAGCGCCCACCAAGTGGGTTCCTGGCAGTGAATGTGTTAACGATTGTCACTTGACTACCCCCAAAACCCGTTCCCGATATTCCTCAAATAAAATCCTTTTGTCGACTTCTTCCCAAAAATAGCCTTTTCAGTTTGTCGGCTATTTATTTATGTAAGGCTGTCAAAACCACCGTCAGCAACAACCCGGCTTATCTCTAATCGAATTCGTTGCTGACCGTACCGGTTATTGAATGTCTGGAGGGATGTTTTCAATGGGGCGGATTTGAGAAATCCCCGCCTATATTGATGGCCTTTTCGGAACATTATGAATAAACGCTTTTCAGGTTTTTCCGCTAGGGTTGTTTACGGGTAGCATACGTGTTTGGTTGGTAAATAATTAGGGTAGTAAAGTAGGTTATGGCACAGAATAAATAATAGTACTAAGTACAGAAGACTCACTCTCTAACAAAAGGCGTCTGTTACGATCAGCACAGATATGGCCGCTAGGTCGCGACAGTGCCACGCGCGGCTTATGGCTTTCCCCAATATTGGGGCCGAACGGATGTACTTTTAGCTACCTGTAGCAAAGCAACGAAATCGCGGAGTGAGACACGCCTGCTTATGGTTGGATAACAATAAGCACTTTGGTACTTTTATTCATAACTAATTATAATTATATCACAGACAAAACTTGCTAACATAAACGTATTTAGAAATAACCAGAGATAGATATGATTCATATCATCAGAAATCAGATTAGGCCGGCAACATTTTAGATTTTTTTATGTTTTATATTTTCGTAATACATGTAGTATTTTCAATAGGAATTCAATTTTAAGATAGAAGGTATTCTACCTTACTTTACACCGTAGGTATACTATTTTTTTCTTGTATGACGACCTTAGGAGGTTGACGCAAAAATACACATAAGTACCTACCTACTGTGTATGTGAATCCTAAACATACAAAATTTCTACATATCGTTTAAGAGGTAGATTTCATTATACATTGCTTTCAAGTGTCTACTTAATTCCCTAGATATAATATTATAATAAACATATAAGTAAAGTACTAAGCCAGGTCTCTGTCCTCTGTAAATGATTATATCTCCTTTCAGAAATCTGTTACTTTCACGAATATCTTTCAAAGTTTTAAAATATTCTCTTTTATTCAACGTTTCGGAGCAAATGGTCCGTCGGGAACGTCAACCTTAGAGTTATCGCCACCTAACCAAATAAACCAGTATAAGTTGATATTTGATAACGAAGAATCCCTCTAAATCTCAAGGTCTTAGTTAAATTGGTTTATCAAACTAGTAGTAAGCGTTGATGCAATGTGAAGACTCTTGTACGAGACAAATACAATTTCATATGACACTATAGACAGCCCTTGTTACTAAAATATTCTCTAAATAATATGAAATTGTAGCAGGTGCATTATATATTATTGTTTAGTTTTTAGCTAAAGTTAAACTTATGTTTTCAACGTTTTAAATGCACACATTTTATGTTTATTTTTCGACCAAAATAGGTAACGATAATTATTTAAGATTAGGTATGTTAATAACGTAATATTGACTTGGCCAATTTAAACAAATAAATAAATATTATAGGACATTCTTACACAGATTGACCAAGTCCCACAGTAAGCTCAAGAAGGCTTGTGTTGTGGGTACTCAGACAACGATATATATAATAAGTACAAATACATAAATAAGTACAGTAGCATCGGGGTACTTTAGCCCTAGGGGTAACTTTGGCCCAAAACGAAAAAATAATTGAACTTCCCGTCACACCGCACGTCAGGACCTCTCGATGTAGTTCGCGCTACTCATAGATAGATGACCGTATGGGGCGGTCGGTAAAACAGTTTGACCTTAACAACGCTGATTGGTCAGTCCATCATTTCGGTGATAAGTTGCTACCTATAAACTACGCGATTTTATAATGTGCAAACTTTTTCTCGAAACAAAGAAAGCAGGTAAGTGTAAGTGTTTGATAGTTATCAATTGTAACAGATATGTATCTGTACGGATATGATGGTGGTTCTTGTCTACGTGACAGCGTGATAAAACGGTGTCCGTCACTTTCTATCCCACGGTGTTAAACAGTGACAGTTATTTTATCACGTGGATAAAGATGGATAAAGCTATCCATAATAGGCCGGCAGGAATCCTAATGTGATATAAATCATAGAATTTAAGACTTTATTGTGAGAAGTATATGTTATTTAAAATCACAGTATTCTTTGGCTATCGTTTTCGGGTTTCTTTGACCCATTTGTAAAAAGTTCCTTCACAGAAAGCAGTGATGCAGATATAAGTCTCGCTTCATCTACTGAAGCTCTCATAACGGCAAGAGATCAATCTGATAACTCAGAAGACAATTTAGCATTGACTCAAGCTATAAATCGCGATCCGAGGAACAGTTATGATAACATTCCAGAACAGGATGAACCACTGGCTCAGGTTTCAAAGACAGATTATCTGGATTGTAATGGAATTAATGAAAACAATGATAAAGAGCACCTGCCGCATAAGTCTGATATTTTATATAATGATTCTCAATTTTTAAGACTGATTAGTACCGAAATATTATATTATAAATTTAAGTGATCTGATGTATATAATATTGTAATTAAGTATGTAAAATATTGTATACCCGGAAAGGGTAGAGCCGTTGTGACTATGTATCATTTTAACATCTTGTTTGACACGGTAAACAATAAACAAATTATTCTATTCTATTCTATTCTATTCTATTCTATTAGTTACAGTTGCCTACCTAGTAAAATAATTATATAGGAAAACTAATGTTTTATGTTATTTTTAGTTACACATATTAACTAATATAATATTTTGTTTAATTTTTAAAAGTTGCCCCTTCTCGTCATATATTGCCGTTGAATTAACTAATTCTAATGATTATAATGGATAAGTTTAGAAGGTTTTTCTGATTGTTTTGACAAAGTTTTTAATAAAAAAGCCATGTTTAATAGATTTATTACTTTGTGATGAATAGTTTGAATTTTTTTAATGTAATAAAAACAAATGAACCGAGATATGTCTATGTTTTACTTTGATATGTGTATTGTGTAATGCATCTAAACAGGTTTCATTGTGCTTTTATTGCAAACCATTACGTTGTACTCAATGAAAAATCGAGGGCCAAAGAAACCCGCTTTAAAGAGCATCTTTGGCCCAAACTATGCGAAAAATTAAAAAATACTTCGAGGTTGATCTATTAAGTTTTACGTATGTGCATGAGTTGATTATATCCACAATTAAAAATCTATGCCTATAAAAGAGTCATAATGCGATTTGAATTGAAGTACTCAAACGAGAAGTAAAAAGTATCATGATTTTGGGACAAAGTACCCCGATGTTACGGTACATAGAAAACACCCAAGACTCAGGATTCGAACCCAGGACCGCGGCTTAACAAGCAGGGTCACTACCCACAAGGCCAGACCAGTCGTCAAAATTTATTAAAAATGTTTACCGTATGTAAGTAAGTATATGTAATTGGGTACTACTATGGGATCAGAAGGTACGGTAAATAAATTAAAAGATGCGTGTTCATTAGTTGGTGTTTACTATGAGACTAATCTTACGCGCCGAGCGCAGTCGGCTCTAACTTATCCTATACCTATATACTACGGATACATATGTTATGGTGGTGGCGGGGAGCCTCGCCACAGTCCTCCACCCTTAGAAAAATCTAGAAAAAACTATTGCTAAAAATCCGGCCCGCACTTTTTATTTCAATCTTAGGATTGCACTAAGTTGGCGCGCGGAACACTTGATCACGTCGGGGTCACCACTTTACCGTATGTAAGTAAGTATATGTAATTGGGTACTACTATGGGATCAGAAGGTACGGTAAATAAATTAAAAGATGCGTGTTCATTAGTTGGTGTTTACTATGAGACTAATCTTACGCGCCGAGCGCAGTCGGCTCTAACTTATCCTATACCTATATACTACGGATACATATGTTATGGTGGTGGCGGGGAGCCTCGCCACAAATGTATTAGGAGCAAATGGGTCTTACACGGCACTTTGACTTTACATCTCTCCTGTGGACAGCATACATAACAAAGTTAAGGGGCTGTATAATTTAACTTTCTCGATTGATCTTTTATTTTGCTTAAATGGGGGTTCCTTTTTTATCCAGCGGTATAACTTACATGCATAAAAACTTAAATTTTGGTCAAAAACGGATCAAGACATGAATTGAGGGCCTACGACGTGTCAGTAGACGACGCTTCCGATCGCGCGAAGTGGAGAGAAAAGACCAGAAAAGCAGACCCCACAATCAGATGGGAATAATAATGCTGAGGAGAGAGAGAGAGAGAGAGAGAGAGAGAGAGTCGCGTTTAAAATAATTTTAATAATTACGAAATAGTTTAAAGACCAAAGAGCAATGTCCCTAGCCCACTGCCACTTAAGTCTTGCTTTCAGAAACGTTTTAATGACCTTGGTTACTCTGCTTATTATAGTTTGTTTTTTTAGCATTAGAAAGAAGGTAAACCATCTTGATGTGTCTTTTTATTAAAAAATATTGAAAAACGCTTTAAAAAATACTTTATATTACTTATGAACGCAAAAGAATGTAAAAGATCGTAGGTATAAGATTTATAATTCTAATATATTTGCTGTAACTTATTTTTCAATGGTGTTTTGTAATAAAAAGACATGTCAAGATCGCTTACCTTCTTTCTAATGCTAAAAAAAAACGAACTATACTTAATATTAATATAGCATTCAATATTTAATATCTGGGCGACCGAGCTTTGCTCGGAAAACATACAAAAACTCAATAATGCGCGTTTTCCCAGAGATAAGACCTAGCTAGATCGATTTTTCGCCCCCCAAAACCCCATATAGCAAATTTCATCAAAATCGTTAGAGCCGTTTCCGAGATCCCCGAAATATATATACATATACATAAATAAATAAATAAACAAGAATTGCTCGTTTAAAGGTATTAGATAGATAGATAGATTATCATACCCCGAATTTATGGGTGTGGCAATGTATTTATTTCACTAGCCAAAAAATAGGTTTAAATTGTGAAAACTAAAAACTATAACATAAAGCGTACCTACCTACATGATATTAGATGAATGTCGCGTTTCCATATCCTATTCACTAGAATTCCTATTTTAAAGTCAAAGCGAGGGCATGTTGCTTTCAAAGGCTTTATTGTAAAGAATTTAATGACAGTACGAGAACGTGACATCATTACTAAAGTGTTCATGTCAAGGTAAACGGAACATAACCCGCTCTTATTTGGTTTGACCTATATTTTGTCCTATAAAAAGGACGCTAGGCTATACGCGGTTATACAAAAAGCTTGCAACACTGCACGAAACACTAGAATGTCTATATTTGCTTATCAAGTTAAATTACGTATTTGCTTAATTCTGAATACATAATTTATTTGCAGTTAATTCACTACCTACCCAAAGGTTGTTTGGAAGAGAGATCTTTAGCGATAAGACCGCCGATTGTCTTACCTCTTCTTTTGAGATTATGATTTGTATCGTTTCTGCAGTAAAAAGTAGGCATTGTATTGTATTGTTTTGTACGTCAAGGTCAAAAACTGTAATAATTTTGAAGCAATTTTAGTGTAAGGCCTGAGTGGACGCTCGAAGAGGAGCGTTCGGCGGGGCGTGCAGCGTGGCGTCGGCGTCAGGAGTAATTTGAGCAGCGTGCACTAAGGCCGCTCCTATACGTTTGCATTTGTGTAACATGCACGCCGTACGCCCCGCCCCGCTGCACGCCCAGTCGCCCAACTCTAGCGTCCACTCAGGCCTTACACTTACACGCAAACTAGTTGTTAGCACGTCGTATAATCGAAACTATTGTTTCCGAGATTGAAGGACAGATTCAATAACAAAAAACAGCAGCGAACCTGGCTTAGTATTCCTGTCACTTACAGAGCTATTTCCTAAAACTAATTAAACACTGGATACATACTGATCGGTCTGGCCTAGTGACCCTGCCTGTGTAGCCGATGGTCCCGTGTTCGAATCCCGGTAAGGGCATTTATTTGTGTGATGAACACAAATATTTGTTCCTGAGTCATGGGTCATGGGTGTTTTATATGTATATAAGTATGTAGGTATGTAGGTATGTAGGTAGGTATCATCGCCTATATAGCACCCATAGTATAAGCTTTGCTTAGTTTTGGGCTAGGTTGATCTGTGTAAGATGTCCTCTAACATTTTAAGGTCACTGCGGACAAGACCGTCTACAAGGGAAGTCCGTCTACACGTTATAACTTTAGAATTAAGAGTCGTATGCTGCTTTGGAGTCTAGTCGATTAATCAGTTTTGCGCGTTAGTTCCCTCACTCTAAAACAAA
Source organism: Cydia amplana (assembly GCF_948474715.1). Taxonomy (NCBI): domain Eukaryota; kingdom Metazoa; phylum Arthropoda; class Insecta; order Lepidoptera; family Tortricidae; genus Cydia; species Cydia amplana. The sequence goes on from NC_086090.1 coordinate 2,909,274, forward strand.
TGGCGCTGTGACAACCAATTTCAGAGCAATCCGCCTAAATAAGTCACTTCGTGTTTTTAACTCGAAGTCATAGTTCGACAGCCGTTCGAAAATAATTTGTTAAAAATAGTTTTTGAAAAGATTGTGCATCAGAAAGTACCTACGTAAGTAGCATAAGAACCAGTTATCTTTATTCTGTGTTTAAAATATCAGAAATTGGCTTAGTTTTGTAATTATACGTTCCACCATTTATCACATTAAAATTTGACTAAGTTTGAAAGTCCGTCTATTATGTACAAGGCAAGTCCGTCATATGCACTTTCGTTAAATCAGAGATTACTAACTGTTTTTGCGACTTTAATATTATAACGATTTGATAAGGTATCGACAAATCCTCCTGACATTGCGCATGACGTTAGTTTCCAAAATGTTCATCCAGTAAATTAAAAGAAACTAATAAAGTACATTTTAAAATTTCTATTGGTCTTTTATTTCGGAAATCCAAAAAATAATTACGTATAATTATTAGCCATAAAAGGTTTACCACCTATTAGAAAAATGGCGTTTATTTCGAATCTGAACTCTATATTAACAAGTTGAAAGTACACTTTTCATTGTCTTGATTCATTCTTTTTAGGAATTCGACTACGAACATAATTATACGCATCCATCTTGGAGGATACAACTAAACGGAGTAGCCATTGACAGGCTTTCCCCTCTGTCGAAAATAGGCGGCCAACGGTCATACACAATGTATGGACTGACGTTTATCTGACATGGCTATTTTTACGTTACGCATACATTTGACGTTCCCCTCCCCCGCAAAAATCGGCAGACTGATTTGTACAGAAAATTACAGACATGGCGTCTCCGTTTGATTATATCCTCCAAGGCATCCATAGATTGGCTGATATCATTACTAGACGGACTTCCTTTAAACTACAAGGAAAGTCCGTCTACTCGCCGTCTTTTTAAAAATACTAATGTTTTTGCTTAATTTATGATTAAAATGATCTTTCACTATGGCTAAACTATTAATTATTAAATTCTTCATCGTATGCGATTATATACGGTAACTTAGGTGAATAAGTAACGCAACTAGATCACTCCACAGTAAAAAAAAAAAAGTATGCCGGTCTTGCCCGCAGTGACCTTAGTTATTATTAATATTTATTTTATTGATATAAAGGTACCGTTTGAATTGAGACTACACCAGAATGACTGCTGCAGTACTGCGGCGCTGCATTGCAGCCGACTGCATTGCTACTGCAAATGTCATTCAAACGGGCACATTGATTTTGATATTGGCTGCAGTAACGTACAGTCTTTGGCAGTAATCTGAACGCTTTAGTAAAAACAACTGAGGGGAACTAAATTAATTAAATTCATAAGAAACTGGTTCAATTGAGACCCAAATTTGTCTACCATAGGCAATGGGAAGAGCAGAGTAGCAAACGCGCGCTGGTGCTAACATTTGCGATAGAACAGGAATCCACAAACAATTTGAGCGCACAGACTGTACAGCTACACCATTACAGGCAAAACCACATTTATTTTCGGCACTTAGATTGCTGGTATTCCTCAACTGTGCGTTTCTCCAGAAACTTCCTGCCCCGCACAGTTAAACTACGGAATAAACTGTCGCCCGCGTTCCCGATACGACCTTCATATAGTTGGTCAAAGCAATTTGTCAGTGAATAAGAACAAAAAAACTATACTCATCCTTTCCTTTTGGGTGCTAGTACTAGCGTAAGACAAAGATAGTATGATTCTCTCTGTCTATGTTCGAAATGAGACAGTCCTTTGACAAACTATACCTTCATAGCCCCTCTGGCGTTGTAGCTAGCCATTGGCAACGGTAATGCTTACCGTCACAGGTCTTCGCCATCTCGTTTGCCTCCTATATCATTAAAAAAACGTACTAGTGTCGTAGCAACAAGACTTGAGACTTTCCAGTCTACAAACATTATGTTTTTTTTTTTTAAGTTTTTGGTTATGAAGCTCAAAATTGGTCACGTTTTTTCCATTGCAGTCCACCTCTTTTGCACTCGTGAAATTTTCGTACGTTATCTAATAAAATAAAAGGAAGGCTCCTTTTTCACACTTCAAGCGTAAGCGTCATTCTAGATCCGAGGCCCGTTTCTCAAAAGCTTGTAACTTGTAATAATAATTTGTACTTTTTTTTATTATTGACATATGAATCTAAATCTATTAATTATCATTTGTAACGAATTATTGTTAAATATGTAACTGATAGTGTATGATTAATAATACCAATAAAAATCTATCTATCTAATACAAGCGGATGTCACTTTTTGACAGCTTTTGTTAGAAAGGGACTTCCATATTAAATATATTAGAAACGGGTCACTCACGTATTTTAAGTCGAAAAACGCTCGACATGTTTCACTTCGTACCGAGAAGTGTCATCAGGAGCTTGCGTTTACGGTGGCGGACCGGCGCAGACTGCGGGCCGCAGCTCTCCGCGCCCGATGACTCGGCGCAGGCGCCGGTGGCGGCAGGGGGGGCGAGAAACTACCCTCATTTATGGCATTATTGTCAAACGATGGGTTGCACACCGTTTCTAATATATTTAATATGTCTTTGTCTCACGGAAGTTTTGTTATTAAAAAGGGACTTCCATTTGTATTACAAGTTACAAGCTTTTGAGAAACGGGCCCCTGTTATAAAAACACATCTTAAGATTAGGGTAGGTATTATTCATTCTCACGTCAAATCTTAATCCATATTTAATTAATATGACACATGCAAAGCCCGCGATTGAATAGAGCGTGGGCAATCAATGGTTTAATCAACTATTGCCAATTGTGGGATTTAGTAATTGTATATTGCATTCAATTATGCCTTTGATCTGTGGCTTCACTCGCGGGAATGATTGTTGTTCATCAAGGGTTCGACTTAATTTAGTTCAAACTCAAGCAAATAAATTATAGTTAGTTCTGCTCCTGGACAACATGGGTCAAAGTAACATTCTTAATTTTTTGCTTCCTGGGGCCCGTTTCTCAAAAGCTTGTAACTTATAAAACAAGTGGAAGTCCCTTTCTACCAAAAGCTATCAAAAAAGTGACATCCGCTTGTATTACAAGTAACAAACTTTTGAGAAACGGGCCCCTGGACGATTTTGCAGTATATTTGTTGCAGATTCATGAGTCCAAATTAAGTTTTATTATACCACGTCAGTGGCAAACAACCTGTACCTATACTCCTGTGAGAACACACTACCGACTAGGCTAGACAGGTTGGTCAACTGAAAATATTTATATAAGATTTTTCTCATGAATAAGCAAAATCTTATTTTTTTAATGAATTTGCTGTCCTAAAAATGCTGTACAATGTTTGTTTGTCGCCAGTGATTGGGAATTTGATTAAAACTAGTGAAAAACGCGCGACGCGACACTTCGCCCGCCGCAACACTTCGCCCGCCGCGCCACGGCCACAAAACGTGGACATACTTTCGATAAAACTTTGATGTAGGTACCTAAAATACCTATTTTAAAAATTGCTGACGTCCTAAATTCAATTATAAGTTTTAAAATGCCTGTGTACTTGCTAAACTCGTAAATAGATTACTACTCATATGAATTCATTTCAGGAGGCACATAACAAGCCTCCCTTCCCTAAAGTTATGCCTTTGATTCATTCATCATTGGTACGAATCGCATTATAGGACAATTTACGCATGCTAATTCTAACCCGAGAATATCCCTAATGAAATGTCATTAATTTATAATTTATACAATGGCGTCATAAAATGATAGCTTTATTACAGTTAAATTAGGCCCGATTTGACTAAATTAGAAGCAAAATTTTGTGAAGGAAAAGGTCCTATTCCGCGGAAAACAAGATCCATTCTAGAGAAAAGAACGATACGATATGTACTAGATACCTGGTACTTAGTTAAGATTTCAACTATATATCTTTTGCAGCTCAATTCGGGCAACAAATGTCACTTTTACGTTAAATTATCGTATTAAGATCGTTTCAAAATTCTTTTGAGATCTAAAAATACATAACGAGACGTTTTAGACATTGTGGAAATCGTTCAAGAGTATCTCCAGAATCGCGAAAATGTCAAATTTGACAGGCTAGACCTTAAAAATATCGTTATCGTATCTTGGTGATATCTAATAGATGTCTAGTTCAAAATCCGAATCGGGCCCATTGGGACTTTTTAGGTTTGCTGGTCGAGTTAGGAAGGAGATACTTAATAATGGGACATAATTCACGGTCACTTAAAAAAATAATATATTTTGGTCAGCAAAAGTCCAAAATATTCTGACCAAAATATATTATTTTTTTGGCATAAGTAATACCTTTCATAATCAACATATGAATTAGCCGACTGTCGAATAGAGCAGCGTGTGTGAGCCAGATAGTGAAATATGGGCGTCACGCGGCGACGTCGACGAATTTATTGGGGGTCGAATAAGCGATCTAGGAATTTATACGACTTTGACTCACCTGTCTATCCAATCATGCATAGGTATCTTATAGTCAGTTATTGAAATAAGTCGTAAAAAACCGGCCAAGTGCGAGTCGGACTCGCGTTCCAAGGGTAGGTACATTAAGTCCGACTTACGCTTGACTGCACACTTCTAATAGGTTTTCCTACTACTCGGAGATAAAGGGGGGGGATGGGGAATTGTACTGATAACCATGGTAACCGGTTTAACCGGTTAACCCCGGGTTAATGAGATGGTGCAAGTGGCGCTTATATGCATAAGTGTTTAAAGCATTAACACATTCAGTGGCTCCGCTTGCTACGCGTTACGAGCGTAGCCGATAACATGGGAAAAAGCGGCCAAGTGCGAGTCGGACTCGCCCATGAAGGGTTCCGTATTTAGGCGACTTATAACGTATAAAAAAAAACTACTTACTAGATCTCGTTCAAACCAATTTTCAGTGGAAGTTTACATGGTAATGTACATCATATATTTTTTTTAGTTTTATCATTCTCTTATTTTAGAAGTTACAGGGGGGGGGGGGGACACATTTTACCACTTTGGAAGTGTCTCTCGCGCAAACTATTCAGTTTAGAAAAAAATGATATTAGAAACCTCAATATCATTTTTGAAGACCTATCCATAGATACCCCACACGTATGGGTTTGATGAAAAAAATTTTTTTGAGTTTCAGTTCGAAGTATGGGGAACCCCAAAAATTTATTGTTTTTTTTCTATTTTTGTATGAAAATCTTAATGCGGTTTACAGAATACATCTACTTACCAAGTTTCAATAGTATAGTTCTTATAGTTTCCGAGAAAAGTGGCTGTGACATACGGACGGACAGACAGACGGACAGACGGACAGACGGACAGACAGACAGACAGACATGACGAATCTATAAGGGTTCCGTTTTTTGCCATTTGGCTACGGAACCCTAAAAACCGTATGTAGCGAAAAGCGACTACGGATAGTGCACCCTGGCGGGTTGCTGGCAGCGAATGCGTTAAATCATCATCATCAAACAGACATAACAATCTACGATTTAGATTTGCAACGTCATGCGTACAGAAACGTCATTGGCGAAGCTATGCGAGCAAGCACGTCATTACCGAAGCCAAGTCATGCCGGCCGAGCGTCAATTATCTCGTGTCGTCATTGACGTGCGTGACGTGGTTAGCAGTCATTTGCGTTTGCAGTGTAAGGCCTGAGTGGACGCTAGAAGCGGAGCGTTCGGCGGGGCGTGCAGCGTGGCGTCGGGCTCACAAGCGATTTGAGCAGCGTGCACTAAGGCCGCTCCTATACGTTTGCATTTGTTTAACATGCACGCCGCGCGCCCCGCCCCGCTGCACGCCCAACTCGAGCGTCCACTCAGGCCAGACCTGAGTGGACGCTCGAAGCGGAGCGCGAGTTGTGACTGCTACTGCTATTGTAATAATTAAAATATTTTAAATAAATGACTACGACTGTTGGGCACATGGTCTTTTCTCATCGTTGTAACAATAGATTAATTCTGCCAAAGGAAATATTTTATTCAGAGAACCCCGTAGTTGACCTTTATATGCCCTGAACACACTCGACTAGAGATGCCCCGAATAGTGGTTTTGGCCGAATACCGGATATTCGGCCAATCTCTCGGCCGAATAGCGATTATTCGGCATGACATGCAAACATTGTGAGTCACAATTATTATGACAACTGTTCGCCAACAAAGCACAACGTTTGCTAAGGTATATTTTTTGTAAAACAGAACTAATGAATGTAGTTAGAGTTGACTCTAACTACAACTCTTAAATGTGTGATTGATCAAATCAGACCCATGATAGAAATAACATATTTCATAATCAACAAATGCTTAAAAAAGGATCTTCCTATTTAACAACTTTCCAATTTCCAATTTTAAATTATACCTAATTTTTGGTATTTTTTTTTTGTGTAATTTTATTTTAGGTAGGGCCAACAGATATTCGGTATTCGGCCGAATAGTAGGCAACATTCGGCTGAATACCGAATATTCGGCTGAATACCGAATATTCGGCAAAGTGTCCGAATAGGGCGAATACCGAATAGTTGCCGAATATTCGTGGCATCTCTACACTCGACTATTAATAAGTAATAAGGCTTAAGAAACTCATTAAACGAGCCAAGATTTGAACCGGAACTTTTGTGTGAGGATCTATTATTCAACATGTGACTTGTAATAAGGTATTGATGAAATATTTGCTCCATCGACAAGAGCAAAGCTCTTAAGTTATGATGATGATGAAATATTTGCGTCACAAAACTGGTAACTATTCATATTCATATACTTTATTGCGATCATGTTCATTACAGAGGATGGTATAAAACATTATGAAGTAGGTACATTGGTACCCCGTTAGGGCATTGCAATAATCTTAATACTACTTAATGGTAACTTTATTTACAAATAATACATTATTAAAGCTTAAAAATTGCAAAACAAATTATAATAAAAATCAAATTTTAATTTAATTCATTTAAATTGCATTATTACCTATTTTATATTTGTATACCTAGAACAAAAATACAGTCAAACAGCAAACTGTTTTTTTTTTATTCAAATCGAAATAAACCTGAGCCTTTAAACAAATATCGACGTGTTAAAAATTCAAAAGAGGAGCGATTTCGATTGCATCGGAAATGAATGAGATTGACGAGCAACGAGTTTAGACGTCTCATTTCCGAGTCTCTCACCTGATTTTGAGTTTAGACAGTTACTTTGTTTACCCTAAAAGTTTTGACCGCTATGTTTGTCTTAGATTTTGACTAGCGACCCGCCCTGGGTTCGCACGGGTTACACAAAACCTAATTTATACACCAAAACCTTCCTCAAAAATCACTCTTAGGTGAAACTGCACGAAAATCCGTTCAGTAGTTTTCGACTTTATCGCGAACATACACACACACAAACAAAGACACATACACACACAGCTACTCAAAAGTGTTCAAGTGATTTCATTTGCAGTACATATGCGTCTTTCGCACTCGTGTAATGATCGCATATATAATTGCTTACGTATGTAAAGTTAAATTATCTTTAGCGTTTAGCGTAACTGTCATTGTAGATCAGTGATTATAAACTGTAGTTAGCACCTTTTACAACTGCGGTAACACTTAATTTTTTATTTACAATGAAAAAACGCAATTTTTTGATAAGCGGTAATTTGCCGCTTCTGTTTGCGGATCCGCGCTAATTCCCCCCGACAAACACAATTTAATAAAACCAACACCAACAGCTTCCGAGAGATGGTATCTCAGCGCGCAAGCTCCTTAAGATTATTTTTTTAATAAAAAATCTTTTTGAATAGTTTTTAAATGTGAAATGGCGGCTGGGTTTATACTTGTAGAGATAAACAGCGTATTCAAAACGTCTTACGCTCAGATTTTTAATTCAATATCAGCCAACTTCACTCAAGTTTCCTTTTGTATTTATGTAAAAGTTCAGTTATACTGTAGGATCAAAATATGTATCAATAAATCAATATTTAATTTATGCGTGATTTTATTTAAGCACACAGATAGAAGCGGCAACTTGTGTGAGCGAGGTTAACGTTTTTGGTCTTGGTTTATAAGTTTAATTATAATGATTAATGATGATGACATCAGGGGCATAATGAGATATGAGAATTTTCGATAGTTCTTCTTAGTGTAAGGTCTGAGTGGACGCTCGAGTTGGGCGTGCAGCGGGGCGGGACGTGCGGCGTGCATGTTAAACAAATGCAAACGTATAGGAGCGGTCTTAGTGCACGCTGCTCAAATTACTCCTGACCCCGACGCCACACTGCACGCCCCGCCGAACGCTTCGCTTCGAGCGTCTACTCAGGCCTTACACTTAAACTTCATAATAAGCTTCTTAATAGATTGTCGATTGTAAATAACCGCGGGTAATTCATACAAAAAGGTACAAAAAAATCATGAATTACAGCAAATCACGTTCACGTTCCAAATTACTACCTGCCAAAAATCCTAAACTATACGAGAAGCTAAGTACCTCTCGAATCATTTATTCCTTGCAGTTCATTTTACGAGCAATGTGAATGTACAGACAGCAACTTTACTGATCCTTGGTAAACCTTATGCCTTAACAATAAGGTTCAAAACTGGTCACATAACATTGCGGTACAAATGTCGAATAGCCTGCTTGTACAGACAGAGTGTGGAGTGTGTGATGCGATGGACGGTCACGTTTCATCGCCGAGAAAATCAGAGGGCCTACCGCGAACTACATTCGACATGTTGCCTCTCTGTCGCACTTTTAAATTAGTACGTAAGTGTGACAGGGAGGCAACACGTCGAACGTGGTTCGCGGTAGGCCCTCAGTGTCGTAAACAACCGAGTACAACCGATATTGGTTTTGGTTTTATTTTGTGATACAATTTGCTTGGGTAAAAGTGTGTTAGATGTTTTGTTTATTAAGTTTACGTTACGGGTACTTATAAAATCCAGTTTTAATAGTTGCGACAATATTTGTTCTAGATAAGATAAGATGAGATATCATTAATTTTATAACTGTGTACAAAGATGTTGACAATAATGCAATCTTCTTTCTTTTTATTTCTTGTTATTTTTACGTGAGGCTTTGTTCTAATTTTCTTTTTATCACTAAGTACCTACTTTAAATGTTTTATTGTGTATTTTCAGATGTATGGACATTGAACAGTCTTTCCGGTCGGTCTGGCTTTCCGTCGTGAACTGATCTTATTTTGTCGTGTCGTTGTCATGTCTAATTTTGAATTTAAATGTCCGTAGTTCCAAATATGTATGTCAGTCAGCCAGTCCGTCAGGAGGTTGGAAGCCACGACATTTATTTAAAATTACACTTGAATGCCATTCAAGCCTTAAGAATTTGTTTTTTTTTTATATATGACATTACTCGCAGCACATTTCACGTCGATGATGCGAGTGATAAAAAAAGATCTGATTGATATTAATCATCAAATATTTGTAAATTTGTAAATTCCTATCGACCAAATCAATAAATTCACACGTAGATACACACACATAACCTTTGTTTGAAGAATTACCAATCTATCTACTCTCTAGCAAAACGGTATGTCCAAGCGTTCGCGCCAAACATTCATACACCCTTTCAGCTGATCACCTTAATTTTCTATCTCAGAACCGAAACGTAACATCTCAAAATCTACTATTGGAATGTCCACCGTATGTTACTTTTTATAGAGGTGAAATTTCAGTGGATTAAGTTCGATTGCCAGATAGAAACGGTTGCAATGGTGCCATTTGATTAGCTGGGACAAGTGTTGGCGCCTGGGTGCCAATCAACGCAAGGTTAGGATTTATTCCTGCTGAGTTGAGCAGAGGGCCTACCGCGAACCACGTTCGACGTGTTGCCTCTCTGTCGCACTTGTAAATTCGTACGTAAGTGTGACAGGGAGGTAACACTTCGAACGTGGTTCGCGGTAGGCCCTCAGTTTTCGTGTTCGTAGCAATGCAATGGGTTTTATGGTTATGTTTCTAGTTCAAGTCGTGTTATGTTTCTAGTTCAAGTCGTGTTATGTTTCTAGTTCAAGTCGTGATGCTTAATTAGTTTGTTGAATAGGTAATAATTTAATTACTATAGAAAGTAAGTTAGTACTCTGTCACTTTGTTTAATGTTGAAGGTTTCTTAAAAGGTTGCTAAATTATTTACAGGATTTTTTTAAAGCAATTTAAAGTACAGTCCATACTTTCAGCTTAATACTTGTTGCATATCGACGACCGGTCTGGCCTAGTGGGTAGTGACCCTGCCTGCTAAGCCGATGGTCCTGGGTTCGAATCCCGGTAAGGGCATTTATTTGTGTGATGAACACTAATATTTGTTCCGGAGTCATGGATGTTTTCTATGTATATAAGTATGTATTTATCTATATAAGTATGTATATCGTCGCCTAGCACCCATAGTACAAGCTTTGCTTAGTTTGGGGCTAGGTTGATCTGTGTAAGATGTCCCCCAATATTTTTTTATTTTTTATTTATATATTTTATTAAATGGAATCGGTATATCTAGCCTTATTAATAGGTATATATATTTATTTTAAAACATTACATACACAAACTTGTTAAAAATATTTGATTAAATCAATATAGCCAATTCTCTTTACTTAATACGTCATGCTATAAACGATTAGGTATTACAAAATTGGGCATAGTATATACCTACCTAACTTAAATATTTTAATTAGCATTTAAATAACAAGAATATAACATGTGACGGACATAGTATTACACAATGTTTTAATTTATAAAAAAAATCATGAAATTAAATAAACATTTGTCTTTCTTTTAATCAAAAATCTTATACCTTTAAACGAGCAATTCTTGTATATTTACTTATTTATTTAATATGTATTTATTTATTTATATATATTTCGGGGATCTCGGAAACGGCTCTAAAGATTTCGATGAGATTTGCTATATGGTGGTTTTTGGGGGCGAAAAATCGATCTAGCTTGATCTTATCTCTAGGAAAACGCGCATTTACGAGTTTTTATATGTTTTACGAGCTCCCAGATATTTGTCACAAAAAAGGCAAAATCAGGTCAAATACGTCAAGTTATATCGTAAGCAAACTGGAATCTTTCCATTACTCATTACCTTGTCTAACGAAGCGGAAGCGTTATGTGGGAGCACGCGCGAGCGAGGGGTGTTAGAGAGGGGGGAGGGGGGGGTGATTGGATGTTTGCCGAAGGTTCGAGGAAGCTGGACATGGAAATTTGCGTAAGACATGTTAAATGTGTACTTATATATTTAAATAGGGGAGAGAAGGTGCGTAATTGGGTGCATAATGCGGGTAATTTATTTTTGCAAAGGCTGTGGGGAAGTAGCTTATGGCAGTTGCCTAAGTGTAAGGCCTGAGTGGATGCTCGAGTTGGGCGTGCAGCGGGGCGGGGCCTGCGGCGTGCATGTTAAACAAATGCAAACGTATAGGAGCGGCCTTAGTGCACGCTGCTCAAATCACTTGTGAGCCCAACGCGACGCTACACGCTCCGCCGAACGCTCCGCTCCGAGCGTCCACTCGGGCCTTACACTTAAATTGATCATCATATTATTATATCAAATGTAGGAACTCGTTCGTTATTTTTAGCCTTTTGTTGTGTAACTAGCGACCCGCCCCGGCTTCGCACGGTTTAACAAATTATACAAAAAACCTTCCTCTTGAATCACTCTATCTACAAAAAAACCGCATCTAGATCCGTTTCGTAGTTTGAAAGATCTAAGTATTCATAGGGACAGACAGCGGGAAGCAACTTTGTTTTATAATATTGTAGTGATAATCCCTACTAATACTCGTATTACAAAATGTGAAAGGTCTCTGTTACCTCTTCACGCTTTAACGGCTGAATCGATTTAGATACCTACAATTTGTATGAAAAAATTTGATGTCCGACGAAGGATTTTCCAATGTTTTATTACGTTTATGCGTAGATACGTTTTTAGTACCTACTTGTGGTTAGTTTAAACAATAATTATCAGTGTAACATAAAACGACACAAATTTAATCAACGATAATTATCATTTCCTGTGAGGTTACTGGCGGTCAATATCAAACTGAGGACATTCGTGGTTCAAGGCACAGATAACAAATTTAATAATGAGTACATATGTTTTAAAGTTATGTTTAAATTAAGTAAGTTTTTGGCAATAATTTCATTTTTGGTACATGCTTTTATCGCTGACTGTACTTTTCTTACGACAGACAACAACGTTGCTTCATCACGGAGTACCTATAGCCACCTCCTGTCTCCATCAGCAGATCAGCTCAATGGTACCATAATATTGCATATGCAGTCGGGTGACAACCCGACTTACATGTGTATGCAAATTTTCGAAGAAGAAGAAGTCGGGAAGTGAGTCTAACTTGCAAGATTTGACCCGTACAAACATACCTACATACATAGTACATTGCAAGTTAAATAAGCTCGTAAAATAGCCAAGAGCGAGTCACGCTATAATATTATGGCCTGTTTGGGCCGATTTTAATTTTGTGTCGTTATATTTTTGCCCAGCAGTGGGACACTGTGTAGGCTTATAATAAAACATTTTTTTTCGTCTGAATTTGATAAAATTTAGTGGATAGATAGAGTTTCCTATTCTGTTTAATATAAGCGCGGAATTTCACTGTAGTATCTTAGTTATGACTGTCTATTTAATAAATATTGTTTTAACTTTCTTTGTGTCATTTACGTGCTCAAAAGCGATTTTGCGCCGCACACGGAACCCTACATGCGTATTATTGCGTATCTCAATCCGGATTCCCGCTGGTCCACCAATTATCACATCGTCTGATGGAATCACCCATTAACAAATTCATTAGTGCCGAAAAACCTCCCATCATGCTCTGTAATTCCAATAACTAGCAAAATCATGTGTATTGTAATATTGTTTTGAGAAATAAGTTCTGCCCAACGAACTATAGAAATGGCTTTATAAACGGCTGCTAACTTAATCAGCTGATGATCGTCGTTTGTCCCTATCTGTCGTTATGCCATAGAGAAGGACAAACGATAATCATCAGCTGATTAACTTAGCAGACGTTTATGAATAACGCCGTAACTATATAAGTCTGATAAGAGATTTAGTCTTGGTTACAAATCTATTTACTTTAAAAGACACTGCACCTACTTTATCTTTTTGGTTTAACCCATTGGTTGACTGGTAGAGAATGTCTTAAGGCATTAAGTCCGCCATTTGTACTTTCATGTGTTGTGCAATAAAGATTAAATGAATAAAAAGAGCTGGATTCATATTAACAATTAGTGGTTTTGATCTGGTTTTAATACGAACTTGAAGATCGCTTACGCTGATTGGTGCATGCACAATGACGGCTTGGCCACGACATTGAGCGACTGGCGACGGCGGCAGCGATAACCATAAGTTGGAGCGAGACACAGCGATCGGACCTTTCGTTCCTACCTATGGTTGTCGCTGCCGCCGTCGCAAGTCGCTCAATGTCATGGCCGAGCCGTGAAGGGGAAGTCGTACGGGAGATGCGAGGTCAATCACGAAAACGTCAAGGTTTCAAAAGCAAATCAAAACCATAACAATATGTTAAATTAGAATTTAGGTCTCCGTGCCTTCGCTTGAACCACTTATGAGATAACACCCTTGTAAATCAGCCCTAATGAAGAGAATTCATCAACTAGTAGCGCCATCTATCGCGCCACTCAAATACTAATGTGTAAGTAGTGATGTGTGTGTGTAAAGTGTATAAACTTCTAGCTTCTTTAGGATACAACCGGGATACAGGAACCACTGCTTGGATCAGGAAGGTCTACAGATCTTGAGGTCTCACAATATTGGTGGACCTGAGGCGAATGTTCGCACACGTTCGGCGATGGAACACTCATGTACGATTGTTTCACTTAACATCACTGCTTTACAATCGCAATTCTTGTATTTTGAGAGCCAGAATGAATAAAGTCCACGTGAAAGTTTAAGCCACATTAGGCTTTAACTTTATTGTAATAAAGAGTACATTTAATTGTTAAAATTAATCATAAAGTCTGTGCGGATTCAAGTGTACATTTTCAATTATTATTAAATTTGCCTTTATCTTTTTGATGGATTGCTGAAAGGTGCGAGAAGTTTTTTTTTATTTAATTGACGTTCATTAGGGTCATGAGAGTATCGATTAAATAAAGTTAAATTCTTAGTATCAGTGCTTTCTGTTTCGTTATATAAAATTTCATTTAGGTATTAGCAGAATGTTCAAGTCGCAGGCTACGTAAAATGAGCAAATCGCAAAATGTGCAAATCTCATAATGAGAAGATCGCAAAATGTACAGATCTCATAATGAGCAGATCGCAAAATGTGCAGATCTCATAATGAGCAGATCGCAAAATGTGCAGATCTCATAATGAGCAGATCGCAAAATGTGCAAGCAGATCGCATAATGAGCAAGTCGCAAAATGTGTAGATTTTGAAATAGAGCTCAGATTCTACAGGTCCAAAAAGCGTAATCGTTGCCAATAAGGCTTCTGTTGATTACCGAATGTTAAAATATTTTGAAACAAACCTGCTATCTTTTTTATTATTTTGATACCTTATCGTGACCTTGTTTTATGAGCAAATAATTTATGAGGCAGTGCTTTGAAATATGCCCGTTGGACTTTGTACCATGCAGTTTAACTAGGGACGACACACAAAGCAAACGACATTACTATATGCACCTTTCGCGACCTGCACTTTTTACGATTTGCACATTTGGCGACCTGCGCTTTTTATGATTTGCACATTATGCGGCCTGCACTTTTTACGATTTGCACATTTCGCGACCTGCACTTTGTACGATTTGCACATTTTGCGACCTGCTCGTTTTACGATCTGCACGTTTTACTACCTGCACCTTCTGCGATTTGCACTAGTGCTCATTTTGCGACTTGCACATTCTGCTATGTATCCATTTCAAAAAATCTTTAAGACGTTTTCAAGAAATCTTTTAGACATTGTCAACGATTGCCCTTATCCACTTGACCGTCCGACGATAGCATAGTATCCGAAAAAAATATGCTCTTAACCGTCCGAGGGAACCTTACTATCCAAAGGGGTGGAAGAAAGAATTGATTTCAGAGACATCTAACGGAATATTTCGGCATCTAACGGAATACTAAATAGTTAGCTCTAAAAAAATTTAGATGGCAGTGTACGCTAGGGTTTTGTAGAAAGTTGTGGATGCGCAGCGCGGGGCGTGCGACGCGAAAAAAACCCGGACGGTTGAGAGGAAAACAGTCTCGCGGGCCGGACGGTCAAGTGGTTATAATTGGGTCAAGTTGTTTTAAACATTGTCATTAAATCAATTTTATTTATCGTCAAACGATTAGTACTTCTCCTAAGCAAGGTAATTATAATTAAGACTTTAACTAATTTGCGGGATTCTTCTTAAACTCGATAGTTGCTATTGGAAATCAAATTAAATGTAAGTTCATACCGGCGGCGAAGTTTGGTAACCGAATTGATAGGCAGCCATACAATATTATGTGTTTTTTTGAAGTAACGTTATAATTACGAGCTATTTCGACTAAAATAGAAAAAAAATTGAAATACATGCAGAGCATTTATGTACGATTTTTCCTTTAAAAGGGAAATATGTATATAGCTACTAACAAAAAGTACACTTACAGTTTTCATTTCGGGAGAAAACGTTTTCCACCAACTAAATCTTAACATATGACTTTCATTTTGATGTCGATCGCTTCAACGAAATATATTCTAGGTTTGTATGTTTCGCTTTTTTTAAATAAAAATGTATTGTAAATTTTGAAAAAAGGAGGACCTATAAACCTATTTTTTCATTGTGCCAATAATATACTAAAAACACATGAAGAATGGAAAATATTAAGCAGTGGAAATACGTTTTATCTGGACGATCACGTGCGATCCTTCCCTCTTAATATAAGAAATGTAGTATCGCTTGCTGACGTTACGTTAATATCAAATCAAGTTGAGGTTTGTATAGTTCGAGTGCAGCTCCTGCGTAAAACGGATGACACTGGCATGTAATCAGTGAACGGAGTATATACAACCCCCTCCCGGCGGAGTGCCCCCTATATGTCATTGTAACTCTAGTAGTACTCTGCGACATATTTCTTGATTCGACATAACACAGTACACATTCGCTATGTGCACGACTGGTGCAGCCCTCACTTTGTCGGACTTTGTACGTTAAATCTTATGGAGTAAAATTCGTTCAAGCGGCTGCCGCTAGTACTAATGTCGGACATTCCATAAGATTACCTGTGTTTGTGACGATCAGCGCCACTTGCCCCTCTACCGACTTCGCACCTTCCCAATAGGTACCCTAGTTTAACGGGTCTAATTTAGTTTGACGTTTAAAAATTGCGAGGACTAGTAAAACTAATCTATACATATAATAAAGCTGAAGAGGGTTGAAAGTCTGTACATGGAAATATTCGAAAAAAAGTTGGTTGGGGGATAGGTACTTAGAATCGATAACAGAACACGTTCCAACAGATTTTAGAATTTTTGTCTGTTTGTCTGTTTATTTGACCGCGCATCACGTGAAAACGGCTGAACGGATATTGATGAAAACTTTATTATTCTGTCAAGAAAATCCCTGGCCATATTTTAGGCTAGAAAAATTCAACCCCTAAAAGGGGGGGTGGCCACTACACTCAATTAAGTTATTTTTGCACCTGAATCTTATGGCGCTAACTTAAGAAAGTGGTGCAAACTTTTTTTTTGTGTAGGTACTTTGTAAATTACCTAAAACAACATTTTTCTTAGTCAATGTCAAACGTCTTTGCAAATACATATTAACCTGTCAGATCCCAGTGGCTCAAATATGAGCCGGAATTGTATGGATTTGAGAGGTCCTGGGAAACGAGGGGTTAAATCACATTTATAGACGGGTCTATCGCGGGTCTATTGACAATAATTATTAACATTATGTGAAGTGGGTGGTTTGAAAATATGATGTCTACCCCAAACTTTTTCATACACTTTTCGTCGGGTAGTTGCACAAATCTCTGTTTTGACATTTTGTTGGGACATCAGTTAGCCGCGACCACGACCAGTGAAACCTGTGTCGAAACGTCGATAAATAAAGGTAATAAAATAAATTTCGAGATAGGCCCGTCTATAAATGTGAGTTACTATGTGTTCAAAACGCGAAAGTTTTTAAATATTAAGTCTTTGTAAATGTCAAACAATTTGGGACTTGCAATTTATACTATTGTTCTGTGTTTAAGCACTGACAGCCTAGACGATTCGGGCCTTCGGCCCTACATGGAGCTCGGCCTTCGGCTTTCGCATTAGATATCCACACCAAAATTTCACGTAAACTTTAATTGCTTTTATAATAAAATTAACTAAATTATTATTCGATGTAAATTTACAGTTGCAATAAGAATAAATCAAACAGGTTTGAAAATATATAATAAAATAATAAACACTCTAAATATTAATTATTTAAAGGACGAGTCCCATTTATAATATGATTTAAAAATTGTTCACAATCGGTATCGATAAAACGTTGATATTTAATTAGTCACTAGCGCTGGTACGCTTTTGCCCCCGACAAACCACGCTATGGTGATAATAAATTAAATACTGAGTTATGAAGCACGTATTAGAGCGGAATTTGATCTCGCCATAGACTAGGAATCCTCTAGATGGAGTTTAGAGCAATTATTTCATGAAACCGATGCTGCCAAAAATACTGGGGTGCGGGGGACGAGGTGAGCGAATCCCGTCCCGTGATTGGTCCGTTCAAAGACACGGACCAATCACGGCACGGGATTCTGACACTTTGAGTCGAAGATGGAGTAAAACTACCGTAATTTGTGGCAGAGGGGGTAGCGTTACTGGGGCATTCCACGAGAATGTCGCTTACGTAACGCTTTCGCCTTGTATGGCAGCTACCTTAATCAAATCCCTAAAGTTCTAGATTATACTGCCAATTTCTTAGCCAAGTCGTGAAATATTAACAGACCCAATATAGCTTACTCAGCATTTTCAGAAGTATTAGAATAATGTCGTTACGTAAGCGACATTCTCGTGGAATGCCCCTACTATGCTCAGTCTAGAGGATGTCTTGTCTGTGGATCTCGCTCAAAATTGGAGCAACTAACTAAGGAACTACATCCAACTAACATACTTATAAAACTGCATCATAATAATATAAATAAATAAATATTATTAGGACATTCTTACACAGATTGACTAAGTCCCACAGTAAGCTCAAGAAGTCTTGTGTTGTGAGTACTCAGACAACGATATATATAATATAAAAATACATAAATACATAGAAACCACCCAAGACTCAGGAACAAATATATGTGCTCATCACACAAATAAATGCCCTTACCGGGATTCGAACCCGGGACCGCGGCTTCACAGGCAGGGTCACTACCCACTAGGCCAGACCAGTCGTCAATATTAATCATTTATTTTCATAACTTTCATAAGACACGGTACAGTCAGCAGCAGAAGTTGCTAAGCGGGCGAGGTGTTCAAAATTACCTTGACACGCTCTTATTCTCTTAACAATAAAGTCGCGTCAAGATCATTTTGAACACTTGGCCCGCTTAACAACTATTGCTGCTGACTGTACATTGAAAAAGTACTGCCAATCTGCGAAACAGTTTGATGGCAGTTAGTTCCGCTCTTGATATACATTTGTGTCAATTAAATATAAACATGCTGTACTATTGTAACTTGCTAAGCATGCAAGAATAATTCTAATTATTCTATTAAGCCTTCAGGGTCAGCAAAGATGAGTCCACTTTTTATATGTTTCCATAATAAATTGACCCGTCTCTGCTACTCCTGTGGACAATTTTATTATCTATTAAATATTTATTTAACACTATTTTTTAATGGACGTGGGCTATATCGTAACTTTAGCAAATTATTGACGTATCTTTAGCTTGAATCAGGCTTAAATACAGACGGTATAGTGAAACCGACCCTTATTCCGGCCTTAAATAAAACCTTCAAGAGCGTACTCCCATTTTAAAAGCCGGCGACGCACTTGCAACCACTTTATGGTATAGCAGATGTCCATGGGTGTCGATAACTGCTTACCATCAGGATATTTGTCCGCCCGTTAACCTATGGAAATAACCATTTCATTTGTTGATTTTACTGTTTTTTTGAAGTGAAAACTTCTTTAGCGGCGCTGTGCACTTTTTGAGGTGGGGAAAAAATGTTAAACTCGCGACAGGTCACGTGACCGACAGATTCGACAGATTTAAAATTCGTAAGACGGACACGTGACCTGATTGTAAAACTGTTACAATGTCATTGAGTTTTCACATCTGCCGGCACTCCCGGAGTGAAACCCGTTATTTTTTTTATTACAAATATTTCGTTGAAAGTCTGAATAAGTCATTTTATTCGCCAATAGCATGTGATGGCTGTCAATGTTTATTTTATTTTATCATAAAGTCCTGCATGGATGAAATATTTTATTTATACAAAGCAAGTAAAATTCGGAGTTCAAACAGTTTTAAATGCTTTCGTTTCACAGAACGCAGAAATATGATAAAACATATTGGGCGTTATTTTAAAAGTGTGAAGACGAATTTTTTACTACTGTGAGAATGTGAGTAATTTCGTGGAAATATAATTATTGAAAAGATTGCTTAAATCCATTTCATAGAACCAGCTACATATTTAACATTTTGGTTGATATTATTTTACCTACCATTTGGATAGTGGCTTTAATTATAATTAATAACTTAAATTATTACTTTTTTATTTAAATTTAAAATATAGAATTAAATATTTCATGTAAGAAGACTGAATTTATCGAATATTGATTGCAAATGTGTTTTTGTGTACGCAATTTGATGAATATCATCGGTACATACCAATATTTCGTTGTCGATTCTGATTTAAAAAAAAATTAAGGATTTGGTAGCTCGACACCGATTGCATTTCGCGTGCATCAATCAGCATGAACGATTTATTTATTTATATATATTTAAATATATATAAATAAATAAATATACAAGAATTGCTCGTTTAAAGGTATTAGATACAGCTCAGATCAAAAATAGAAAAACAAGCAACAACGGTTGCACTCCGGGATTAATATTATGATCATTCTCAAATAAGATCACACTTTTTCATTGACATGTTTATTTACATACTGCCATGACAACGTCAAATTATTTGAACATATAGGTAAAGATCGAGTCTTGAAAAGGAGTCCGCAACATAAATGTCAAATAACATTGAGTTTTTCTTTGTTGATTTAAATGCCATTAAATTATGAGTGGCCACCTTACGGGGCTTACGGTCACGTGATCGCCTTACGCCCCTTACGGTCACGTGATCGCCTTACGCTGTCTCGAGTTTATCATTTTTTCCCAACCTCAAAATGTGCCCAGCGCCGCTAAAGAAGTTTTCACTTCAAAAATGTATGGGCCTTACGAAGGTACTAAACACGTGACAACCCTAACTTGTCAGTCTAAATTCATACGCAAACTGCAACTTATTAAACAGAATCCGTATAATGAATCTCGAAGCGCTACGCCGTAGCGGCTCTAGGGGTGCTACCGCTACGCCAGTGTCGACAGAGCGCCCGCGGCAGGCGGACGCCCGTTCGCGACTTCGCGCGTGAGTGACCGTTCAAAACTAGTGAACTCTAGTGAGTGACTCGAGTGTTGATGGTGACCATCATGAAGCGGATTGGGATCCTGTTTAGACTTTTGTTCCTGTTAGATGGTGAGTAAAAACTGGCCAAGTTTTTGAAGTTTGCAAGATAATGACAGTTTAAAGTTGAGTTATGAATAATGATTATGAGAAATACGAATCCTTAAGGAAGGTAAAATAGATTAGAGTGGGGTTTTGAAATGTTTTGAGAATTTACTTCTAAATTGAATTTAGTTTTGTTATAAATCTTGTTTATAACAGAGTTTTTCTTAAAATAAACATTTATATTTCAAATTGACAACGGATTTATAAATTATGTATTTTTTTACGTTTAATTTACTTACACTTTAAAGAAAATTTGAAATATAATGTGTAACATTAAAATATATTTATTACTTTTACTTATTTTTATAATTTAACTTCTTTTATCTGACTCAAAACGTAAAAAATTTAAAATAACAATTGTTTTTATTCCTGATATTTATATCGTAATTATTGGCTCCAGATTTCAGTTAAATTACGATAAAATTAATTATAGCCGCATTTTATTTGCTCGTTCATATCGTTTCTTTGGCTGTAGTTTTTTTCATGAGATTTTGATAAAATTGGGTAAGTTTGCAGAGCTCCTCATTCTGGACGGAATTAATACTAAACTTAAATTTGAGACGAAAAGAAAAAACAATTTCCGTTGACTGACGAAAACACCATACGTTTTCGTAATTCGGATGAAGTTTATTTTAGGACAAACTGAGAAAGTGCACTTATACCTGTTCTACAGAATAGGAAACTATATTTTTCCACCATAATTTAATCAATAAAAAAATCTACAGCGAAATACAATCGGCCCTTGACATTGTTTCTATTAGAAATAATGACTGTTAAGCTCAAAATAATTTGCAATAACTCTTATTTCATAGCAATAAACTTTTGTGCAAATCATTTACACAGCATCCATCACTCGTATATTATTGCTGACTGTACTGCCAATTTTCAACGGCCTCCTAGCCTACTCGATATTGCCGACGATGCGGGAGGTCCCGGGTTCAAAACCTGGTAAAGGACATTTATTAGTGTGCTCATCACAGATATATATATGTGACGTTATCTATGAAAAGGGACCTTATTGTCTATGGCGGTTACGCCATAATTAACGATGCTCCGATATAAATACAATGTCGCGCGACGCTGTGCGGCGTAAACGCCATCGACAATAAGGTCCCTTTTCATAGATAATGCCCCATATGATCCTGAGTTATGGATGATTTCAATGTATATAATTATGTATAAGTATATAACTATATGTCGTCATCTATTAGTCCTAAATTGTAGGGATTTTATATATATTATCTTTTTATATACACAGATCGGCAGCTTACACTATCACACTACTTGGAGCTAACTTTTTAAAATTAAAACTGTAAAACTTTGGTAATGACAATAAAACCAATTAAAATAGGAATAGGCATCCTACCCAACATTTTTAAATTGTATTTTAAAAATAGACAAAGAGTTATATATTCAAATAAGCTTTTTCTTTCACTGCGCGATCTCTAAGTGGCTCATCATAGAAACTTTCAGTATGACCCACGTACTAGCTTACGCTACGTAAACTCGTATGTGACTTTGAATGTCGGACCTGTACGGACAATAACGATGTGGTCGCGAGTCTCGAGAGACTTGCGAGTTCATTATATATGTTCGCGACAGTTTGACCAGCGGAGCAGTTCTCAAGACGTCCCTAAGGATTTCTAACTGTTTGTATGTTCTCATAGCTTAACCAAAGTTGGGTGAATTAAATTATTTTTCACCACACCAGCTCAGAAAGGCTTACTTTGCACTTCAAAAACTGATAGCAAAGTTGCATTTTATTCACATGTGAGGCAAAGTAATCAAATGCTAATTTTGAGTTGTTTTCTTATGTTTGCTGGTAAAATTGACTTTTAAATGATGATTTTGGATGATAAATATTTAATAACATTCATTTGGTTTGATTTTGTTTGATATTTTACATTTCGTCGGCCTAAATCGCATACCACGTATTACTGAATCGCGATCAGAAAGGGATTAGAAATAACAGATTTCCATACACTTACGTCAAAATCAATATGGATTGACAGCTATCTCAATCCCTTTCTAATCGCGATTCAGTAATAACTCCATTTTATTTTTGAAAATCATGTTTTGACACTTTTAGATATACCTAGTACTATTCTGAACGCATCTAACGGCAAAACTCTTAAATACCAAAAATAAACCGTTTAGATGTCATTCCGATTTATTTTATTTATTACTAGCGACCCGCCCCGGCTTTGCACGGGTTTACAAATTATACATACCTATACCTTCCTCTTGAATCACCTAATATCTACTAAAAGAAACCGCATCAAAATCCGTTGCGTAGTTTTAAAGATCTAAGCATACATAGGGACAGACAGCGGGAAGCGACTTTGTTTTTTACTTAGTGATATTCAAATTAGTTACACAGTACTACAGTATTAATACTCAGGCATTGCATTGTGAACTACAAAACAAACAACAATACAAAGATAGTAGACAAATAATAACAAAATACAATGTAAGCATGTCAGTGTAAGTTCAAATTGACGTGCACATTACAAATAATGGTCGAACTATAAAGCGCCTTTCAACAAACTTGCGAACTGTCGTTTAAATAAATACAACTTGTAAAAGTTCTTGCAAAATGGCGTCTATAAAAAATTTAAGTGTCGATTTAGGTTACTTTATGTACGAGTCAAGGCTGCGTGTCTAGTCCTTATCTAATTGCTTTGAAATGAACTGCATCTTAAGTACAAATTACGAGAAAATTGCACAGTTAGCATACAAATACAAATAACAAATAATTTATTGAGAAAAGTATATTACCTACAGTGGTTGCTATTAAGGGGCCCAATGATTAACAGTCTGCTGGACGGTATCGGCCTGTCAGTTGTTCGGAGCTGTTAACTTTTTGTTCTAACTGTCAGGCCGATACCGTCCGGCGGACTGTTAATCAGTGGGCCCCTTTAAAGACTATAGTAGTTTATGCAACAGTGATATAATAAGGGTTCTTAAAATTCAAGGGTCGAAGTTACAAAACGAGACGTAGTCGAGTTTTGTAAAAAAAGACCCGAGAATTTTAAGAACCAATTATGAGCTGTTGCATACATTACTTTTTCTATGACAGCTGAAGCAAAAAAAAAAAAAGAGTTATTATTAAAAAAAAAGAGTTATTATTAAAAAAAAAGAGTTATTATTTAAAAAAAATTGAGTTATTATTTAAAAAAAAAGAGTTATTATTGTAAATGAAAACATACCTCTTTCAATCAAGATGATCGGAACTTGTATATTTAAAAAAAATAAAGCAGTTGTATTATACTCATAAGATGACTGCTAGCAGTCATCTTATGAGCCTATAGACAAAGCATTCAAATGACATTGCTTTAGATATCACTGTCAGTCATTTAATTGACACATTTAAGTGCTGGAGTAGAAAAAGAATTTATAAAGACTACAAGTGGTTTACAAATACAGTTGGTGACCGATGCTGCCTTTTGGTGTACAAATTGTCAATTTCACAGCCTAATGCATAAATTATAATGCGGTAAGTGAAATTACAAAATTAGATCGGTCGTGACTGTATTTATATAATTTTTTCAAGTAAAATCAGACCCTACGTTGTCTATCGTAAATGGTATACAATATAGGAAACAAAGGCTTTGAAGCCTGTAATAGTGTCATTGAATATTTAAGTATCAAATGACAAACGTTGAAACACAACACGTGGAAGAACTGAATCATTAATGAAAATAAGTTACTGGTTAAATCAGACAAACGAAACAGTTTTTAGCCTTTTAACAAAGAAAAACGTACAATTCGGTTATTTCAAATCATTCTGCCGTATTCGAACTTCAAGATATTCACAAGAGACGACACGTACTAGATCCATTCTAGATACGTTATAGTTTAGATTTCAACTAGTTCTCTTTTGCAGCACAATTCGGTCAACCAATGTCACTTTTACGATAGATCGTGTTAGATATCTATTAGAAGTGAATTAGATCTCTAAGTAATATCTTGTGGAAATCGTTCAGGAGTATCTCCAGAATCGCGGAAATGTCAAATTTGACAGGTTAGATCTTAAACATATCGTTATCGTATCTTGGCGATGTCTAAAATATATCTAATAGATGTTTATTACAAAATCCGAATCGGGCCCATTATACAATAAGTAATATCACAATAATCAGCACGGTAGCTATGAGGAAATTAATAAATTACCTTTCATTACTTCAGAGCCACACGGAGTTGTTTAAACACCCCAAAAAATTACGAAAAGCTCTATTCAGGAGTTACTGTGGGTGTTTATATCTTTGAATATACTGTTAGCTGTAAAGCAAATAATTTATGCAATCACATATTATTTCTCAATGACTTGATATTATTCCGATTTTAGTCGCACTTTTGATATACCTAGACAGGCAATCTTGTAAATTCTAGATCTGTGTGAAGAACAGACGTCGTTTCGTGGAAATCGACAACATAATCATATTAAGCTTCGAAATTAATTAAAAAATGGAAAAATTCACTGTCTTGGTGGGACTTGAACCCACAACTACTGCACATAATCATATTCCCTCGCACATATCAGCGTTGCGATCCAGCGAGGAAATGCCGCCAGCATCCTTGGTACAATGCTTCAAGGACCTATTTTAGATTGAAGCTAGTTATTAATTTAGTTTCGTATCTGTACAGCTACTGTTATACCTCTGTATATTCTTAGAACTTTAAACGAGCAATTCTTCTTTATTTTTTTATATATATGTACCTATATATATTTCGGGGATCTCGAAAACGGCTCTAACGATTTCGATGAAATTTGCTATAATATGGTGGTTTTTGGGGGCGAAAAATCCATCTTTCTAGGTCTTATCTCTGGGAAAACGCGCAATTGTAAGTTTTTATATGTTTTCCGAGCAAAGCTCGGTCTCCCAGATATTAAATAAATTAACTATGCTATCATATTATAATAAGACGAGAAAAAAACTTAAAACTAAACTTTATGGTAGACCTTTAGTTGTTCAGCTCAAGTTCTTATTAGCATAGAGAAAAAAATACATAGAGTGCTCACTCCATACATCAGTTTTACTACCAAAAAGACTATTAGCATCTAGCATCGAGTAGCGGAACTATCAGTACTGCTACTTGACAATAGATGTCGCCACCGACCGGAAAGTCTTATGCTGTTGAGATAAGACTTTCCGGTCGGTGCTACATCTATTGTCAAGTAGCAGTACTGATAGTTCCGCTACTCGATACTAGATGTAGACACTGAAATTAATAGTCTGAACCGATGTATGGAGTGAGCACTCTATGTATTTTTTTCTCTATGTTATTAGTTAGCTTTGTTTCTTATTCTTGAAAATCTCTCTTTCATGTGCTATTCAAAGCTTTTCAAGAATGCTTGAGTTATCTCCATCGTTTATTTCATATTTCAAAGACGAAATTGAACGGCTATGATTTAGGTGAATTTAAATGTTTAAATTTTAAGTACCTAATATTTAATCAAAGTTAAGAAAGTAAAGTAGTACTTTGATAGTCTGAAAGAGATCACTTTTTAGAGATTTAAACTACCTGTTGTCTACCATAGTTTAATTTATATGCTATAATTTATATTGCCATACGTACTACGTATACCTATGTGGCTAGCATCAGTTTGGCACTGACATAAACGCCATCGAGAACGTAATTTACTTTCTTTGCATCTCGCTCGTACTCGCATATTAGTGCGAGCGAGATGTATAGAAAGTAAATTACGTTCTCGATAGCGTACGAGTATATAATGTCAATGACTCAAGGTACGGGCTCTACGAGGTCCATGCTAATATTATAAATGCGAAAGTGTGTCTGTATGTTACCTCTTCACGCTTAAACCGCTGAACTGATTTATTTGAAATTTGGTATGGAGATAGTTTGAGTCCCGGGGAAGGACGAAGAATAGTTTTTATCCCAGAAACCACCCTTCAAGTGGGTGAAAAGGGGGGTGGAAATTTGAATGGGGAATCGATAAAAAACCCCAAATTACTAACACCACGCAGACGAAGTCGCGGGCAAAAGCTAGTAATTTGGGGTCCCGTTGTTTCCCATAAAGTTTAAAGCCATAATGTATTGTTTGTCATATTATCATTAGTCATAAAACTGAAGCCGTTAACATTTCAGGATTTTCGTTAGGTTATCCTATAGATAGGTTAGGTTAGGTTAGGTTTGTTTTATCGCAATCCTGAAAAGAACCACGTTTCTGAAACAAATGTATTATGACTAACGAAAATTCGGGCAAACAATACATTATGGCTTAAAACTATTTGGGAAACAATAGAGACCCTAGTAATTTATACAGCAAGAACTATTTACCTGTTCCAAATACGTATGTAAAATAGTTCATCACTAAGATTAACGGACTTCCATTTGCAATATCCATTTCCACTCTTTTTTATAGCTCATCAATAGGCTCAGTTGCAAATCCATTACGGAAATTAGTTTCGACAATTTTATGTACTATATTACAAGAGCTTTAGACTCACGGGATATAGTCCCTGTACCCGTGGTACGTATAGTATTAAAATGCAGTATTGTATCGTATTGCATTGTGTTACGCCGGGTTAGCATACGTTTGTGCCATACGCCACTTACATTGGCTTACAGCAGAGCGAAAATAAAGAAAAAAATATATATTTGAAAAGTTTTACATTTAGGAAATATTGAACTAATTTATCATTTAGGCACATATGTTTACTATTTATAGTACTATACAGATATTGTGAATATAGTGGTAATCATGAAATAAAAGCACTTTTATTATTGCCATATCTGTTTTTGATGAGTAAATGTTAAACGTACAATGTATCATATAACGCAAGTTTTGGATATGTCACACTTTTGTGATAATTTTCTGTCAAAAGAGTGTAATTGTCCTATAGTAAAATGCGGATTATGGCATAACATTTTTGAAAAATGTGTTTTTTTTTTCAAAAACCGATTGGTGTTAATTATAGCATATTTTTGTTATCAAAAATGGATATAGCACAAACGTATTTTCAGCCAGCGATTAAGAAGATAGTATAATTAATATTTATTTAAACCACTTACCTCAGACCAAAGAGAATAGATTTTATAGAGAGTTACTGTCATGGTAAATCATGTAGCCACAGTAAATTTACCGCCATCGTTTGACAGAAAATTATAACTGTTAGAACGCCATTTAACTTTGATCCTTATTCCTTCACTGATATGTGTTAATTTGTAAATATTGAAATTAACGCCATCTAGCCGAGCATAGGCCAAAGGTTATGGCGCCATCGTTCGAAAATATTCCACCATACCATATAAGTAATTATTATAGTATTAGTAGGTTTTCTATAGCAACCATAAAATCACAGTTAAAACATAACACAAAAAGATCTGAAATCTCAGATGACTTTTACTCAGTTTTTCATTGTATTTTTCTCCCCTCAAAAATAAACGGATTTCAAGCATTTTCGGAATATTTCAAGCATACCCGCAGTTCCCCGGGGTCCCAGGTTAATTCTAGAAACAAATGCCGACTCCCTAGAGGAGAGCACGTTGCAAAAACTGGAGTTTTGTTTTATTTATAAGAAGTAAGATAAAAAGAGACTGAAGGAAATATATAACACCGTAGCGAACTTACGTGTAGCCACAAACAAGACATTCTCTAGACTGAGCATAGTAACGCTACCCCCTCTGCCACTATATACGGTATTTTACTCCATCTTCGAGTTAAAGTGTCAGAATCCCGTGACGTGATTGGTCCGTGTCTTTGAACGGACCAATCGCGGCACGGGATTCGCTCATCTCGTCCCCCCGCACCCCCGTATTTTTGGCAGCATCGGTTTCATGAAATAATTGCTCTAAACTCCGTCTAGAGGATTCCTAGTCTATGCGTGTAGCAATGTGAAAGTTGCAGAACTTTATCAAAATTTACGAATTTATGAAAACATAGATGTTTCCACTTAGAAAGTTCCCGTTAAGGTTAGGAATTATTTATTTGCCTGTTGACGACTGTTTCATTTAACGTTTACGTCATTGACGTCTATTTCAAGTGTCTAAGAAATCGAAACTTATTAAGAATAACTAAACGTGCAGAAAAAAATACCGGGAATGTATCAAAGAAACTTTGCAATTTTTTCAAAATTGGCTCATTGCTAAATCCGTGCCTAACTGATTGATACATTGTGCCATCGGAATGTTTCCCAAATTGAGAAATGTCCACTTGGATTTCGGAAATTTCTCATACATATTTACATATTGGAATCTAAATTGTCCATTTCCAAAATGAACATTCTCTCCGTTTCCCGTGAAATTTTGCTAAAATTTCCGAGAATATTTTCAATTTTTTGCAGGCACCTTCACATCTGTACTCTTAGAGGTACCTAAGCAGGGCAGCTTTGCAGCACATCTGTCTGCTTTATTCCTGCCTGTAGGTACCTAAGTCTAGATATCTAATTTGATCTACGTCAACGAACTCAGTGCTTTACCGAACTCCCACAATCCTTGTTAGAGTTGTTATCAATAAGATTAGTTATTCGCTAACTTTTAATAGGATAGGTATCGAATCCATGATTATAATCAGCTTCGAATACATATCCTTGGAGAAACGAAGACGTTATTGTCATATTGTCAAGGATTTGGTTACAAAATACTGTATTCAGTAATAATACCTATTGAATTGTGCACAAGGGAAGCCATCGCAATATGAACATTTCATGAGTGCGAAAGAGGCTACCGTAGTCTACTTGTAGATGTAAATGAAAAAAAAAAGACCAATTATGACCACATTTGTAAATGAAAAAAGAAAAGACTACTTATGAGCTTCATAGCGGCCGGTAACGGCCGCTTGAATGAACCGAATCATAAGGATAGCGGACTGAAAACTACAAAAACTGTATTCAGAATGAAGGTGGATTTTATCTTGGAATATACAGTTGATAAACAAATAATTTACGAAATTATTTTATATCTGAATTCATTACTTCCATTTATAAGATGTCATTCCAATGTTGGTGGCACTTTTGATATTTGACAGGCTTGTATATTGTAAATCTGTGAATAAAATAAACAAGGTTTTATTCAAGGAATTCGCAGCCGTATTCGAACAATGAGATACGTCAAGTGTCAAAATTGACGTTTCTTCAAACAAAAACGTCACTTTTGACACTTGTTTGACATTGACATATCCAATCCATATCGTTTCAATATCTAGTATTTGACGTATCTCATTGTTCGAATACGGCTGTCGGGCACGGTTCAAGCTTGACACGTAGTAGCGTAATCCAAAAGATGGTTTTATTTTGCGCTCTTGTTTTAATACCTTGCCGCTTTGAAGAAATGTATGATCCGCCGCAGCCACGTCTCACGATAGTTAAAGCGACAGGGGGGTAAAATGAGCGTACCTTCCGTGCCAGTCTCTTGTGGGTTTAATATAATGCTGGGATGAACACTGGAATAAGTCGAAAAGAAAATGTTGGAAGCAAGTTTTTAGTCAGACAGTAACTGTAGTTAAGTAACTTTCTCTGGACTTCGTTTATGTAGATTGTATTTAGTTAATACGTAATTATTGTAAAATAGAGTAGGGGAAAACTTACAGGTATATAGAGAAAACCAAGATAAGTCTGCAACGATTTTGATAGCACACGCAGTGCAAGTGTTATTCATACGTCATAATTTCATAGAAGTTTGACGTTTAAAATAACACTTGCACTGCGTGGGCACTTGGCGTAGACTTTTCTACTACTAGCTACTACTTTTCATGGTCTAACTCTATTATATCTTAGACTAGTGACCCGCCCCGGCTTCGCACGGGTTACACAAAACCTTAACAAATTATACACCTATACCTAACTCAAGAATCGCTCTATTGATAAGTGAAAACCGCATGAAATTTTGTTTAGTCGTTTTTGAGTTTATCGCGAACATACATACACACAGGCAGACGCAGCGGGGGACTTTGTTTTATAAAGTGTAGTGATAATGATTACATATAAGATTGATGACGCATGAACTCAAACGCAATCTAGTTAATTAGATAGAAAATTAACAATTCAGATAAGTAGGTAACAATTTTACTTTCAAAATACACAATTTAAGTTTTTTTTTTTTCAAAATGAAAAAAAAAATGGTATCATTCGAACGATTTCTCACATTTTATTAAAACCATAGTATTTTACTAGTTTCGAAAGGTTTCGGCATTCAATTAATGTTTCAGTCGAAACTAGAGCTTAAACCGAACTTTCGGTTCCGGTTTATATTTCGGCGAAAAAAACGGATTCGTGTTCATGATTCAAGTTCATGATTTGTAAGATTTGGCCTCTGGATGATGATAAGTCATACTTATTCTATTCACATTGATTCATCATCGAATCTTCGCGAAATTCTATAACTACATTACTTGAGAGGCTTGCTTAGTAAATAGTATTCCATCTTCGTATGTGCAAATATTTGCGTTGAATATTTGTCTTATGTCTTAGCCGTCTAGTGTTTTAGTTTAGGCTTAGTTCGGGACTGTTTGTTTGCTATTATATTTATTAGATAGTAAGACAAGGTCGTTGGATATTTGCCTAATCAATACGAGGGTGAGACTGTGTGTTATTTACACGTTTAAAGAATAGCATAACATCATTTATTAGACACGTTCTCTTAGGCAATAAGCAAGGAATTCAAAACTAATACGGTACTGTCCGCATTAAGGTGACAGTCCATTTCCAACCGCAGCTGCACTACTGTTCATTTTACTATGGAAATTGACAGTAACAGCGACGCGTTCAGTACCAGTAGTGCAGCTGCGGTCAGAAATGGAATGTTACCCTTATAGTCATTGACAGTGTCAAAACTGACATATACGCTATCGAGAACGTAATTTACTTTCTCTGAATCTCGCTCGCACCTAATATGCGAGTACGAGCGACAGATAGAGTAGACAGACGCACGAGTGATCCTATCAGGGTTCCGTTTTTTCCTTTTGAGTTACGGAACCCTAAAGAGATTGTCTCACGAAGAACATCTAACGAAACAAAAATAAGAGCCTCGGTAGAGAGTACCATTTTGTACCATTTGGAGTTGAAACTCTAGGTCTATGGGGTCCCAGCGCGCATAAGTTGTTCGCAGAATTGCGAAGCGTCTGGTTGACGTAACTGGTGACCGAAGAGCTGGCGGCTACCTCGCACAACGTATCAGCATTGCGATACAGCGAGGAAGTGTCGCCAGCATACTTGGTACAATGCCTCAAGGGCCTATTTTAGATTTAAGCTAGTTATTAATTTATTTTAGTAATACCACTGTATATATCTTGACTTTACTTAGTGTTGTATTACCTACTGTTTCTAGACCCAAAAGACTTTTTCAGTCCACAAGCTGTTTATCATACCCACGCACCGCCCATCGCACTGACACCTGTTTTTGCCTATTTTGGCCATTCTCCGAATTCTGGTCTGCCCCTAGATTTATAGAAGCGAAGGCTTTCACGCCGCGTTGTCGACATTCCATTTCGTGCCTGTTATTTAAAGGCCTATTTTTTCGGCGGACAGCGCGAAACTTGGAGGCTTTCACGGACTTGACAAAAAGAAATTTAAAAGAGAAACCATTTGTAGCTCCCACAAAGCCTAATTAAATATTTAAAATTTATTTTGTCCACACCAGCTGGTAAAGGCTCTCTTGATTATTCAAAAACTGTAGGTAAGCATTGTTTTTAAAATTGAAAGATATTTGAAATATCTGAAGCAACTAAAAAACTCAGCAACTACAAGAATTTTATACATCAAAGCGGAAATACTTCGCTCGCGGGTTTCTTGCACTCCCGACCTCAAGCATTCAGACCTCCAGTTATTTTAAAGGACCATTATTGAATTGTCTTCTCCGAACAATGAAAACTATGTCACGAAATGTCAAATATAACGAGCTCGGGTAAAACTGAACCGAGGGTCCGATTATGTTTAACAATTTGATATGGTTTTGCTACTACTAAATTATGTCTGTGGTTGGACTAAGCGGTGGTGGCCGAGTGGATATGACACCCAACAAAATACAAATACAAACAAATACAAATACAAATAATTTATTAATAACAAAACGTTACAAGTCATCGGGATAGTGGGTACATTCTGTACATTATGTTTTGTAAATTACTATTATAAAATTACAAATTGTATAGGTAATTATTGATTTTAATTATTAATTCATTACAAGAATTCAAATTATAAAACTAACATTATCAATAATATTATTTATGTCATTATAGGTAGATTAAAGTATTCTCCATAATCATAGAACACTTCGCTCATGAGCCACGTTTTTAATCTCTTTCAATCCGAAGGTCGCGGGATCAAATCCTGGCTCGTACCGATGAGTTTTTCGGAACTTATGTACGAAATATCATTTGATATTTACCACTAGCTTTTCGGTGAAGGAAAACATCGTGAGGAAACCTGTATACATCTGTGAAGAAATTCGAAGGTGTATGTGAAGTTCCCAATCCAGACCAGTTTGAGTCGTGTTAGGGTACATCACGCTCAAAGGGTCATCTTGGTCGATAGGGCCCGTATGCGGGGTCCGGGAGATTTCCATGACGCATGCCATAGGACCCACATTCGGGGAACGGTTTTCATTTGTCGATAGGGCCCGCATGCGGGGTGCGGGATGTGGGAGACTTCTAATGCATTTGATTATAAGTTTTACTAGTCATTACTAGTCCCACAATTGTAAGGCGTTACGGTAAACGTCGTCGGAGATGGCGGGACGAGCTTGACTTCTTTGACGGATACTGGTGGGAGACTTCCGAGGATAGGGATACGTAGACGTGGAAGAATAAGAGGCCTTTGCCCAACAGTGGGACAATATGGGCTCATAATAATAATAAACAGAGCTCGGCGGGAGTGAGCTATTTACCTTATAATTTCTAAAAGCTCACCCCCGCCGAGCTCTGATAATAAAACTAGTTTTACCGCCTGTTGGTAGTCACCGCACTTTGTATTTTGACCAAGTTATAAACTCAAGAGTTTCACTTGTCGTTGTACTACCTGCGGGTAGTCACCGCACCCTGTACAGTCAGCTGCAAAGATAACTGATCCCATCTGCATAGAAATGTTTGCAGGGGTTGTCAACTGAAGACGTCTGTTTGCATACGATCTCCGTCACTGGAGGGTTTGGTAATTTCATTTAATCTTTTATGACATATAATTCAGTTTACAATCCATATCAAATTGTGACATCAGAAACAGGCTCCCGGGCAGTCTCACAATAAAATTGTCATTTGTGCAATATTTCAAGCGAGTTGGAAAGAAAGTTAAGGGGTAAAAGGGGGAAGTAGGAAAAAGTGCAACCACCTGGGATTTATTGGGTACAGCAGTCAAGCTCTTTAATTTACTTCCGATTGTTAGTATTCAGAGTTGAATTTTTTTTAGTTGTAAATGACGTGTTTGTTCTATGTAATATCTTCTTCTTCTATTTGATTAATGACTCTGTCTCGGTCTCCCAGACATTTTGACCAAAAATATGCATGTACGCACTCTAGGTTGATCTTTTCTTGGCATATTATGTCGTTTTATTTTACTATTATTAAGATGATATACATAAAACCTGATATCAGAGAATCTCTCAAGACGCTCCATTTTCCTTATTGCGATCGAGCGGGAAATCCCGCAATATTATGTTAAAACGGGAGTTCTCGAAAATAGTCCTTGAGATTTTCCCGGATGGCGCAAACAACTTTCATAGCTTACATATTTCAGATGCAGATTAGGATGGTGAATCGTGTTTTCTTGGTTTTAGAAGTAGTGCTATAAAATAAATAAATAAAGAAATAAAATAAATAAATAAATATTATAGGACATTATTACACAAATTGACTAAGTCCCACGGTAAGCTCAAGAAAGCTTGTGTTGTGTGTACTCAGACAACGATATATATAATATACAAATACTTAAATACATAGAAAACAACCATGACTCAGAAACAAATATCTGTGCTCGTCACACAAATAAATGCCCTTACTGGGATTCCAACCAGGACTGCGGCTTCACAGGCAGGGTCACTACCCACTAGGTCAGACCGGTCGTCAAAGTGCTATGGAAACATAGATTGTTTGTCATAGTTATAGCGTAGGGGGTTATTTAATTTCATGACATCAATTAGATGTCATTCGATTCAATTCTTTCTAATATGTACTGTTCGAATGGCCATGTATCTCTAGAATTATCTAATAGGCATCTTAAGCAAACCGTAATACAGACGGCGATTCAGCGTATCCAGTTAGATATCATTCTGTTACAGTTTACGTTCGAATTGCCCTGTCTCAAGTATCGCAGTAATAGGTATCGTAAGCGAACCGTATTACAAACGGCGATTCGGCGTATCCAGGAAACCTTTGTGTTGAATGTCATGATGCGAACGATAGAATTATTTCAATATAATTTTGGGTAGTCAAGGATGAAGGTAGGTTAAGGGTCTTGTAATTTAGAGAGGGTCACGGACAAGACATGAATAGATATAGTTACCTATATACAGGGCCGTTTTGTTATCTTTGACCATACTCCGAGGGTTGAAACATAACAAAATCACGCTGTATATATATATATATATATATATGCTTTAGTTTGGTACGGAACCCTCAAAATAAAAATGTATCGGGATGATAGATGCAATCGAAAAGACACGTGATTATTTTCATATTTTATTACCACTACAAAACTGGTTTGAGTTTTGCCTTCATTTTACATACACTGTATAAAGCTCAAGTCCGATCGTGTATGGAGTATTGCAGCCACCTGTGGGACGGCTCAGCTAAATACCAACTCGCCGCTTTAGACTCAGTGGAGCGCAGAGCCAGGAGGATGATTGGTGACAAGAAGCTAACGGGTAAGCTTCAGTCTTTGGCCCATCGGCGGAAAGTCACCAGTCTGTCGGTGTTCTACAGATTGCACTTCGGGGAGTGTGCTCAAGAGCTACACGAGCTTATTCCACCGTCCCCATTCTACCATCGGACTTTTAGACGCACGGCCGGTTTCTATCCTTACTTGGTAGATATTCCACGAATCCGCACGAAGCGCTTTGCTTCCTCTTTCCTTATGCGCACTGCCAAGGAATGGAATTCCTTGCCGGCGTCTATATTTCCGAGCTCATATAACCCGGCAACCTTCAAATCAAGGGTGAACAGGCATCTTCTGGGCAGACTCGCTCCATCGTAGGCCACGTCTTCGCCTCGGCTAGTCTGTGGCCATGAGTAAGCCCATTTTTAATAAAAAAAAATACAATAAATAATCAAACATATTTTTAACATTATTTAGTGGGTCAGACCTCACTTTGTTAGAAAATGTTCATAGTTTCATCCAGGATTTGCCTAAATGCATAAAGAATGATTAGTTTTCAAAAAATCGAGTGTCACATGACTTTACAAAAGTGAGGGATTAATTTTCTAGCCACTCAGAACCTTTTATCTAAACTGTGAGCAAAGTGAGCCCGAGGCAAGGTAACAGTCAAACAATCAAAATAGCAGATAATGTACCTATCCGATTACACCTATCTTCAATGAACAAATATTAACAATTTACTTCCTCACACGCAATAGCTTTATCACGTTACAAAAGCTATTTTAGACTCGATAACATATATTTATAATTTACCTCGAATCAGCCTAACGAACGATAAACTTGTATGTAATACCTATACGTGTGTTGTATAACATCAAACTATCAAACTTCAGAGTCATAAAAGTCGTCTCTGTCCACTTATCTTGGAGTTATCTCGAACTATGGAGTTGGAAAAGTCGAGTTAATCTCTTAAAGTAGTCGGTCTCTCGCTTCAACACTTGCTAATAAAAGTTTTATTCAGGTTTTACAGTAGAACCCGCTTAATACGTTCACGTTAATACGATTTCCCGCATAATACGCCATTTTACGCCGGTCCCTGCAACTTTAGGCCTGTTTTCATACATTTTTTCACGGTTAATACGACTCGCGACCCGCTTAATACGCCATCTAAATGTTACCAACTTATGTATGCGGGTGAACAAAATGGGGACTAACCATGCCGTAGGTACTAATATTACGCAAGGGGACGCGATTCTGGCGACACCTCCACTTGTCCAGATATGTTTGTAACCCAAGCGATCAGAAAATTGGTCCGCACATCAATTCTGTGCATTCGAAAGTCGGGAAAGTGGGAGGGTGTGCGCCGCTCCCGTACGTCGCATCGCATCACGCCCGGAACCAGTGTTGGCTGATGTTTTCATAAAAAGTTAACTGTTACGCACCATCTGTACGTTTGTGTTATTGACATAACCGTCGGTCGTATTGTTATGCAATACGCCGTTACCTAACTTTTTTTAATGTGTTTATTACCTCCCTTAAAGTTTTTGGTTAATATCTTTTTTGTAGGGTCCTTATCGGTCTGAGAATGCGATGCCATCTGCTTGACCGCCTAATGTTGATTTATCATCTTTGTTGGGTCTTCCATTGTAAATAAACAAATGACATGAAATAATACAAAAAATAATTTCACGTTTAATACGATTTCCCGTTTAAGACGCTTTTTTTACTAGGTCCCTTCAGAATCGTCTTAAGCGGGTTTTACTGTATTTACCTGAAATACGGGAAGTGAAATGACTAAAGAAGTAAGTAAGACGGTGAAGAGATATACGGTAGAAATATATGAAATACGCTGCTATAACTACAGTTTAATCAAGATATTTTCCAAGAAACGTTCATAATGTAAGTAAGTCGTTGTTCGTCATACCGAGCACATTTGAAATGAGAACGCGGAGGTAGTAAAAATAAGTACTTTATTGCACAAAATAAACTACATAACAAAGAGAAAATACATAAAATGTGACGTTATCTATGAAAAGGGACCTTATTATCGATGGCGCTTACGCCATTATTAACGATGCTCCGATATAAATACAATGCCGCGCGACGCTGTGCGGCGTAAGCGCCATCGACAATAAGGTCCCTTTTCATAGATAATTTATTTTATTTATTACTCAAATAAGTGACACAGCATTACAGTAAAACCAATGCACTGTGAAACTACAAAACAAATTAAATGTTAGATTTGGGCGACGACATAACAGCGTGGCTCCGTTGCGTTATCTGACTTGGTGTGGGGTTCGGCAGGTTAGCCCGGAACCGTCGAAACACCACACCCTTCGGCCAGAAATCCGCGCTTGCGATGGTGCCCCAAATGTAGCCAGCATAATGGATGGCTCACGCTAGGCCGGGCCGTGCCGAGGCATACGACATGTCATTCTCTATGACGGCTGATTGGTGATCACGTGGCCCATAGAAAACGAAGCTCCGGAAGCTCCGGCCCGGGCACGGCCTGGTCTAGCATGAGTCATCATTAACTGATTTGTGTTGAGTAAGAAATCAATAACTGATTTTACATTTTTCATGTCTTTTCATGTAACAAATTATTTACTTGAAAAGAACTTTTTCTACTCCCGTACTTTTATTTGTCATTTAAAGGGTCGTGCACACACCTTTAAAACCCTACCTTATAGTTGTCAAGACAAGTCTTTAGTCTATTCCCCAAAAAAGAATTTGGCGTTTTTACGATACTTCGTGTAATGACCACTTAAAAAATATTGAATGAAATACAGTGTTGCCAACCTCATTTTAAATGTCTTCTCTGACAAATAAGTGAACCATAGACATGTTTTTTTTTAATTTCATTCATTCTTTTCCCGCCCGTACCCTCCATTTTTGCTACTTCTTGAATTAAAAATATTAGTTAAATTTACAATTTTATTTCAAAGTACTAATTGCTTGGTAGAAAAAGTATTGTATGCAACGTTACTTAACTGAGTTAAAAATACTCGTGGGTCTTTATTAAAAATAGTCTTTATAATTATTTTCGGCTTCGCCTCCAATTGTTACTCGCGCCACTCGCCTTTTTTGACCACTCTTAAACAACGGTTGCATAAAATACTATTTATAAATAAAGTTGAAAATACAGAATGTTCCACTGCGCTACGTATCCACCCCGCTTCGCAAATACTTCGCAACTTTTAACACGAAAATTGATTCCCAAAGTTACGGAATTGGTTCCGGATCAGGTTTCATTTGTAAAGCGCCGCTGCAGATTCTTGTTGTTTTTGAAGGCTGTTGGGGATCAGTGGGGTGCCGGTATTGATTGTTGTGACTTGTTCAAAACTCAAAAGTACTCGTAACGGTCTGTATTTAAACGCTTGATTTGAATAAATTTTTTTATGTTTTTTTTTTGTTGATGGATAAGTTCCGAGATGAAACTGTGTGAATAATTTTTGATAAGACAGTCGCGTCATAACAACAACATTTGCAACTCAGCACTATATTTGAAGTCTAAAATAAAATATTTTTTATTTATTTTTGCTCCCTAATTAATATAAATGATATTCTCTCCGCCAAGCCATACAAATGATAGAAATGACAAACGAATATAAGTCTATTTAATGTGTGATAATACCACCAGCCTTTTATGTGTTATGATTTAATTTAAAATTTGATTATATTGTTTTTTAGGCACACAATTTTATGGCTTTAGATACAATGGTAGTGTCAACCAATAGACAATGTCATCTATTTTAGCGGTTCTCTAAAGGATGGCTCACGTTAACATGGTCAGGGCCCGGGCCGGTTCAGTTTTCTATAGAAAGCGTCACGTGATCACCGAAAACCCATCAGAAATCTTAATAATCAGGCTTATACCATACCTACATTTCGGCGCTACTTTGAATTTTTACATTAAGTCCGACTCACGCTTGACTGCACATTTCTAATAGGTTCTCCTCTCATCTATAGGTAATGAACTTTTTTTACTTAAGATAAAGGGGGGGGGGGGGGGGTTGGTCGGACAGACAGACGCACTAGTGATTCTATAAGGGTTCCGTTTTTTTCCTTTTGAGGTACGGAACCCTAAAAATGACAAAAGCATTACATTATCAGGTAAACCCCTTAAACACCTTACGCACAACCACCTAATATCCATCAAAACATAACGACCCGTTTATCTCCCTAGTTTAATAGTAATTGTCGCCGTAACTAGGTACTCCACGGCATATTAATTACTATACGATAACGTGGGCTTGGAACTAAAACACCGTAAACGCCGTTTTCATGCAGGTACTATACTGCCTACACACAGTATTTAGTAGGTACGTAAGCCCCCTCACCTATAATAACCCTATGAAGCAAGAAGAGCAGAAAACAAAATTAGTACAAATTATAAACGGTAATAGATATCATACCACGCGTGGCTCACTCCGCGATTTCGTCGGTTTGCTACAGGTAGCTAAAAGTACACCCGTTCCATACCAATTTTGGTGGCTAGTCATAAGCCGCGCGTGGCGCTGTCGCCACCTAGCGGCCATATCTGTGCTGATCGTAACAGACGCGTTTTGTTAGAGAGTGAGTCTTCTGTACCTCGTACTATTATTTATTCTGTGATCATACACTAAAGAAAAAGTGACCAAGTCCACCGGTGGCCCAGGCGGGAATCGAACCCGCGTCTTCAGCTTACGCGGCTAACGTCCATAGCACTAGACCACCCGGCCACGGTGATACCCGTCCCAAATTCTCTGGTGTATGCTATTATTGAAAGGCTAGGCTAGGCTAGTGGGTTCAAACCAGCACCACCATACCACCAATGTATTCTCCTCGTGTTGGAGAAGATAAAAATCATTCTAAAATATAGAAAGACGACAGGATGACTCACGTTAGAGAAACCCGGATCCGGGCCAAGGCATCCAACACTTCGTTTTCTATAGAAAGCATCACATGATCATCAGTCACCTGTCACAAAAAATGAAGTGTCAGTTTGCCTTGCCGTGCCTTGGCCCGGACCCGGGCCGTTCTAGCGTGAGTCATCCTTAAAAATTCAAGATTCCCATCATACATAGACAAAATGTGAATTAAAATATTTTTAAGACAAATTGCAATATTTTTTTCAGATTCCTTTGAACAACAACAAAGTTGAAAGAAGCGTTACAAAACTCTCTCTAATTAGCAACTGCGAAAAGCCTTTTCTCATAACTTAGTTCTCATAACTTTTCTTAAGATATTTTTTCTACTAGTCGACTGCAATGCTTGAATTGAGACTTCGTATACCAAAGTGAAATCGCATACTTTTTCTACTATGGAACCCCAACTCAACTACAACATTCATTTCGATACAGTTTAGTCAACTATAATGAAATTGACCAATCGAAAGCGCGGAGCAAGTATCAGGGCCTCATGAGTTACGAGAAGGTGTCGTTGACCAACCGGCCGGGGGCGCGGGGCGCGGGGCCGGGTCGCGTACGAGTATGAAGGAATCGCGGCTGCTCGCGCATCTTAGCTGTATACTTTTGGTTTTTTTACCTACATATATGATTCTTTTACTAGTTTTAAATATTTTTTTTTGTTGACTCGTAGAAAAAGTATTGTATACAACAGTGATCTAATCAAGCTTTTCAATCTCGTACCTTACTTAGGCAACTCAGCAAGCTTCGTTGCCTAAACACGGTACTTGACTGAAAAGCTCTCCATTATAGGTATCACGATTGTATAAAATACTATTATTTCACTGTAAAAGTTAATGATATTTTAACTCATTTACTAGAAGAATATTGTGATAAACAAACAAATACACAAGTGAACTGAGCGCGCTATTTAACCTCGTAAGGTCCACCATACAAAGTTTCCCAATTAATAATTTGAACCTTGTTGTATAGTAGACTAGCTGTTGCCCGCGACTTCGTACGCGTGGATTTGTATATTGGTGGTTATAAATTCTACATTAGCTTAGAACATTATGCAGCAAAAGATAGCAGTAGGGACGGTTAATCATTTGTTAATTATTATACAACGCATGAGATTTGTCTTTCACAACCTGGCTACGAAGTTTTAAGCCCCTAACTGAATAAAATTGTTCTCGATAATCTCTATATAATCTCTCTCAACCCCCAGAAGATTTTCAAATCCACTATTTAATAAAACCTACTACATAGCTACCTATTTACGAAGTTTGAAGTTCCTAGCTTTAAATAAAATTTGAACCCTCTACCAACTCTCAACCCCTGTTTAAACTTTTAGGGGATGAATTTTTAAAAACGCTGAAATTACTTTTCTTGTATTGTAATAATATGCCTTTATACAACGATTAAAGTCCCGCACTCCGATAAATATTTGGGTTCCATACAAATTTTCGACCCCCTTCGCTACCTTGGGGGATGAATTATCAAAAACTCTGAAATTAGTTTTCTTTTCTCTTAATAAAATACCTTTTTACGAAGCTTCCAAGTTCCTAGCTTTAAATAAAATTACAACCTATACAATCTTTCAACCCCTTTTTAACCCTGTTATGGGATGAATTTTTAAAAACGCTGAAATAAGTTTTCTTGTGTCCTAATACTATGGCTTTATACAAAGATTTAAGTCTCGCACTCTCAAAAATATTTGATCTCCATACAAACTTTCAACCCCTTTTTCACCTCCTCAGGGGATGAATTTTTAACAACGCTGAATAGGTTTTTTTGTTTTTTTAATAAAATACCTTTCTACGAAGTTTCAAGTTCCTAGCTTTAAATAAAATTTGAACCCTATACAAAATTTCAACCCCTTTTGGACCCTTATAGGGTATGAATTTTTAAAAACGCTGAAATTACTTTTCTCGTATTCTAATAATATGTCATTATACAAAGATTCAAGTCCCGTACTTACAAAAAATATTGACCTCCATACAAATTTTCAACCCCTTTTTCACCACCTTAAATGTTGAATTTTGAAAAACGCTAACAATAGTTTTCTTCTCTTTTAATGAAATAACTTTTTACGAAGTTACAAATTCGTAGGTTAAAATAAAATATAAACCCTATACAATCTTTCAACCCCTTTTTAACCCTTTTAAGGGCTGAATTTTTGAAAACGCTGAAATTACTTTTCTTGAGAATTAATAATATGGCTTTATACAAAGATTCAAGTCCCGTAATCTAAAAAATATTTGATCTCCGTACAAACTTTCAACCCCTTTTTCACCAACTCCGGGGATGAATTTTTAAAAACACTGAAATTTGTTTTGTTGTTTTTTAATTTAATACCTTTTTGCGAAGTTTCAAGGTCTTAGCTTAAAATAAAATTTGCACCCCAAGACAAAGTTTCATCCCCTTATTAACCCCTAAGGGTTGAATTTTGTAAAACGTCGCAATTACTTTTTTTTGTAATCGGCTATTATGCGTTTCTAAGAAGTTTCAAAGCATTTGTAATGGATTCAAACTTTCAACCCCTTTTTAACCCTGTTAAGGGATGAATTTTCAAAAACGCTGAAATTACTTTTCCTGTCTTATAATAATATACCCATATGCAAAGTTTAAAGTCACACACTCACAAAAATATTTGATCTCCATACAAACTTTCAACCCCTTTTTCACTACCTTGGGGGATGAATTTTCAAAAACGCTGAAATTAGTTTTCTTATTTTTAATATAATACATTTTTACAGAGTTTCAAATTCCTAGCTTAAAATAAATCTTGAACCCCATACAACTTTTCATCCCCTTTTTAACCCTTTTAAGGGATGAATTTTTAAAAACGCTGAAATTACTTTTCTTAACTTTTAATGATATGGCTTTATACAAAGACTCAAGTCCCGCACTCTCAATAATATTTGATCTCCGTACAAACTTTCAACCCCTTTTTCACCACCTCGGGGGATGAATTTTTAAAAACGCTGAAATTAGTTTTCTTGTTTTTTAATTTAATACCTTTTTGCAAAGTTTCAAGGTCCTAGCTTAAAATAAAATTTGCACCCCAAGACAAAGTTTCATCCTCTTTTTTACCCCCTTAGGGGTTGAATTTCCTAAAACGTCGCAATCCCTTTTTTTTGCAATCGGCTATTATGCCTTTCTAAGAAGTTTCAAAGCATTTGTAATGGATTCAAACTTTCAACCCCTTTTTAACCCTGTTAGGGGATGAATTTTTAAAAACGCTGAAATTACTTTTCCTGTCTTATAATAATATACCCATATACAAAGTTTCAAGTCACACACTCACAAAAATATTTGATCTCCATACAAACTTTCAACCCCTTTTTCACCACCTTGGGGGATGAATTTTCGAAAACGCTGAAATTAGTTTTCTTATTTTTTAATATAATACATTTTTACAAAGTTTCAAATTCCTAGCTTAAAATAAATCTTGAACCCCATACAACCTTTCATCCCCTTTTTAACCCTTTTAAGGGATCAATTTTTAAAAACGCTGAAATTACTTTTCTTGTTTTAATAATATGGCTTTATACAAAGACTCAAGTCCCGCACTCTCAATAATATCTGATCTCCGTACAAACTTTCAACCCCTTTTTCACCACCTCGGGGGATGAATTTTTAAAAACGCTGAAATTAGTTTTCTTGTTTTTTAATTTAATACCTTTTTGCAATGTTTCAAGGTCCTAGCTTAAAATAAAATTTGCACCCCAAGACAAAGTTTCATCCCCTTTTTTACCCCCTTAGGGGTTGAATTTCCTAAAACGTCGCAATTACTTTTTTTTGTAATCGGCTATTATGCCTTTCTAAGAAGTTTCAAAGCATTTATAATGGATTCAAACTTTCAACCCCTTTTTAACCC
This sequence comes from Cydia amplana, assembly GCF_948474715.1. Lineage (NCBI taxonomy): Eukaryota > Metazoa > Arthropoda > Insecta > Lepidoptera > Tortricidae > Cydia > Cydia amplana. The sequence goes on from NC_086090.1 coordinate 2,953,497, forward strand.
TGTTAGGGGATGAATTTTCAAAAACGCTGAAATTACTTTTCCTGTCTTATAATAATATACCCATATACAAAGTTTAAAGTCACACACTCACAAAAATATTTGATCTCCATACAAACTTTCAACCCCTTTTTCACCACCTTGGGGGATGAATTTTCGAAAACGCTGAAATTAGTTTTCTTATTTTTTAATATAATACATTTTCACAAAGTTTCAAATTTCTAGCTTAAACTAAAACTTGAACCCCATACAACCTTTCATCCCCTTTTTAACCCCCTTAGGGGTTGAATTTTTCAAAATCGCTTCTTATCTCTTGTACACTTTACAAATGCAACCTAGTGTGCAAATTTCAACTTTCTAGCTTTTGTAGTTTCGGCTCTGCGTTGATGAATCAGTCAGTCAGTCAGTCAGTCAGTCAGTCAGTCAGTCAGGACACTTGCATTTATATATATAGATATATATATAGATTAAGGTGACTTTCGTTTGTTTTGGAGAACAATGAAATAGAAGAAATGCTACTTTATGTAGTTTTTGAAAGGTTCGAATTAGATTGAAACGGAGTTGAAGCCCTTTGCTTCCTCGTTTCTTATGCGCACTGCCAAGGAATGGAATTCCTTGCCGGCGTCTATATTTCCGAGCTCATAGGACCCGGCAACCTTCAAATCAAGGGTGAACAGGCACCTTCTGGGCAGGCTCGCTCCACCGTAGGCCACGTCTTCGCCTCGGCTAGTCTGTGGCCATGAGTAAGCCCATTTATAATACATATAAAAAAAAGAGTGTACATTGTAATGCACATTGGGCCTTACGAGGCTATTGTAGTTTGTAACTTTAAGAGGAAAGTGAACGACTGCGCGGAAACCGTTTTTTGCGCGAAAATACAAATCGGAGTCCCAGTTTCCTCTCTGGATATTCACATTACAGCCTACCTATTACATATAAAATACAATATAATATAAAATTTATTGCAGGATATTAACCACAGCTTTCGTTTCGTTTGTATTTTTTCGTCAAATTTCTTATATAATGCGCGACACAGTAATGTAATAGAGTAGGTACTAGGTAATTTCAAAGAAAATGTACACAGCCTTTAAATCGAGTAAATATTAAAACTACGCCGTTCCCGTAACATATTTTATTCCATCAACTGAAATGAGTTACCGCATTGAAACTCTTTGCGGCTTAATTAAATGCACATAACTTCGCCTTTCATAAGACTTATACGCTAGTTTCTGAAGGAATATGTAAGTAACAGTTTTCTTTGTGCCCACACAATGGTCGATGTTTGAAATGGCTTTGTGATGAAAAGATATGGAACGTTCAAGTGTAATACAATTCCAGATAGGAACAGGACTTTATAGGAACCGTCCAGATTTATAGTTCGTTTTTTTAGCATTAGAAAGAACATGCAAGAAGGTAAGCGATCTTGACATCTCTTTTAATTGAAAAACGCTTTTTAAAAATCAAAAACTATTAATTATGAAAGCAGAATAATATGTATAAATGATCGTATTAGATTCATAATTGTTACATATTTGCCGTAACTTATTTTTAAAATGTGTTTTTCAATTAAAAGACACATCAAGATTGTTTACCTTATTTCTAATGCTAAAAAAACGAACTATAGGCTACACAAGCATGACTGCCGATATTGCTGCCGCAAATGTCAAAAATCCAGGCAGCAACATCGGTACTGCAGCAGTAATGGCTCATTTAGACGGTGCGAGAACTCGCATGCGAGTTTCATTACATTGCGTCATTTGATCGGTCGGCTGAATTGATGTAACCTCAATAGTCCGCAATGTAACTATAATCGTATACGAGTTCGCGCGCCGTCTAATGAGTCTTAATGCTATTGTAGGTACTCTGAACCCGGAAAGTATCTTTATTATCTATAGTATTCTATAGTTTTGTAGGTGGAGGAGCACCCTATAGTAACTGTTATAGTAACCTGTATTCTTTGTTTCAGGTATGACTAATTGTAACCGGCGAGCGTGTATCAGAATGTTATGTAAGTAACGGAAGCGAAAGAGGTATGTCAGGATTATAGCAAGTGGAAATCCGTGGTCTCTGCCTACCCCTCCGGGAAATAGGCGTTATTATATGTATGTATGTATGTATGACTAATTGTTTTTCAACAATAAACATTCTCGACGCTAAAGTACCCATGCGAGGCTTTTGCTTAAGCGTACGGATTTTAGCAAACAGCATAGTAAATAGGTAAGTTATAGTTACATGTTAAACAATGGGGCAAAAGGTTTTCTTTATCGTTTCCCTTAATAAAATTAACGTTACTGAAATAAGCAACAAAGTAACTTAAAAACTATTACAGATCCTATGATTTTTACATATATTTTAATATATGTATATTTTACAAATTTACATATATTAAAATATCAGTGGTCGTAAAATAGCAATTTCTGCATTACTTCCCTGACTTCGACGCTTTATTACTCTAGAGCAGCATTTGCATTTTATAAATATGATATTGACTTGACATTGTCTGATATTACTTTCAATAAGTACATCTCACTCTCATTTAATGTTACGTTCGGGTGTCATCTGCATCTGCATTACGGCTGTGGTGTCGTTGGGTCGCCACTATATCTGCTAATTTCCTTAAAATCAGTGACGAAATTAATGTAATAATAGCGGCACTAGTGCGGCGGCGAACGTCACTCATGTTATCAAGGAAAACGACGATGCAACAGTAACAGCAACAGTAACAGTAAAGGTGACAGTCCATTTCCAACCGCAGCTGCACTACTGTTCATTTTACTATGGAAATTGACAGTAACAGCGACGCGTTCAGTACCAGTAGTGCAGCTGCGGTCAGAAATGGAATGTTACCCTAACAGTAACGCGCAGCTACAGTTGTTGACATCCAAACGTCACCTTTACCTATACATAAAGGGTGACATCTAACATCTAAATATTGCATTAAATAAATTGCTTATAACCAAGGCTCACTAAATGTCAATTAATTTATGTGAAAGACAGAAAATGATTTTCTAAAATCTTTGGTGCGAGTTCCACGTACGTAACTTTAGGTACCTAATGTCAAATCAATATAGGATTATTAATGTTCGAATGCCACCTCGTACTTCACAAATAAGTCGTTCATACTTGAGATAGATGTAACGGCCGCAAATCGTATAAGCTAAGTGATAAGTTCTAAAGTTATGAGAATGGGCCATTCACACACTAATATACTGCGTGGCCTCATGTGTAAGTTACAGACTGAAGAAAACTACCGTTACAAAATACTTTTCAATTCGTTATATCCTTATCTGACTCTTTGATAGTGTTGGTAGCATAGACTAGGAATCCTCTAGACGGAGTTTAGACCAATTATTTCATGAAACCGATGCTGCCAAAAATATGGAGGTGCGGGGGGACGAGGTGAGAGATTCCCGTGCCGTGATTGGTCCGTTCAAAGACACGGACCAATCACGTCACGGGATTCTGACACTTTGACTCGAAGATGGAATAAAACTACCGTATATAGTAGCAGAGGGGGTAGCGTTACTATGCTCAGTTTAGAAGATGTCTTGTCTGTGGTTGGTAGGAACTCTAGTCTACGAGACGACGACGACGCTCGGACGATAGTCTTTTATTAAGTACAGTCGATAGTTTTAATTTATGACCCATCTTGTACCTTGTCACATTGACAATAGTATGAAGTCTCTAGCGACTTTCATATTGATTGTCACTGTGACAAGGTACGAAATGGGTCATAAATTAATACTGTCGACCGTATATTTTAAGCTCAACTGAAAAGAACTCGAGCCTCCGAATAACTCCGTAAACTATATTCCGTAGGCTTGAAAATGAAAATGATGAAAATGAAAATAAAATGAAAATTAAAAATGATTCATTTAGGTAAGTATTTAGATATCAAACATGCAGCTTATTACATAGTAGAGGAATATTACATTTTTAGGAGTATTGTATTATTAGACAGCCTAGGAATAGTGTTCTGAGCCCTAAACGAGGTAAACCTGTCTTAAACCATTATGTTATATAAATAACAGTAGGTAAGTACCTAAATAAAATAGTTACCATCAGGCAATTTGTCCTGATGGTAACTGTCTCTTATTCCTCTTATATCATATTTAAATCTAAACATACTCAAGGCTCAATTAGACGGTGCGAGAACTCGCATGCGTTTCATTACATTGCGTCATTTGATCGGTCGGCTGAATTGATGTAACCTCAATGGTCCGCAATGTAACTAAAATCGTATACGAGTTCGCGCGTCGTCTAAATGAGCCCTTACTGGAGCCACGGGGTATTTGTATTAGCAATTTATTGACCGTTTGGCTTCGTAGAACACAAGGAAAAGCAAAAGTTTCGGGCGGAACCACAGACAAGACATCCTCTAGACTGAGCATAGTAACGCTACCCCCTCTGCCACAAATATACGGTAGTTTTACCCCATCTTCGAGTCAAAGTGTCTTTGTGTGACGTCCGTGTCTTTGAACGGACCAATCACGGCACGGGACTCGCTCACCTCGTCCCCCGCACCCCAGTATTTTTGGCAGCATCGGTTTCATGAAATAATTGCTCTAAACTCCGTCTAGAGGATTCCTAGTCTATGGGCGGAACCTAAACGCTGGAACTTTGTTTCGTGACGCAGACCGCCTAAGTTTGGTGAAATCTATAAATAAGTAGGGTTGTTGTTTGTCAGTTACACTTTCACGTCAATTCACTGCATTATAAGCAATCAATACGAGTATTACACTTTAAACAACAATATCTGGGAGACCGAGCTTCGCTCAGAAAATATGAAAAAACTCGAAAATGCGCATTTTCCCAGAGATAAGACCTAGCTAGATCTATTTTTCACCCACGAAAACCCCCATATAGTAAATTTAATTGAAATCTTTAGAGCCGTTTCCGAGATCCCCGTAATATATTTACAAGAATTGCTCGTTTAAAGGTATTAGATAGATAGATAGATTAGATAGATTCATGACAAAAACAAATAAAACATTATCGTCTGACTTCGCCATTAAAGAAAATCCTATTCGTCAGTAGCTACAAAACGCAAGTGTCAAAGCTCCCCATAATTACCCCCAGCTTCGCCAAACATCGTTAACGCTCAAAAGAACGTCAGCACAGCGCAAACACGCAAATAAGCACCAAGCAGCGCAAACACGCAATTGACGCAATTGAACGCAAACGCAAACGCGCGCTTGCGCGCTGCCGTCCAATGGTAGAACGCTGCAAGTCAAAAAACATAGTTTTGAGAACAACGTGTTTAAAGCTTTAAACAGTTCGGCCTTTGTAACACCTATTATTTGTGAACTATACGGCTACCATCAGTTTGGCACCGACGCGTTAACTCTTGTTACAATGTTTTGGTATGCTCAGAGTGTAGTTGCCGCGTTTTGACAGTTTTCTACAGACTTTTAAAAGAGATATCAAAAATCTGAAAAAGGGGTTGGTAGAAGAACATGAAAGGAATCATTTGATCCAAGGTTACTTAAAACGCTATAACTAGAGTTGCAGCGTTTTACCATTTGACGGCAGCGCGTGGCTCGAGGGTTCCGCAAACAGAAGGTTCCCAGGTGACAAAGGTTTGAAGAAGACGTACTTGAAAGGAAGATGCCATTTAAATTGTTAAGGTGTTTGATAGATGGTGCTTAGTGATAAACGAATAGCGTTTTTCGAAAGACGAGTTTTTTTCTCTTAACCCTTAAATTGGCAAGACATAAAAGTTACAAATAATGTAGTTTTCACTGATAAAAGCGACTAGACATAGTCCAAGCTGCCCTGGAAAAATAGAAAAAAAAAAATCCAGGTTTTTCAGATTTCCCGAAAACCTATGTACCACACGTGTCACAGTGCCAACTAACCAGTGAAATGCCCTGTCTGGTGAATATGCCTTGTGTGTACCGTTGCCAAGAGCTTAGTAAAACAACAAATTAAAGAAAAATGCACTTTATTACTATGAAATGTTTATAAAAAAAGAAGTGTATTAATACTCTACTTTTGGTGAAAAAGGCGAAAGCAATTCCTATTGTTTTTGTCGCCAACGACGGAACAGAGACGCATTTTACATTTGATGCAATACACAAAGGTCCTGCCCTTCTTACAGTACCTACAACGCGACCTTGTTGTTCCATTTTCAAGAAAATGACCTGCATTGTCGTAGCGGTTACTCTGTCGGTCTTTCTATTACGGCCTTGTGTATTAATTGTTTGTCTGGTAAGCTTCTTCCACTTTCATCAATAACTGCCCTTCCTGCTCTGCACAAACTATCATACAGGTCAACATGCATAAAGGTGTAGGAACCAAAGCCAAGATTTTGTGCGCTCGTGTAAGTTTTAAGCACTGTCGACAAAGAAACACAACAATACTGTAATTCATGCTCAAAAATAAACAAAAATTCACAAAACCATGCAATTAATAAACAAAAGTATATTTCGGACAAGTTGGCGATGGAACTCGTAGTACCCGTTGTCTTTGACTCATGTAATTGGTAACGGTACTCCTGTGGTATACAAATGTTTCGTTTGTCTGACTTTTAAATTAGTAAGGAAACAAGTGATCGTGTAACTATTCGTATAGATTAATATTTCTAAATGAATTTCCACACATGTCAAGTAAAATCAGCACACCAAAAACTTCAAAAAGTTAGTATAACTTACCGAAGGTGCCGGCAAGTGTTTCCTTTGCGAACTAATTTGGACACTGACAGTTATATCTCACTGTTACTCGTGTTATTTATTTTTTCTACTATAAACTATAACTTAATTGACGATTTTCCAGTAAAAATTGTACAAACAAACCTTTTTAATCAAGTTCAGTATTTTTTCAAAGTCAACGTGCCACGTGATTAACGTTACCAATTTAAGGGTTAAGATTAAAGTTTTGTTCGGAACTTTGGATGTCGACTGCAGCTGCAATACTGTTGCGGAGTTTTATTTAACCTGTTTGCTTGTTATTCAACTTTGTAGATAGACACAAACTCAAAAACAGGAATTCTAGATTTTTTAAGTATTTCGGTTCAAATTAAGTAATTACAAAATGGCCCAAAAATACGTTTACCAAGATTCTTTATGTTGATAATTTTAACAAACGTTTGCACTTTCAATAAAAAAAACCTATTTGTTGACTTAAGTATGTAGGTACATACTTAGGTGTAGGTATCTACATACATACCTACGTCGACAAATAGGTATTTAAAACCATATCATATTAAATAAGAGCACACATTTGCTACAATTAGACCCGTAACTAAATATGAAAGGGTTTTATAATCCCTTCATTAACATAGTTGTTCTTGAGGTCACCTAGACCCTTGTCACATTACATGGCTTAATCTACAAAGACTATCTTACTTAAGTTTTCTACGTTATAGAGCACGTAGAAAATTTAACATAGGCTACCTATATAGACTACTCACTTTCAAGATTAAGACTATCTTACTTAAGTTTTCTACGTTATAGAGCACGTAGAAAATTTAACATAGGCTACCTATATAGACTACTCACTTTCATTTTAAATATTTTTACAACAGCTAACAAATTGTTTCAAGTATATGGCCGGAAAAATTAAATTAAAATTTTAATTTAATTTAATAAGGTTCCATATATTTTTTACGCTTTTAATGATTTGAAAGCAATGAGAGAGTAAATCGATTAATTGGATTCAACTCAATATGTATAATAATGACTTCATATCATACGTACTTACATCTTTATCTCTCTTACAAAACTCATTCATTAGTAAAATATCAAATCATATGGTGCTACTTTACCGCCCTAGTGCAGTAATTACCACAATACGTGCATATGTCGAAAATTTAAAGGGCTATATGTACTGTAAAACAACTACTGTAATTGTACAACTACAATACACGTGCGAAATTATAATTCGCAACTCGTGTCGATTTAAAACACTCCCTTCGGTCGTGTTCCAATTTATCGCCACTCGTTGCGAATTTCCTACTTTTCGCACTTGTATCGTATTATACTATTATACCAGTAACGATCTATCAGTAACGATCTTTTTGTCTATATGAGTCAGCCACTGACACACTCATACAATATGATTACTTCCTCGTATAAAGAGTATCAAGTGGGTCTCTATATTAAAACTTTATAGAAAACAAAGGGACCCGGCATCAAGTATTATTATTTTATGTATGAAACAAAATCGACGATGACGATGATGAATAAAATTGATCACTCAAAACGATGTATAAGGGTTTCCACGGAAGACCAGCGTCAAGGTACTCATAAGATACCTTGACACCAAGCTGAGTGGAAACCTTTTCAGTGACGTTATAAACCGTTTTTGTGACATGTTTTTGTAAAATGTTGTTGTTCTTATAAGCGCCCTGAATAAATTTTATTATATTCTATTCTATTGATTTAGGACATACTTTGGGTGTTATTGAAATGTGCCTAACAAGAGGTCAGGAAGGGCATTTCGTGTCTGTGAGTCAACCGGACCACTGACATACAATACGACCACTTCCTCGTTAGCGTCGGGGCGAGATCATCCACTAGATGGAGCACAGACCCCGTAGCCAACATGCCAATCGCTAACACTCAGTAGCGAACGAAACGCAACTGTCACACCAATAACATGGAAGAGTGATAGAGTGACACCAAGTGCCTCCTGAGGTATTTCCTTTGCACTACGACAAGGGTTCTTCAAGAAGCGGGTATTTAGGGTTCTCAAGGGTCGGCAACGCTTAAGTGGCTCCTGTGATGTTGCTTATGTCCATGGGTGACGATGACACATAAAAAAAGCGTTTCGTTGTCGAAGCGATAGTGATTGTCACCTTGGTTAGGCCAGCAGGCCGTAGCCAACATGCCAATCGTTAACGCTCCGTAGCTTATCGTAGTCATCTCTCTCAATCACTCTTCCCCACTAGTGCAACACTATCACTTACAAATGAGACTATCACTTACAATTTCTTTAAGGTATTTTATTATTACAGAAGATTGTATATGTCGGAGCGAGACACCAGAAGGACGTATTGCAGTGTTACAGTTCATAGCTTTAAACGCCTGTATTAAGTCGATTAGCCATGTTTGGCTACGTATTATTTGCTTGTAACGAAATAATAAAGTTGCGTAGTGAATAACGCCACCATCTATTG